>NC_136071.1:617441067-617831249 GCF_964261635.1 Lissotriton helveticus | reverse complement strand
TCCTAGATCTCCCTGTTGGGCCGTTGATACTGGGTGGTGACTTTTAATGCGGTCGTCTCGGGTACCTTTGATAGACACCCACCGAGGGACCTCAAGGGCTCGCAGAGTTGGTTACACGACTTTATTGATACTCTGTGTCTGGCTGATTGCTGGAGGTTGCTGCACCCCTCTCAGCTTCAGTATACATTTCACTCTGGTGCACATGGTAGTCTTTCGAGAATTGATTATGTCTTGGTACCTGCCGCACAGGCGGCGTCTGTGGCGGAAATTAGGCACATGGCTAGAGGAAATTCTGACCACTCTCCTGTTTGGCTTCGAATTGACCTCTCTGTGGGATCGGAAGGGAGGGTCGCGCCAATTAATCCCTGGTACCTTCGCAATCCTAACACACGGTCTGCCTTGATAAAATCACTTGGCTTATATTTCTTGGAAAATGAGGGTTCCGTGTCATCTGCGATATCACTTTGGGAGGACTTTAAGACGGTTTTGAGGGGACAGGCTCTGTCGCTGATCTCCGGTGTCAAAAAACAAAAAGATGAGGCTGTAGTTGAGATTGAAACGGAGATAGCAGACCTGGAGTCTGTTCTGGAGCATGACCCTACCCGCGCAAACATGCATCTATTGCGACGAAAGCAATTGGATTACAAGGCGTTGGTCACTGAAGCGGCTAAGACTATGTTCCGCGAGCAACAGTGCCGCCTCTATGATGTGGGAGACAAGGCAGGGAAATTGATTGCTTGGCTGGACAAAAAGGAGAGAGTTAATCGCGTAGTGCCTGTGATTGAGATGGCCTGCGGTACGCAGGTGTCTGATCCGCTTCAGATTGTTGAGTGCTTTGCGGACCACCTCAAAGCTGTGTATTCTTCTGTCTCGGACAGACCGGAAGAGGACTCCCACTTACTGCTGCGAGACATAACCCTCCCCAAGCTTACTGAAGAAGACAGGGATTTTATGGACTCCGCGATAACCGCGGAGGAGGTTGCCATCGCAATTCGTTCCTTGCGTTATGGTTAGGCCATGGGACCGAACGGATTGCCGATAGAACTGTATAAGTTGCGACCTGATAAGATAGCCCCCTATTTGCGAGATATGTTTTTGGAATCTCGTAACTGTGGCACTCTCCCTCGGGACCAGCGGCTGGTGACGATTGTCGTTATTCATAAAGAGGGGAAACCAAGAGATCAGTGTGGGTCTTATCGGCCTATATCGCTCCTGAATGCCGAGCCAAAAATTCTAGCTAAGGTTCTCACGAACCGGTTGATTACGGTCATTAGTGACCTCGTTCATCTGGATCAATCCGGCTTTATTCCGCACCATAATACTGCCCTGAACCTCAGACGGCTTCATGGAGTTCTCGCGAGGGCGGCGTCATTGCGTGAGCCGGCCATTTTGGCGTCCCTGGACGCCACGATGGCTTTCGATACTATCGAGTGGCCGTATCTGTGGGCAGCACTAGCCAAGTTCGGTTTTGGTTCCGGGTTTGTAGGATGGGTGCGTCTTCTTTATGAGGAACCCTTGGCGCAGGTGGTGGTAAATGGTCGCGTCTCGGTTCCTTTTGATCTAGGGCGTGGCACCCGTCAGGGATGCCCGCTTTCACCCCTTTTGTTCACCTTGGCTCTCGAGCCCCTTGCCGCCTGGGTTCGTTTGGAGCCATCTATAAGAGGCATTCGGTGGTCCCCTGAGCACGAAGATCGTATCTCACTCTATGCAGACGATATTCTATTATATCTGACCTTGCCCAGGAAATCCTTAATGGTTTTTTGTGATGTCCTAGCCTCCTTCGGGAGGAACTCGGGCTTGATGATCAATTGGGCGAAGTCCTATTTATACGTGATCTCAGGAGACCCGCCCCTTCCTCCGCAGAATTGCCCCATTCAGGTGACACAGGCAGGATTTCAATATTTGGGTATTTGGATCACCGCAGACCCCGTGGCTAGATACAAACGCAATCTCCTTCCGCCCCTGGTTAGGCTACAGCGTGATGTCTTGGGTTGGCGTAGGCTCCCACTCTCACCACTGGGACGCGCGGCCCTTTTTAAGATGATGTCCCTACCTCGGTTCTTATACGCACTTCAAAACACGCTACATGTGGTCCCCGCCAGTTATTTTCGTAAGATTGAGAGCCTCCAGAGGAAATTGATATGGGATGGCCAACCACGCATTGCCCTGCCTAAGTTAACTCTTCCGTGGTACGATGGGGACATCGCACTCCCGGACATCAGGAGGTATTATTGGGCATCCCTACTTAGTGCCATCAATCATGGCATGTATGGTCCTGCATTGAACACGGCATATGCGATGGATAAACTGTTGCTTCCGGGGGGTAACTACTCTAGAGCTCTATACTCGACATCGGTGATCAGGTCATTATCCGGTCCAACTAGAACGGCCGTCCGAGTGTGGCTTGATGCTACCGCCTCATTGGGCTGGAGGGGCCAACTAACTCTGGCGACCCCACTGTTTGACTCTGAAAGGCTCGGTAATTTGTGGAAATCCAAAGGGTTTGAAAAGTGGGATCTCATTGGACTTAGCAAGGTGGGAGATTTGTGGGTTAAGGGACAGGTGAAGTCTTTTGCTGCTTTGAAAACGGAATTTGAGCTGGGGGACTCGGAGTATTTTAGATATATACAGATCCGTCATGCTTTGATGTCGGTTTTCACTAGCGGTGAGTCAGTTCCCGAATCGACACCACTGGAGGATAGATTGGTAGATGGTCACGTTCCAGACAGTACAATTTCCTTGGTGTACAAGAAACTGATTAATGACAGAGCAGATCTCCTGTTACCACTACGTGACCGGTGGGTCCAAGACGGTCTCGAGTTAGATGATGAGGACTGGCAATCTGCTGTCTCCTCGCCTAAGGAGATTGGGATCCCTGCGAGACTCCGACTGGTCCAACTTAAGATTCTGCATAGGGTATATGTCACTGGTCCCCGTCTAGTACGTATGGGTTTTTCTGAGGAGGGGCTCTGCAAGCGGGGCTGTGGCTTGGTGGGAACGTTTCTTCATATTCTTTGGGAATGTCCTGAGGTGGTTGCTTATTGGAATGAAGTATATAAGGTGATGGAGGAAGTCACGGGTGTCTCTCTCCTACCGGAAGCTAGGCATTGTCTTTTGAATGTCTGGGAGCCCACGGATTATAATGCGGCCCAAACTCAATGGGCGACCCTGGGTGCCATGATAGCAAAACGTGATATTGCACAATTGTGGGGTTCGCAAAGACCACCTCAGGTCGAACTTTGGAAGGAAAACATGGACTGGTGCATGTTTCGTGAAAAAACTGTGTATGTGGCCCAGGGCCATCCACGGAAATGGCAGAGTGTGTGGGGACAGTGGAACGCTTACAGTGGAGATCTATGCACCCTCCCAATGATGGATAACATTGATGCTCCGATGTCTCCCTAGCCATGTTTTCACTGATTGTAATTTTGATTTATTGTTTGTCCCTATGACTCCCCCCCCCCTACATGTAATGTTGATTTCTCTTTATTCACTGTCTGGCCTCGCGCCCGTAACAGCACTCTGTATTTGTTTGTGCCTTGCTTGTTTTTATAATCAATAAAAATAAATACAAAAAAGAAAAGTGACCTAATCAGGACAATCAAGGAGGCGCAACAAGGGGTGTCTATACCGACTAGTTGGGCGAGGGCAGATATTATAATAATTCTTAAAAAAGGGAAACCTTCTTCGGAGCCAGGATCATACCGCCCAATTACGCTCATAAACTCAGATGTAAAGATTTTTTCAAAAGCCTTGGCAGCAAGATTCTCTAGGGTCATAGACAACTTGGTTAATATAAACCAGGACGGGTTCATACCACACAGAGGCACCACCCAACATATCAGGAAGGTGATCACTTTATTTGATGCGCAAGAGGTCTCGGGAAACACAATGGCAGTTATGTTGTTGGACGCCAAAAAGGCATTTGATCGAGTGTCGTGGGAATTCCTGTGGGCGATGTTGAGACGGGGGCTTTGGGGAGGGTTTTGTGAGAGCCATCCGGACATTGTATAGTTCACCTACTGCATGTATTAGGGTGAATGCTGGCCGCACTGCTCCCTTTGAATTTACCCGTGGCACACGGCAAGGGTGCCCATGCTCCCCACTGCTGTTCGCAATGTACATAGACCCGTTGATCCATAAATTGGAGCAAAACAACCGGATTTCGCCAATGGTAACTAAAGTGGGACTCTGTAAAGTGCTTGCATATGCCGATGACGTGTCGGTTATTACACCCTCACCCACAGAGGCTATTAGGGCAGTAGAAGAGGAAGCAGAGCAGTTTGGTTAGGTGGCAGGATATGCCCTGAATAAAGCTAAAACTCAAATTATTAAAAATGTTCAGGCAGCATGCACAGATTCACGGGTGGTTCAGGCTGGGGTTTATCTGGGAGTGACTGTCACGGGGGAACTTGATAGACTGGTAGAAATAAATATAAGTCAAATAATTAATAAAGCGAAGAAAGATCTGGAGAGGGTGCATAATCTAAATATGTCATTAGTAGGATGGGTAAACTTTGTCAAAATGAACCTACTTCCAAAATGTTTATATTTATTTAGGACAATCCCGCTCTTGTTTAACGCCAGTTGGTTTAATACAATAGAGCAAATGATAAATCACTTTGTCTGGTCACACGGCAAAACAAGAAGAGCAATGAGATTTATGTCACTACCCAGGGATAGGGGGGGTTGGGCACTACCGGACTTGAGGTTATACTATTAGGCAGCAGCCCTACAGCAAATGACAGGCCTTATAGGGGGGGCAGAGATGGAAGCAGGGTCACAGTCTGGATCAACAGCAATTTACGGGGGTTGGACTTGGGGAGGATGTAGAGAATGTTTTCTTGAAGCATACGGAACCTAGTTACTTTAAGAGAACTAGAGTTAAAACAGTGGATGCGGCATATAGGATTTGGAAGGCTTTTACAAAAAGTTTTGGGCTGGGAAGATTCAATGCCTACACCAGATTATGTAAGAACCCTACAATTCCGCAATTGATTTTCGCGGATGTGACCTTTTTGGAGTGGGGACGCCGGGGGGTTAAGAAAGTGGGAGACATGTTAGGACCGGAAGGAATGCGTCAATTTTCGGAAATACAAGGTATATTCGGTATTAGTTCAAAGAGCTTCTTTAAGTACCTGCAGACCAGAAGATTCCTATCCAGCAAAAGAGGGGGATCACGAGGGTTTGAAGATAATACAATTCTAAGGATTGTGGAGGGGGGTCATGGGTGTACAATTAAAAGGTTGTATGCGGAGCTTATATTTAATAGAGAGGATGATCTAGAAAAATATGAATCTAAATGGATAAATAAGTTAGGAATAGTACAGGGGGTATTTCGGAATTCACTACAGCTAGGCCAGGAGACCCTTTGTTCAGCAGCCCTTCAATCCCAACATTTTAAAACGATATGTACGCTTTACTACACACCGGCAAGAATCGCACGATGGGGGGGCACACAGGGGATTACTTGTCCGCGGTGTGATATCACAGAAGGAGATATAATACACATATTCGCTACCAGCCCTGACCTGCGACCGTTTATAGGCGCTATCGAAGTATTCCTGGAAAGATCCCTAGACATCGCGGTTAAGTTAACACCAGATTTGATCTTACTAGGGGTGGCGCATGCCTTACACCAGCGTCAGTATGAGTATTTCCTTTTCGTGGCTATGGCAGTATTCCGTATCTGTATTGCTTCAGCATGGCGGGACCGACTCCCACACACAGTACATCAATGGATAGCCAGGTTGCTAAGTATCTATAATTTGGAAAAAGCGATATATGCCAGGAAAGGAAAAAAAGGAAGAGCGTTAGGGCTACGCATATGGAATCCAATTATGGAGTGGAAGGAAAGGATCTAGCATAGAACAGGGGGGCAAAATTAACATTCTAGCAGACTGGTTGTTGTTGGTAAAGTTGACTGCTCTTTCCCTTTTCTTTTTCTGTTTATTTCCCCCCTTTTTTTTTTAAATGTTTGGTAATTCATAAGTAATTTGACATTTGCTTACTAGCGGTTTCTTTTTCTTCTTTTTCATTTCTCTCCTTCAATTATTTTGTATGTATACTTATGTCCATTATTCAAGCATGTATCAATATGTCCTGTGCGGGAGGGGTGGGGTAAAAATTGCTGTAATTTTTTTTTTAATAAAAATATTACAAAAAATAATAATAATATTAGCCTGAACATATTAAAGGTTTTTTTCAATGTTTCTTTTCAATTTCTTGGTAAAATTAGTTGTTTTATTATTATGCAAATCTGAGGATACGCAGTAGAATCTGCAGAGTTGCTCGATAATAAAGACCAAAGCTTCATTTCTATTGAACCAATGGAAATAAAGCTTTGGTCTTTTCAACCACACTCTTCAACCACACCTAAATGTTGGGAAAACCACACTAAACAGTCACTTTGATCCTGGCTGTTGGTGCAGAAAGGTGCAAAGCTGATTGGTGCCTTATATTATGGCAGAAGCAAACGTACTAGCTCCTTCTGTTCCATAAGAGGAAGGAGTACTAGAAGATGAAGAAGTTAGTTCCACCCAAAAGCAGAGTTATGTCTGGAACTGGTTTGTTGTACCTTCTGGAGACAAGAAAGCCACTGCTAGATTCGTTGAATGTATGCTGTGTGGAAAACAGCTTTCCAGAGGTTCTATGAAAAAGTACAGTTTTGGCACATCATCAATGTGGAAGCACATCAAGAACAACCAAGAGCAGGCATATTTAAGAATGCTGAAGGAGACAGCAATTTCTGCTACTGAAGCAGGAGGATCATCATCTACGCTCAGCCAACCTTCTGCAAATATCAACAATCCACCAACTTGCGCACAGTTTAAAGAAATGGTTGTGCATTTTTCTAAATGCCAACAACTTGTTTTGAAACAGAATGAGGACATTGTTCCCATATTGGAGAAGGTCAAGGGACACTGTTGTTAATTTCTTTTTATTTGTTTTGCCGGATCATCATTCTAAAAGCATATCAATATGTGTTAATGTTATACTTGTAAAGGAGACTGGAAGTTCCTCAAGTGATAGAGAAGCAGGAAGACGTACCCTCAGCCAACGATCTGTGAAGATTAAAACTTCATCAACCAACATTGAATTTTAAATAGTGAGGACATTGTCATTTTGTTGAAGAAACAGAAAAGTCTCCTTTGTTAATTTTTCCCTTTTTTTCTTACTGTTTTAAAATAATAGATTTTTCAAATAGGCAACAGTTTTGCATAGGATTTCATTATTTGCACTTTTACTATGCTAAATAGTGCATTGTTTTGCAAAATAAAATTGAGAAAAGATTATTAAAAAAAACACCACATTTTCCGTAAAGAGCTATGTCATTGTTCTTATTATTGTATGGCTGTATCTGTGTTTTAATAAGTGTGTGTGTGGGTGTTTAAGTGTATGTGTTATTGTGTATCTGGGTGTGTTAGTGTATGACTAAATGGCTGTATGGGTGTGTCAGTGTATGCATGACCGTGTGCCAGCATGTGTAAGTATATATACGTCAGTGTGTGCTGCGGGTTGTCACTGTATGAATAAGTGTATGTCTGTGTGTGTAAGTGTGTGTGTTTGTGTGTGACTGGGAATGTCACTGTTTAAATAAGTGTGTTTCTTGATGTGTCACTGTATGTCTTACTGTGTGTCTAGATGTGTCGCTGCAGAAAAGAGTGTGTATATGGGTGTGTCAGTATATTTGTCGGTGTATGCCACGGAGTGTTAGTCTATGCATCAATGTTTTTATGGGTATATCAGTTTATGTCATAGTGTGTGTCTAGGTGTGCAGGTGTATGCATCAATGTATGCTTCGCTCAGTGAATGTAAGTGCTATGTGCACGCAGGTGTGTTAGTGTATAGCTAAGTGTGTGTCTAGGTGTGTAAGTACATGAATAATTGTGTGTGTGTATGTGTCAGTGAATATATCAGTGTGTGCCTGGCTGTGTCAGTGTATGCGTAGGTGTATGCTGGGTGTGTCAGTGTATCAATGAGTGTGTTTGTGGGTGTGTCAGTCTATGTATTACTGTGTTCCTGGGTGTGCCAGTGTATTTGTTGGTGTGTGCCTGGTTTTGTGAGTGTATTTGTAAGTGTATGTTTGGGTCTGTCACTACATAAATTAATGTTCCCCTTAGCGTGTCAGCGTATGTCTTAGTGTCTTATGTTCAATCTATATATCGAGCCCTTCATGTGCCTGCTCAGGTCGGACCCTCAAATTAAACCATTCAAGATTGCCGACCTAGAACTAAAGTTTGTGTTATACGCAGACGACCTGTTGATGTATACCTCAAATCCGGAAGAATCCCTACCTAGACTAATACTCCTAGTAGAAAGTTTCGGAGAGATTTCCGGGTATAGAATAAATAAGGATAAAACTGAAATTATGGAATGGAACCAGGAGACAGAGACAGCGGGTAGTAAGACTAAAATGAGGTACCTGGGAGTTCAGCTAACCAAAAAGATCGAAGACATTCCAAAAATAAACCTGGAGAGAGCCATTAAGGATATCAGTGCTCTACTCCATCGATGGTCATCTCTCCCTTTAAACATCTTTGGGAGGGTGAACCTACTTAAAATGATTATCCTTCCAAAGATTACCTTCTTATTTAACTCTATACCCTTATCCTTTCCCTTGCCAATAATCAAAAAGCTACAAGGGAAATTGGGATCCTTCATCTGGAACTCAAGAGCTCCACGAATTACTTGGAAAAAGCTCAGAAGAAGTTTAAAAACAGGAGGGCTGGCTTTCCCAGACTTATTTGTTTATTGCCAAGCGTGCCATTTTAAACACTTTAGACTAATGGCTGGTAAAATGGATCAATCATCTTTGGGGGTCTTATTTTTAGCATTAGTGCAGGATATCCCACAGGGACAAGACTCTTTTCTTTTTAAGTTCGGGGACCCAAAATAAAAAAAAAAAAATAAGGCTTAAGATTTTGGGGACAGCCCTAAGAAATTGGGTATTTGTGAGGAAAAAGCTTAACATCCCCTACTATGCAGCACAGGCCCGATATGGGACTCTCCAGGGTTACCTGCTTGCCTTGATGATCAACTGTCTCGACCACTGAGGTCGGCAGGGTTGGAATGTTGGGGGGACCTACAGGAAGGCGCACAGCTATTAAGCTCGGACACGCTCGCTAATCTGACGGGGGGAACACTCACTAGGTTTAAATATTACCAGTTAGCTGGATGGTGGTCAACTAGATCTGTGGGTAACAAAATTCCAAACCCCAAATTTGACGCAGTGACTAAAAGCGAAAGGTGGAAGAGCCAAATCGCATATTGGTATTCAGCGTTGCTCGAGGAGGAGGAAGTGACAGAACCTGAGTTAAATATACTTTGGAACAATGTTTTAATTACGGACAGCGGAAACCTCAGAGACATGTGGCATGACTCCTTTACTATCTTACAAGCAGTAGTCAAACCTGCAACGCTAAAAAGAAACCACTTGTATACCATGTCCAGGGTCTACATAACTCCAAAGAAGCTAGCGAAAATTACCAACTTAGAATTCCACTGTCCGAGATGTAATTACCCGGATGCGGATGATGTCCAGATGTTCGCTCTTTGTCCTGAACTAAATGTTTACTGGAAAAAGATTAGCGATTCTCTGGAAGAGGTCCTCTCAACGCCCACGACTATAACCACAACTACCATCCTGTCAGGGCTACGGGTGGGATATAATGTAAATGACCCCCTAACAAAACTTGTTTTTTATGTTATTCTTTTAGCAAGTCGTGAAATCTGTAGAGCCTGGAAGGACCCAACCCCCCCACCTTTCCGTGCTGCCTACGGCAAATCATATTTACTAGTAAGTCTGACATGGCATGTGATCCCACAAGTTTGGTCAAAGTTTGGGCGGCTTTAGAAGCATGGCAACTCGGCTGATTGGTTGTCCAATGATTTATCTGGGGCCTTGCTGGTTCCTTAGACTCCAAAGTAGTACGGGGCGCCTACATTATTGCGAAATGGAGTATGGATGGAAAGCAATGGCTACTTAATCGATCAGGCGTATCACTTCGCTATTGGCCATTCACACAAGGGCCGGCTTGGAACGACCAAATTGCGTTGAGGTGCCAGTCTCCTATCAAGACTTCCAATAACGGTATATGAGGATAACAAAAAAAAAAAAAAGGAAAAGAAATTATGTTCCCCTTAGCGTGTCAGTGTATGTCTTAGTGCCTGTCTGGATGTGGCAGTGCATGAAACAGTTTGTGCAAGGGTGTGTCAGCGTATGTGGCAGTGTATACCTGGGTGTGTTAGCGGTTGCATCATTATGTCCCTGGGTGTGTCAGTGTGTGTCTGGGTTTGTCAGTGTATATGTTGGTTTGGGTCTGAGTATGGCAGTGTTTAAATAAGTGTGTAGTTGAGTTAGTGTATGTATCAGTATGTGCATTGATGCATCAGTGTATGTGATAGCGTGTGTCTTGGTGTGTCAGTGTTTAAATAAGTATATGTCAAGGTGTGCCGGGGAACGGTCGCCGGGGTTAAAAACTTGAGTGAATATTAAGTGAAGTAGTAAGGTGACATGTTTCCTGACCTCTTGTGTATGCTTTGAATGAGGGGTGAGGATATATTATGGGCATGAAAATGACCCCCAATTTATTATGATCACTCACGAACTCCGCAGATCACTTGCAAGACTCAGCGCGAACCCCGGTGTATCTTTGCGGGAGATCCACGGAGTTGGTGCAGCTGAAAATAAAATACACATATATATTTGTATACTCTATCTTCCTCTCACACCATCCATTCACATACCCTTGGAGAAACTATCACACCCATTCACATACCCATAGACACTCTGTGACACCCATTCAAAAGCCCATGCAGTCACTGTCACACCCATTGACAAACCCATACAGACACTGTCATACCCGTCCACAACGCCAATCCAGATTCCGTCACACCCATTCACACATGTACTTTTTTTTAATGCTGTGGTAGATTGTTCAGAGGAGCTCTACTAGAACCTCAGTCAGTGGCCAATCTCCTGCGTTATTATTAGTTCACACAGTATTTAAAAAAGAATGAATATGTAGATGTAAAATATGGAAAAAAGAAAGGAGAAAGTATTACATGTTTGGAAAATTACATTCACAAAGTAATGTAAATGCTACAAAAACAGTAAGATGAAAGTAGTGACAATGATGGAAAAGGTACGAAACAATGCAGTACATAGAGTTGAGAAACAGATGACAAAGGAGTGACAATGACGATAAAATATAAACAATGATAATAAATGTATTTGGATAAAACAATTGAACACAATTATTATTTTACATATAACTATTATAACTCTATTATTTTCCGGGTTCCAACTCTATGTTTTTTTATTTCGATCCTGTGGTAGACAGGAGCCTGTGGACCCGACCCGTGTATTCGCCGAAATCCCCCAAAATAATTTTAGTGGTACAGGAAGTTTGTAATTACATTATACTATTAGGCTGCCCATATTTAAAACTTTTTTACTGTTTCTTTTCAATTTCCTGTTGAAATTGTGTGAATCTGAGGATATGTAGCAGAATTTGCAGAGTCACTCTATAATAAAACTGAAAGCTTCATTTCTATTGGTTCTTGTATAACCACACTTAAATTTTAGGAAAACCAGACCCAAAACAACATTCGCGCCTTACACACTGACAGAAGCAAATGTGCCCGCTCTTTCTGATGCACAAGAGGAAGAAGGAGTAATAGAAGAAGTTACTTCTACTCGAAAGGAGAGTGATGTGTGGAACTGGTTTGTTGTACCTTCTGGAGAGAGAATGCAACTGCCATATAGGTTGAATGTAAGCTGTGTGGGAAACTGCTTCCAGAGGTACTATGAAGAAGTACAGTTATTGCACATCATCCATGTGAAAGCACATCAAGAGCAATCTTGAGTGTGCATATTTAAGAATGGTGAGGGAGAGAGCAACATCCTCTATTGATGCAGGTGCATTGTCATCTACGCTCGATCAACCTTCTGCAAATATTAACATTCCACCTACCTGCAAAGAGCTTAAACAAATGGTCGTTCATTGTTCCAAGTGCCAACAACTTGTATTGAAAGAATTATGACAACATTATCACAATGTTGGAGAAGGTGAAGAGACACCATTGTTAATTTCGTTTTCTTTGTTTTGCCACATCATCGTTCTCGAAGCGCATGAGCAGGAACCATAAGTATGCTTATGTTACAGTTCTAAAAGAGACGGAAAGTTCCTCAGGTGATGGCGGAGCAAGAACATGTACCCTCAGCCCACTGTCTGTGAACATTAAAACTCCATCAACCTGCATTGAAGTTAAAATAGTGGTTGTTAATTTTGTGAAGTCCCACAGTCGTTGTCATTTAAAAATACTAGGACATTAACATCATGTTCAAGAAACAAAAGTCTTTTTTATTTTTTTCTTACTGTTTTAAATAGTAGATATTTCTAATACGCAACTCTTTTGCATACAATTTTATTGTTTGCACTTTTACTCTACTTTGTAATACATTTTTTTGCAAAATAAAATGTTTAAAAAACGTTATAAAAACAACCACATTTAACATAAAGTGCTGTGTCCATGTTCTTAGTATTGTCTGGCTGTATCAGTGTTTTAATAAGGGTTTTCAGGGTTGTCTTAATGTACATGTTAGAGTGTGTCTGGGTGTGTTAGTGTGTGAATGAATGCCTGCTTGTGTGTATCAGTGTATGTGTTAGTGTGAATCTGTGTATGTAGGTGTATACGGCAATTTGTGCCTCGGTGTGTCAGTGTATGAATAAGTGTGTCCCTGGGTGTGTCAGTGTGTACGTGTTTGTGTGCCTCAGTGTGTCAGTGTGTGTATTTGTGTGTGTCTAGGTATATCAGTGTTGAAATAAGTGTTTGCCTGGATGTGTCAGTGTATGTCTTAGTATGTGTCTGGATGTTTCACTGCACAAAAGAGTTTGTGAATGAGTGGGTCAGTATATGTGTTAGTGTATACCTGGGTGTGCCAGGGTGTGCATCAGTGTATTCCTGTGTGTGTCAGTGAATGCACCAGTATGTGCCTGTGTGTACCAGTGTATGTGTTAGAGTGGGCCTGAGCTTGTCAGTGTTTAAATAAGTGTGTGGATATGTTAGTGTATACATCAGTATGTGCATGTGTGCATCAGTTTATGTGATAGTGTGTGTCTCTGTATGTCAGTGTTTTAATAAGTGTGTGCCTAGGTGTGTCAGTGTATGTTTCAGTGTATGTCTGGGAGTGTTAGCGCATGAATGACTGTCTGCTTGGGTGTGTCAATGTATCTGTCAACATGTACCTGGGTGTATCAGTGTATGTATAGATGGGTGCCTGGGTGTGTCAGTGTATGAATGAGTGTGTGTTTGGATTTCTCAATGCATGAATGAGTGTGTGTATGGGTGTGTCATTGTATGCCTGGGTGTGTCAGTGTACACATAGGTGTGTACCTGGATGTGTCAGTGTACCAATGAGTGTTTCCCTGGGTGGGTCAATCTATATATCACTCTGTGCCTGGGTGTCTCAGTATGTGCTTGATGATCTGCCTCAGTGTGTGATTATATATCTTAGTGTGTGTTTGTGTGTGTTAGTGTAGGTGTCTGTGTCCATCTGGGTCTGTTTGTGTATGTGTATGTCTGGATGTGTCAGTGTGTGCTTGAGTGTGTCAGGGTATCAATGAGTGTGTGTCTGGGTGTATTAGTATATGCATCGGTGTGTGCATGGTTTCTCAGTGTATGCATCATTGTGTGCATTTTTGTGTTTTTGGATGTATTGTAAAAATTAGGTACCTACATTAGAGCAATAAATCATTCCTTGGATCAGTACTAAAAGAGAGAAAATATAAAGATAAGTTAATGTTACACAGCATATGTTTACACAGTAAAGTTTAAGTTTCTGCAATATTAATAGTCTTGTTAATAAAGAAACATTCTCTAAAGCAATGAAACATTCATCTTAGGCATTTCATAAAATGAATTTTTGCTGTTCTCAGCTTTCATACCGTAACACCTTAAACAATATACTGTATGGCGTTTCAACACTGAACAGCGGGGAAAAAAATGATCTCATTGATTGTAGAAAAAATAAACAGACTTGCACAGTACAACACAGTAAATATGTGACACTATGCCTGCACACACTACAAAGCGTTAAAAATGCATTGTACTTGTAGCTACTCAACTACTATAAACATATCCCAAACAAAACCATAGTATAATATTCAAGTAGTCCATTTCTGAAAATAGATGTAACATATATCCATCTGTAAGAGTCCAGTTTGAAGACATTACTATTAGTAGGCTGAATTATGTCTTAAAGTCTGATAATCCATACAGTACAAACACAGTAAACTACTTTTCAAATAGAAATCCTTCTTAGAACTTTGGTTGCAAAAGGAAACGGTATACATTTGGAAGTTTAAAAGGCAGTTTATGTTTAAATGTCAGATTACTGTCATTGCATTCCTTCCATCCACTTACAGTTTTTAAGTACACAGTATAGTGTCCTGAAGTTATATGAACTCCTTCGTGAGAAATTATAGCTAGTGTTGTGGACGTTCTTCCAGAAATTGCTCTAAAGTTTGAAATTTCAGTTTCTATTTTAGATCTACCTACTACTCTATATCGTTGAAGTGTCAATATAATATAATTACCACTTCTCTCTGTCTGTAACTTAGACATACAATCAGATCTTGGGCTCGTCAAGTTCTAGTTTGTATATCTTATCAGCTTGTCAAATGGTACAGTTTTCATATCTGGTAATGTTAAACGGATAAAACCTTTCAGAATTGATGTTAGTAGCAGATGTAAAAGAGCAATCCACACAATCCCATTTATAACTTAGACCAAATAACTCTTCACTTTTCACTTCTTCTTATTCCAACAGTCCAAGGATAACCATAATAAACTCTTGTCCATCTTGTTGAGAGTTCTGAGAAAATAGTACAGATCCACTGATTGTATCCACTACATGTCATATTCCTGAAGCAGAATGTAGTACAATCCTACCACTAGGTAAACATTCCAGCAAATGCTATATTTCTGAGCAGAACCTGCTGTCCTCTTTAAGTTCAATTGCCTTTTCAAGATGTGGTAAATGAAAGTCTATATTCAGAACTACATGAGCGTATCCGTTGATACATTTTCTATTTATCGACTGAAACCCTACAATTTCTCCTTCATTTTGCAGTTTTTTTCTTCTTCTTATTGGCATCTTCATCTTTCTTTTGCTTCTTTTGCAGAACATCCATTGAGTGCTTAGTAAGTTTGCACTTAGGACAGATTGCCTGTTTCTCATAAATAGGATACTGTTCTAAGTGAGTAGCAGATACACTTCTCAACTGATTATACTCTCTAACACAACCAGTATAGGCACTAACTTTCTTTTCATCAAAATCTACTAAAAGCAAACTGGACAATGCTCCGTCTCACAACAATGCAACATATGACATACCTTCTTTGAATACACAACTCCCAATATTCATAAAAGCTGCATCTACACTTAAACCTTGAGATTTATGAATAGTTACAGCATATGCTAGAGAGAATGGGAGCTGGTGGCACCTCACATATAAGTTACTTACAAGCAAAACCCGTGCAACACATCAGCCAATCTGTTTCATGCCATCAATCCAATCAAATTTTACAGATACATATTCAACTTCAATCGTATTTGGAAAATATTAAAATCAGCTACTTTACCCATTGCACCATTTACTAAGCTTTCCTCAACATTTAAATTTTGCTGCAAAATTACTCTACAATTTCTACAAACACGTAAAGACTTTTCTAACCAGCAGACTTAGATACAGATTTTCTAAAGAATCCAATTTTGCTTGGAGTTTCTCAGTCAGAGGTATTGTTACTTCCTGGTGAGAAATTATGTTAATAACTGTTAGAACAAAAATTTCCTTTTTTTACAGTTTCTTAAATTTTTCATTGAAATTGCTGCACTCTTGAAGTGTAACCATTAAACGCAGTATTGAGATGGTCCATCTCCAATCAAATCCAACATGAGCTGTGCTGGTGTCATTTAGAGGAGAATAGTTTACATTCTAAGGGACTCTTACCTTCCTTGGTCAGTACTCCAAGTCTAATGTTCTCCAGAATATTTCCATAAACTTCATCAAACAATTTATTATCGCAGGAATGTATGACTGTATATTTTATGGATGCTTTACACCCGAATAAAGAAAGATAACCAACTCATCAGACACTTGACACTTATTTTTCAAGAGTTCCTTGTGTTGGAAATTCAGTCATATGTTCACATTTCCAATACTACCTAATAAATTACATGTTTGTTCATGGAGAAGGGTCTTGATAACAGGCTATCCTTTCCCAAGAGTTAGTTGCAGGTGGTCACCAAACACAATTAAAGGCTTTCCCCCGAAGAGAACAATGTACTCTGTTCTTAAAATGTGATGCATTCTCAAGTGAATGAAGGCAAGCATTAAGTTTGAGACCATGCTTTTCCAATCATAAAAAGCTTCATTTTCTTCGAGAGTCTTGACACTTCATAACACGCTTCACTAGATAACTTCTGGTATTCCAGTTCATTGTCATGTTACACAGGTAGCATTAGTAGTCGATGTATACTAATTCCTTTAATATTATGTGCAGCTACTCCAGTTGGTACACACAACAAATTTGCTTGTGTTGTCCTCTGTAGATAAGTAGTCAGCACTTTAATTACAACTCTTTTCCCAGTGCCAGCCTGACAACTAATGTATAACAGAATTGGTTTAAAGAAAGTGCAATTGCATTCTTTGTTGTCGTGGAGAAATCCATGTTCTACTTTCTCTTTTTCTTCATATACATGTCTTTCTGTTCATTGTTGAGTTATGCAACTAACTGTTCTAGATCTTCAGTTTCCTGTCTAGCCGGTTCCCTTGCAATTTCCACCTCATTCATTGCTTTTACAGCTTCATTTTGAATAATAGGTCCTCCAAGAGGATCTTGGCTAAGTGGTGCTGGCGTTTGACTGCTTTGAGAACTCTCCCTAGCTACCTCTGCAACAATTGCTTTATCTTGTTGAATCTCATCATTTAACATTTGCATACAATTTTGGAAGACTGACTACTGGCTTTTATATTAGCATTAAATGAATTTTCATAGCAATCATAGGCTCCAAGTAATTCAGATTCTGCACACAAGGTTTAATAAGTCAAAGATCTGTTAAATAGAAAAACGCTCCTTTCTCTTGAGTTTGGCAACTACATTTTCTGTGGCAATTAGATTTCCTTTTGCGTGTCTCACTAACCTACCCTCACATCCGAGAACTGCAAATATGCTTTCTTCTTTTTTTTACAGAGTTTTATATAGTACATACTTGACCTGAATCGAGTATCAGACCACTTTACATAGCACCAGTTGCATTACATTAGAACACAATCATTTTTTAAGTTTCTTTTTTATTTTTAGGCACGGGAGTTTAAGTGATTTGCCCAGAATCACAGGATGTTCAGAGTCATTGCCGAGACTCAAACCCAGCTTCCCAGATTCGAGGTTGACCACCCAAGCCATTAGGCCAACTCCTCTCACTCTTCTATACTTTCTTTTACATTGCTTCTGTATCTGTAGTGCTGAAGAATTTCATATAAGCATGTTTTCCAACTTTAGGGTAGTATGTATTCAACATGCTTGTTTTTTCGATGTTTGTACTTTCTGGGTCAAACACTGCTAAATACTGAATTTCCACAAAATACTTTAATACTCTATTTCACGTACTTGCAAGGCCTACACTTACCCAAACTATTCCACTTGACTTAGAGTACAAACTTGCTGATTTCAAACTGTATGAGCAATTATAAGAACCAGTCTCTCTTTGCAACTACATTTTTAAACTGAAGTTGTACAACTTTTTTGTTAGACTCTTTTATGCACTAATCTCTTGCCATATCTCTTTCATCTCCATCTACTCCAATTTTTTAATGAATGAATTGACATATCGAGCAACAGCAATAGAGTTGTCTGCAACAAATTGTATTTCCATATTTGCTTTCCACATATTCAGAATGACTGTGTTGTAATCATTAATGTATTTGGACGCCTCTGTTCTTCTCAGATTGTATGTGACTTTCGTATTACTGTATGTCTCACTGTAGATAAAATGGTGTTTCCTCTTCCTTGTGAAATAAAAGGTCGTGGGATTTACAAAACGACTTCTTGTGTAAAATGTTCCTTTAGATCTGTATTTTCGACTGCAGTACTTTTCATATCTATGTGTTTGAATGCACAGAGCTTGTTGTCTCAGGCTTTTGTCAGTAGTGTGATTTTGGATGACTCACATCACCTACTGTTCTATGAAAGACAGCACACAGTGATCAATCTCTGTTCCAAATTTTGGCGCATCTTGTATCCATAACAGCATAAGGAGCGCCTCTGGCTGAGTACTCTTTACACCAAAACAAATCAATTACTAGACCAAGAGGCGGATTAATTTTGTTGTAGATGAAAGGCAGCATGGCTTGAAACCTGTGGTTAAATATTTGCAGACATTAGCAGGATCAAAAGAGCAAAGCTCTCCTGCTGTCTTTACATTAATGTCCTCAATATTTGAATTTGCCTCTCTCAAAAATTCAAGCAGATCATCCCATGTGTATTCAGCACAGCTAGGTGTAACAAACCAAGTAGGTTTTCCTAGGTATCTCAACATGCATTTGAGTTCTCCATGACGATGATACCAATACTCATTCGTCACGTTGGCATGCCACCAAATTCATTGTTATATTCCAAGTTTTCATATTTTTCTTGAACTTTATAAACAAATTCCTTTGCAGACAGATTTTGAAGATTTGCTCCTGTCTTTAGTATATGATTCACAGCATAAGAAAGCCCTGACAAGTCTCAAACAGAAGATGGAATATGTATGGAATGCACTGATGAAATCTTGGAGCCTTTGAGTATAATCGTTTTGAGCGGTATTCAACTGCTGGCATCTCTACAAGGTGGTCATCATAACGTCCACCTACTCCAGTGGGAAAAAGATGCGGAAAACAATGAGCCTCTAAGCTTTTTTCACAGGCACACAAGGGAGTTCCTTTTGCTTGCTTCATTTGAAACAATTCAATATTATCACCAATGAATTCTTAAGAATGCAGAGGGTGGATGCAATAGTGGTCATAAATTTCTTCTGATCTAGATTGATCTGCTTTTCCAATCTGACCAGATGATGGTAAGGTATCATCCTGTATGCAAATTTCATTTTTTAAGTAACATCAACATTTGTATAGTTAATGTTATTTTCAAAAGGAATAATGTTGCTTTTTTAACTGTATTAACATCTACTAACTCTTGCTAGATTTTTCAATTTTTTGTTGGAACTCTATTTACTAAAATGATAAGCGTTTCTTCTATATCTTTATCTACCCCTAGAGTTTAAATATTCTTTTTTAAGATCTAAAGATGAATACACAACTCTTCCTTTTAGTCCTCTCTGGGGCTCAGTTGGAGGTACTTCCCCTGTCTTTGGCTCCATACAAACTGCTGCTTCAAAATGATGTATGTGTTGTATAAGCATTGATTAATAAACATGCAATACTTTAACATTTTGTGGAATAGATACCAATTCTAACTTGTTATGTATGCCTCTAGCTGGCATTTTCTTCTTCTCTAACTTATCATAGCAGTACTTACAGATAATCGGCTGTGTGGACAAATCAAATCTTCCCTCAAAAAATAAATATGCACCAAATTCTTGCCACTTTTCATTGTTCTCTTTTTCCCCTTTAGAGTACACAACTGCATTCCGAGTTTGCGTTTTGTAGTGAGTGCGTCGACAACAAATATAAACATATTTTTGTTTTTCAGAAGAAACTGTTAAAGTTTGTAATGTCTTGAGCAAAGTTTTCGGTTGTAGTTTCTGTATCTTGTTCTTCTACACCTCTAACAACCAACTCTTCATTTTCCCTGGATTCTTTTACTGGACCAAGCACCCAAAACTGAATCTCCTCTGCTAATGTCTTTTACAATAAAGCTCTATTAATCTCTCCTAAACATAAAGCACCAGTTTTTACATAGTAAAGTTTTCTAACCAAAGTTTGTATTTTGGAGTGGTGAACAGTTAACATCACAAAATTATGAAAGGTGCTTCTGCAAACTTTCCTTGAAAGACATGTCAGTGAATGTCCATATAAATTCCTATATTTCCTCTCTTTGCATGGATCTAATCCTTGCTAAATTGTAATTCTTTTTTATCAGACTTCTGCATGGAAAGTCACGTACGAAGTTTTGTGATAGATCAATTGACTCCTGATAGATACTGCAAATACTACTACAATTCAATTTGTATACTGAGGCCTGTCTATGCCTTACTTGCACCTCTTCAGTTATCGCTTCCTCTACATTCCTAGAAACCATCTCCTCTTTTGCAACAGGAGTACCAAACTTTACTTCACAACAACAACCAGTTAAATCAAATGCACGCACTAGTGTATTATCTTGGAAATAGCTTTCCTCATTGAAATAAGGTTCTGTACTAGATGTGTGCTTCCATTCATGTTTAAAAAATTCGCAAAAATTAGTTCTATTAATAAGCCTTTTTCTAACACTTCTTTTTTCATACACAACTCTGTTTTGTCTAGTGTCCTCATTCTGTTAAATATTCATATACCATCAGATAAAGAGTCTCACCATTCACATTCCCAGATCTAGTCTGGTGATGGTGTGCGTTTGGGCTCCCGAATGACCAAGCATTGACAAAGCCAATGGGCATCGACTTTGGCACCTATTCATTTTGTCAATTATTTTTAGCGATGCTCTGCAGCATCCTGATACTGTGTAGCATGCAGCCACGACCTGTGCAAGTAAGAGAGGTGGCGCCGGGTTGCGGGGGGATTTCAACACATGACCATAATGTAAAATGTATTATTTATTTCATTTTCCCTCGTGGTCATCTGTCAAAATCCCCCACCGGCCCCACCGCTCTTACCTGCACAGGCCGCAGCCGGTAGCATGACTACATAGGAATAAAATGAAGCCTATAACATGGCACGTCACATCATTGTTTGGGTGTGTGCACCACACCAGTGCATGGCTACAAAATGTTGATTTATTTTTCTTTTTATTTGCCAATCTGAGTTGGATTGACATATAAAAACAAAAAGTGTGTAAAAAGCTTTTTTTTTAAATGTGAGTCGGGTGGAGCAATATATAGAGCAACATGGAGGGCGTGCATCGGTGTAGGTAATGCAGGTGGTGCGGAGGAGAAGCAGCAGGTGGCATGAGGAAGGGTGAGGGGAAAGCAACATGAAGGGAGTGGTGTCAGAAGCAACATGGAATGCAGGAGTGTGGCGGAGAAGCAACGAGCTGGAATGCAACGTGGAGCAGGTAGGAAAGTAATGCATCAATGAGAAAGTAACGAGAGAGGACATAAGAGGTAGCGCAACATGAAGGGAGGTGGGGAGAGCACAGGGGCAGCAGAGAGCAACACAGAGTTTAGGGGAAGAGAAAAACTCAAGGGACACAGCTGGAAAATACATGCCTTTGCATGGTGTGCTTAATAAAAAAAAAAAGGAAATACTTGAAAAGCAATCAGTGGAATTGTAGAAGTGAGCCAATCAAAAGAGATGGTAAAAAGTCAATAGAAATGACAAACACAAGACTGATAAGCTGGGACACGAATAAGAAGCAGGCAAATGAGAGTTACAGGAATGCCAAACCCTGGTAAGCAATGATCGGGCTCCAAGTCCCTGCATGTTCTTGGTAAACCCACAATATGTCACTGCTGTCTCGTTGGCTTGACGTAAAATGAAGTGACAGGTTCTAAGAAACTAATAAAACCCAAATAAATGTGACAGAATAATCCTGTTTCTTTCAGTTAAGTCAAACCACAGTACATGAATCATTCTACATATCTGGAATTTCTTTATTGCATGGACTAGATAAAAAATTTCTCAAAGGCTAGTCACTTAATTCAAAAAGGTCATAAGCTATAGTTTCTACCACAGAACCTTATAGGCACTGGTAGGGGACCCTCCACGAGTTATTACTGTAATTTCCTGTCAGTGAAGATAACTTAAAGCAGCAGTGATAAAACACGGATACGCCTCAACTTTTGTTCTAAAATTTCGTCACAATGGCACATACAAAGCAGATGGCTCAACAATCCACTGATTGGAAAGCACAGAGAAAACATCTTGCCACAAAACAGAAAAAAAGCTCCCACTAACAGGGGGCTGAAGAAAATTCATCATTAAAGTCCAGGAACTGTGGCTCATCGAGAAATCTGAAGATAACAAAAGCTGACTAAGCTGCTGATTTGAAAGCTTTTGTTCTAATTCCTTCTCTGTGCTGTGAAATTGCTTGGGATTTCAAGACATATGTACAGTTCCAGAGTGCTACCATCAGGGCCTCGTGGGTAGCAAGCCTATTTAAGGACACAACCTGTGTGCTATTCATGCCAAGTATATCACCATCATACCCAAAGACATTAAGTTGGCATGTCAGATCTGTGGACAGTGTGCCTAGGATGAGATCCATCCTATGATATGAACTCAGTGGCAGCTGCCGCCCATTCTAAATGGTGGGACAGTGAAGGGGGTAGCACAGGGAAAAATACATTTAAAATAAACATACACTTACCTTTGCTCCCACGCCATGTCACTCCTCTGCTCCCAGAACGGCAGTTAATCCAGTGAGCACAGGCAAGTGATCCCAGCACTTCTCTCATGCTATTACTCCCAGCATAAGAGAAGTACAAGAATTGGGCGGGAGGACAGTTTTACGCTCCAGCAGGGACTGGGAGCCTGTGGTCCTGAACTCTGCAGATATCTCCAAGGAATAGCCTGGAGATATACAAGTGCCCACTACTCCTCCTCCCCCTGCTGGTGACTGCGACCTGGCCCTGCCCCGCCCCAGACTCACCGACTCAACAAACTAGGCCAAGTCAATGAAAAATAAAATGACAATAAAAGTGTTTTATTATCATTTATTTTTTATTTTCTTCCTTTAAGCAGTGGGGCAACGCTCCTCTGCTATAGCGGAGGAGCCGCCCCTGTATAAACTAGTAGGGTAGACTTCAGGTCTTAATACAAACACTTAAGGTTGGACTTGTTGGTAACTGCTCTACGCAACACTACCAAGTGCAGGTGTATTGAATCATGGCAGACCCACATAGTCACACAGTCCTGATGCTAAGGGAGAGGGAATTCTCTTGTCCATGTGCCAGGAAGCTCAACACTCCTGTGGCAGCCTATAAGTAATGTCAGCATTAGGGTGAGTAGTTCTCATGCAGTGCCTATTTAGATGTGCCCTGCTCTGACACCATTCACAGGTCTCTGGCTGGTCCTTTTGGTTCACAGACTGTTTCTAGAAGCTCCGATGACAACTGTACGGTAGTCTGCTGAAGCACGCTGCATCCTTCATTGACTGCCAGCTGCATAGACCAATCCAAAAAGAAGATATGTTGTCCATTCTCGATGTTAAGTGTCACAGTTGAACTCATTTTAAGAATGTACAACTTGTCCATGTTGGTCTGTGTTCCTTGTTTGGATGGGCATATGTGTTCATTCTAAACTGTTTCTGTCCTGGAACATTACTCTGTTTTACAGGTTGGAAAATGTACATATCTTGTTTTGTTAAAATAGAATTTTAGCTCAGGTTGCAATTTGTTTTAGTCAAGCAGCTCTGATCAGTGAAGGCTTTATTTCTTCCCTACGTGAGCCTATCAGTATTTGACAATTTGACTGTATGAAATAGCCTCTTCCCTTAACTATGAACTTGTAAGAGTTGCTCATTGGTTCCTGTTGCATCACTCAACCACATGACACCCTGAAACAATAGATCACAATTGACCAGAATCTCATTGCTTTATTTGTTTTACTTCAGAACAAGGCTTATCACCTCCTCGATCCTCAGCAGATCATCCACAAAGCTGAGTCCTCAAAACTAATCAGAGCAACCCTGCATCTGGCACATCCTTGTTCCATCTCAAACCAGGGTTCACCAGAACTCTCCAAACATATTTTGTTATTTATGTGAATCCTCTGTCCTCCTGAGCCCTGTCTGAGTCCAATGAGGAGAACATCTAACTTAATTCTGGTCACTCCACAGGTCAATGGGCTCAGCACTGGAGGGGGACCCTCAGATGACTGATGTTCGAAAAGCAATGCAACCTTTTAGTATTCCTGCTAATTACGCAGTTGAGTATTCCTTGTCATATTTTAAACAGCCTTAGTCCATATAGCAAATAGTGGGAAGTTTGAATACCTGACGTAGCGTGCTTTGCTAGGTTGAGGTACCCCAGCGCTGAGGATAGCGTGTCCAAGACTGGGCCTGATTCATAGAGGTAAACTTACACTCTTGTGAGGATGTATGGGAGACCTAGCAATCCCCAGTTATCTCCCAGGCACTCAGAAACCCACATGATGGGGAATCACTGTCCCCCTTTAAATATAAGGCTGAATCTGTTGCCTCCTGTGAAAGGTAGATGGATGACTTTAATCAGCCTTTTGCTAATGTACTGTTCTTATTTCAGGCATGGATTCATGCCTTGACAGGGAACAGCACATTGTAATAGGGTACACTGCCTTGGCATTTGTCTGGCGCACACAGTTAAAGGGACAGAGAGGATTAGTAAACGATCTTTGACACTCCACGGAACGGTGAAGGTGTTTCCAGGTATTTTGTAGTGGAAATTAAGCTAGGATCAAAATCACAAACATTTATAAAGCTATAAGCAATTATCCTTGAGATATAGATACGGTGATAGTTTATTCAGAAAGACTGTCGTATAGGAGTGTCCCTGTACTTGGGACCGATTTGCAGTGAAGGTCCTACTGAGTAGCGGATTATTCACATGACTACAGAGTGCAGTAGATATTTTAATTTAAACCAGATTTCATGATGGAAGTTTTCCCTTACCCGATTGAGCAGAAAAGATAGTCTCTGTATACTCCTGTCTGTTTTTAGGAGCTTGATAGCCATAATATTAACATCACTATTTGGATGTTATTTGAAAATATTGGGTAGAAAAATGTACACAGTCTTGAAGAAGGTGGTAAATAACAAGAGTGCCACCAAAACACCTTAACTGATTATTTAGAGAAAATCTGTAGTGACCAGGGGGTCTATATATGGGATATGATATTTACACAAACCCTTGTTGATATAATAAGGAGAGTTGCTGGTCTATGAAGATTGATGATTATGTCTTAATTGTTCTACCTCTTGTGATTGTATTTATTATTGATCTTTATATTGTTTATTATTATTTTTGTTGTGATTTACATGAGTTTAAAACATCAAGGTGATATCTAGCAGAGTATATTGATGCTAAATATATTTTTATAAAAGGATTACAGCCATATCTATTTTTCAAAATGTCTGTGCTTTTTAAATGTGGGATTTCTTCAAATTGTGTGGACTATGTACAGTGGGGTTTGAGTGATTTGTGTGTTCTTACTCTGAGAGTAATCTTTGTGATTTTAGTGTTTAAGCAGAACTTTGCTCCCTTGTTGTGTGGGGTCTCACTTTTGTTTGTTCCTCAGTTAACGTGCAGAGTGGAATAGTAAACATGATCAGTATCTCTTTCTTCATTTCATGTAGAGACTGTATGCTTATGCACATTCTTGCCTTGATGGTTACTAGGCATTTTCAGATCTAGGGCCAGATGTACAATTGCCTTTTGCATTTCTTAATGGGCTGAATCACAATTTTAGTCCGTTGAGAAATGCAAAACAGCCTTTTCTATGTACAAAAGCCTTTAAGGAATCACAAATAGGGATTCCATATTTGCAATTTCTCAGCACATGTACAGAGCATTTCCTAAGTGCAAATTGAGCATTTAGGAAATGCAATTACCATCGACGGTAACCATGTGAAATTTTAAAACAGCATCCCAAGATGCTTTTTTTTAAAGTGCGATAGAATGCACACATGCCACTAGGGCATATAAGTGCTCTACATGTACACCACTATTTTTGGGATGCACAACAGGGGAACTTTTGCCCATAGCCAACCTTGGTTTAGCATTTCCAAAATAGTGATTTCCCAATAGGAAATCACTATTTTGGAAATTCTAAACCGGCTCATTGGAATGAATATTTACAACAAGGGGTGGTGAGGGACAGAGTCTCTGAATTAAGCAGAATACTCTCACCCAGTCAAAAGGTCAGGGCTAGATCCAACACCGTTTTGGTATGAGTGTTCTGTTTAACTCAGATGCTCTGTCCATCACCACTCCCTTTCTGAATCGTTTTGGCCACTATAGGAGTGGGAGGGTATGCTCAGATGTGAGTCCCTTGCTCACTGCACCATCAGGATTCAAGCAAGCCGGGCCGAAGACGGCTGTAATGCCAGAAACCGGTCCCCGGAAGCTTGTTTCTTTTCCAGTAAAGAATTGGCTTGGTAGTTTGGTCTGCCCTGTTCCCATGATGCACTGGGCCAGGGTCAGACTAATTTGCATATAGCCAGGTTCTGAACTGGGATGGTGTAGTGAGCTAAAAAACGGTGATGGATCAAGCCCTGATCTTTTGACTGGGTATGAGTGTTCTGTTTAACTCAGATGCTCTGTCCATCACCACTCCCTTTCTGAATCGTTTTGGCCACTATAGGAGTGGCAGGGTATGCTCAGATGTGAGTCCCTTGCTCACTGCACCATCAGGATTCAAGCAAGCCGGGCCGAAGACGGCTGTAATGCCAGAAACCGGTCCCCGGAAGCTTGTTTCTTCTCCAGTAAAGAATTGGCTTGGTAGTTTGGTCTGCCCTGTTCCCATGATGCACTGGGCCAGGGTCAGACTAATTTGCATATAGCCAGGTTCTGAACTGGGATGGTGCAGTGAGCTAAAAAACGGTGATGGATCAAGCCCTGATCTTTTGACTGGGTATGAGTGTTCTGTTTAACTCAGATGCTCTGTCCATCACCACTCCCTTTCTGAATCGTTTTGGCCACTATAGAAGTGGCAGGGTATGCTCAGATGTGAGTCCCTTGCTCACGGCACCATCAGGATTCAAGCAAGCCGGGCCGAAGACGGCTGTAATGCCAGAAACCGGTCCCCGGAAGCTTGTTTCTTTTCCAGTAAAGAATTGGCTTGGTAGTTTGGTCTGCCCTGTTCCCATGATGCACTGGGCCAGGGTCAGACTAATTTGCATATAGCCAGGTTCTGAACTAAGATGGTGCAGTGAGCTAAAAAACGGTGATGGATCAAGCCCTGATCTTTTGACTGGGTATGAGTGTTCTGTTTAACTCAGATGCTCTGTCCATCACCACTCCCTTTCTGAATCGTTTTGGCCACTATAGGAGTGGCAGGGTATGCTCAGATGTGAGTCCCTTGCTCACTGCACCATCAGGATTCAAGCAAGCCGGGCCGAAGACGGCTGTAATGCCAGAAACCGGTCCCCGGAAGCTTGTTTCTTTTCCAGTAAAGAATTGGCTTGGTAGTTTGGTCTGCCCTGTTCCCATGATGCACTGGGCCAGGGTCAGACTAATTTGCATATAGCCAGGTTCTGAACTGGGATGGTGCAGTGAGCTAAAAAACGGTGATGGATCAAGCCCTGATCTTTTGACTGGGTATGAGTGTTCTGTTTAACTCAGATGCTCTGTCCATCACCACTCCCTTTCTGAATCGTTTTGGCCACTATAGGAGTGGCAGGGTATGCTCAGATGTGAGTCCCTTGCTCACTGCACCATCAGGATTCAAGCAAGCCGGGCCGAAGACGGCTGTAATGCCAGAAACCGGTCCCCGGAAGCTTGTTTCTTTTCCAGTAAAGAATTGGCTTGGTAGTTTGGTCTGCCCTGTTCCCATGATGCACTGGGCCAGGGTCAGACTAATTTGCATATAGCCAGGTTCTGAACTGGGATGGTGCAGTGAGCTAAAAAACGGTGATGGATCAAGTCCTGATCTTTTGACTGGGTATGAGTGTTCTGTTTAACTCAGATGCTCTGTCCATCACCACTCCCTTTCTGAATCGTTTTGGCCACTATAGGAGTGGCAGGGTATGCTCAGATGTGAGTCCCTTGCTCACTGCACCATCAGGATTCAAGCAAGCCGGGCCGAAGACGGCTGTAATGCCAGAAACCGGTCCCCGGAAGCTTGTTTCTTTTCCAGTAAAGAATTGGCTTGGTAGTTTGGTCTGCCCTGTTCCCATGATGCACTGGGCCAGGGTCAGACTAATTTGCATATAGCCAGGTTCTGAACTGGGATGGTGCAGTGAGCTAAAAAACGGTGATGGATCAAGCCCTGATCTTTTGACTGGGTATGAGTGTTCTGTTTAACTCAGATGCTCTGTCCATCACCACTCCCTTTCTGAATCGTTTTGGCCACTATAGGAGTGGCAGGGTATGCTCAGATGTGAGTCCCTTGCTCACTGCACCATCAGGATTCAAGCAAGCCGGGCCGAAGACGGCTGTAATGCCAGAAACCGGTCCCCGGAAGCTTGTTTCTTTTCCAGTAAAGAATTGGCTTGGTAGTTTGGTCTGCCCTGTTCCCATGATGCACTGGGCCAGGGTCAGACTAATTTGCATATAGCCAGGTTCTGAACTGGGATGGTGCAGTGAGCTAAAAAACGGTGATGGATCAAGCCCTGATCTTTTGACTGGGTATGAGTGTTCTGTTTAACTCAGATGCTCTGTCCATCACCACTCCCTTTCTGAATCGTTTTGGCCACTATAGGAGTGGCAGGGTATGCTCAGATGTGAGTCCCTTGCTCACTGCACCATCAGGATTCAAGCAAGCCGGGCCGAAGACGGCTGTAATGCCAGAAACCGGTCCCCGGAAGCTTGTTTCTTTTCCAGTAAAGAATTGGCTTGGTAGTTTGGTCTGCCCTGTTTCCATGATGCACTGGGCCAGGGTCAGACTAATTTGCATATAGCCAGGTTCTGAACTGGGATGGTGCAGTGAGCTAAAAAACGGTGATGGATCAAGTCCTGATCTTTTGACTGGGTATGAGTGTTCTGTTTAACTCAGATGCTCTGTCCATCACCACTCCCTTTCTGAATCGTTTTGGCCACTATAGGAGTGGCAGGGTATGCTCAGATGTGAGTCCCTTGCTCACTGCACCATCAGGATTCAAGCAAGCCGGGCCGAAGACGGCTGTAATGCCAGAAACCGGTCCCCGGAAGCTTGTTTCTTTTCCAGTAAAGAATTGGCTTGGTAGTTTGGTCTGCCCTGTTCCCATGATGCACTGGGCCAGGGTCAGACTAATTTGCATATAGCCAGGTTCTGAACTGGGATGGTGCAGTGAGCTAAAAAACGGTGATGGATCAAGCCCTGATCTTTTGACTGGGTATGAGTGTTCTGTTTAACTCAGATGCTCTGTCCATCACCACTCCCTTTCTGAATCGTTTTGGCCACTATAGGAGTGGCAGGGTATGCTCAGATGTGAGTCCCTTGCTCACTGCACCATCAGGATTCAAGCAAGCCGGGCCGAAGACGGCTGTAATGCCAGAAACCGGTCCCCGGAAGCTTGTTTCTTTTCCAGTAAAGAATTGGCTTGGTAGTTTGGTCTGCCCTGTTCCCATGATGCACTGGGCCAGGGTCAGACTAATTTGCATATAGCCAGGTTCTGAACTGGGATGGTGCAGTGAGCTAAAAAACGGTGATGGATCAAGCCCTGATCTTTTGACTGGGTATGAGTGTTCTGTTTAACTCAGATGCTCTGTCCATCACCACTCCCTTTCTGAATCGTTTTGGCCACTATAGGAGTGGCAGGGTATGCTCAGATGTGAGTCCCTTGCTCACTGTGTGGTATATAAATAAATAATACCGGATCTAGGTTTTACTGGACATAGCAATAACAGATAGCTCAATAAATAAGAGTCAAGATTCGAGGTAGTAGGAGTTTGCAGGTTTAATACAGCATAAAGGACAGGAACAGGACAACCTGCATAGGAATAGGATGGCAGGGCCCGGCAGCTGCCGGGGCTGGATCTGGGATGAGCGCGCTAACTTTAATAACAATACACAAGCATATATATTAAAACAGTTGCAATTGCAATACATACAATAGGCGGAGCAGTGGGTGTGGTCAATAGCAGTCGCGAAAGATAAGGGTGAAAGTGGGTGTAACAGGAGGCGTATACATAGACATGTGATGTAGACGTAACAGAATATGTCATAAATGGGGCGGAAACATGGAGGGGGCTACCTAAGGAGCCGGGACCTCTAACCTAAATGGTGCGCGCAAACTGACAATGACGTGTTACTAGGAGAAGCTGGGGGCTATGAACTCTGTGCTAGGAGTAGAGACTGAAGTCTGGAGAGTCAGGGCGACATGTGCCTAAACAATATCTAGTATCTGATGTTTAGAGAACATGTTGATATAAACTAAAAGCTATCGGGGTAAAGGCTAACAGACTCTAAGACTGGTGCATGCATTATTCTACATGTAGTGCGTGATGAAGAATATTAAATGACCATAAATACAGTATTTCTCTTACATGGAGACGTAAAGGCTAGACTGTGACGGAAACTATTGATACGATTCAGTAGCTTAGGAATGCAGTGAAGGAGGGCTGAACTGATAACTAGAATCATAACATATTCTTGGCAGACTAGCAGGCAGAGCCAGGCCGAGCCGGGCACTGTGAGGCAGGAAGTAAGTGAAGGGTCGAGGATACAGGTGGGGGCTGTATCGCTCCTCAGCGAGGGTTCAGGAGACAGGAGCTGAATCTGGTGTCCGGGCCCTTTTGAGGCCTAGAAACGGGGACTTTTCAATGAAATAACGTGCACACTGAGAAACGTGGCAACGTAACTTTACATAGGCCTGATATTCGTAGTATTCACGAGAACTGGAAACTGGCATACTAGAGATGGACACAACTGTAATTGCGTCTTTAATCGATCATGGGGAATACATATGCATATTAATCATACACACATAACATAAGATGGGGAACACGTAGGGACACAGAACATGGCAAAATTTACTTTTCCACATTCCCTCCTTGTCACTACGTTTCCATCAGGAAACATCAATATTCATGATACCATCTATCATTTCATACAGTATCATTTGCTCGTCTCGAATTTTCTTGGAACGGGATTTAGAACGGGACTTGGGACTAAGAATACAAGAGGTAGCACAAATGCCACAAATCGCAGGGCCACATTGTATACATAGGCAGCAACTGAATATGATCGCTACTGCAATACCTAGAAAAGACAATACTTTCCATCCCCAGGCGGAAATTATATTCCAGAACCAACCGGACCATGTCCAGGTGCCTGGATCTTGGTGTAACATATGGGCAATTTTATGGAGTCTGGTTATAGCTGAATAAACAGACGGCGCGTTATTAGGAATGAAAATGCAGCAACTAGATCCGATGACTCTACATGCCCCGCCCCTATCGGCCAGTATGACGTCAAGGACGAGACGATTCTGGAGCACGACAATTCTCATAAAGGATTGTTCTTCGGTTGAATTACCTAGAGCAGAAGTAGTCTCAATCACTACTGCTTCGAGTGTTCTGGTTAATCTACGTATCAGTTTACTATTCACGACTGTACCTAAATAAGGGAAGACACCTTTATTGATATCTATATATTGTTCTAGAGCAGTTTCAGTATAATCGACAATCGGGAGGTTTCTCTTGTGTCTAGTATGTACTAGGTGGGAATTCCTATGATAGTCAGGTGGGGCTAGAAAAACTGGTGGCAGTAGGAATGCAATGTAACAGGTTCCCTCCCAATCGAGGGGCAGACGAACATATGCGGTCTGGCCACAAACAAAATAAGAATGACGTGAAGCTTTGAAAATAGATTTCCCACTGTCACTATACTTGACAATAGTAGTACAATCACTATGTCCTACATGTACGGAACCATTCTTTCGGACACATAATTCACCTTTGACTGGTAATACTGACATAGCAGGTAAGTCTGGAGTAGTATCAGACTGAACATTCAGGACCATAAAATTCGAAGAATAATTATCTAGATTATAAACTTCATTTTCTAGATCTAACCCTGTTCTGTGGGGAAGACCTTGCTTGTCTGGAAAACATGTACTGTTAAGAAAAGACATATCTGTTGAGGATGACGTTAACGTGGACCATGCTCCACACGAACCATTATGTGAAAATGGATAAGGAAAGAGTGGCAGAACTCCCTTCGGTGTCTGGAATGGGGGGAGTCGACCACACACCCAACAATTAGTGGCATTGCTGGTCTGGTGTGAATAATGTAACATATGGATAAAGGAATTATTACGCATAGCAAGACGATATGAGAGTTCATGAGGAGGCAGATCACTAAACGTGTGCTCTACTGTAGCAATAGAAGACTTATTTACATGAGAAACTGGAAAATACAAATAAAATGCATAACCTGTGCAGGTAGTCATAAGGCTGAAAAACAATATGAAACTTAGAAAAACGATACATCGGATTGAGTTTTGACTAACTCTCTCACTATGGGGGTCTATTTTATACATGTCAGAAACCGGTCTAACCGTTTCACCTAGGGGAGGACTTAGACAATCAAACTGGCTGACTTATTTTACTAGACCTTAATTTTTGCTTATACTCCTGTTGCGGAGTTTTCTCTAACAGGGAGGGTTTAGTATCATTGTCTTTTGCGGGACAGTCCTTGAGAATAGTACTTTGGCAGTCTTTCAAATCCTGGGAAATGTTCTTTAAAACAGGCTTCAGTCCGTAAAATCTTTTCACATGAGACAGGTGGACCCAGCCCTTCCTGCCTTCCAGCTTGACGGCAGTACGGGTGGCCAGGAGGACCTGTCGGGGTTCCTTCCAGCGAGGCTCCAGCGGACTTGAACGATCAAAATTCCGGACAAGAACCATGCATCCGGGAACTATTTCATGCGGTGCCACCTCGGTATTGTCTGGAAATGCGGCGGCAACCTGTGAACGACAAGAGTGTAGGGCAGACATCAAGGAAGCTAGGTAATCTGTCAGCATATTACTTGAAACATCGGTAATACTTCGGGGTCTAGGTGTACCCCACATATTAGGGGGGCGGCCAAATACGACCTCATACGGGGACAGACCTGATCTGGAATGTGCGACCATGCGCATATAAAACAAAGCGACTGGCAGAGCTACTAGCCAGTCCACACCTTTCTCTTTACATATTTTGGCAATGCGGATTTTCAGGGTCTGGTTATGTCTCTCTACGAGACCGGCTGCTTCTGGATGGCGTACACAATGGAACTTCCACTGGTACCCTAATAAAAGGGAAACATGTTTCATAAGTTCAGATGAGAATGGCTGGCCGTTATCAGAATATACGACTCTATGGAGTCCATAACGGGGGAAAAACTCACGAACCAGCTGCTTGGCAGTGGTCGCGGCTGTGTAATCTGGAACTGGATATGCTTCTGTCCACCTGGATAAAGCGCATACAACTACAAGGACATACTTGAAACCTCGACATCGCTCCATCTGAATATAATCCATTTGGAGGACTTCAAAAGGGTGGTCAGGGGGCTGGAATCCACCTTGTTCCACCGGGACACTTTTACCTGGATTAAACTGGCAACATATCATACAGGTACGGACTTTCTGCTTGGCTGCAGCTCGTAAATGCTTGTTGAACCAAATGTTCTGGATACTGTCTAACATAGCTTTTTCTCCTAAATGTGCTGGACTATGTGCGGTATTGATAATGACTTGAACCATAGAGTCGGGGAGAAACCATGTGGCTCTACCCTTCGTTACCCATCCCTGATCTGTCTGGACCCCTCCTTGTTCGGACCATTTCTTGATTTCATCGGGAGTAGCATGTAACTGGATATCTATGACATCTTGAGTAGGGTCCTTAACTGTCATGCATGTAGTCGGATCTGGAGTAGGTGTCTGTGTCGGATTAACTGAAATGTCTGGAGTCTGTGCTGTAAGCTTGGCTGTGCGATCTGCTAGATCATTACCTTGAGAAATAATGTCAGTAACTTTCGTATGTGCTTTGCACTTCATGATAGCAATAGATGTCGGTAAATGTATGGCATCTAACAGAGCTTGAATAAGGAGACCATGCTGAATCTTGGTTCCATGAGAAGTCATGAAACCTCTCTCCTGCCAGAGCACTCCGAAGTCGTGTACGACTCCGAATGCGTAGCGTGAATCTGTATAAATATTAACTTTCAGGTTCTTAGCGTGTATGCAGGCTTGGGTCAGAGCAACTAGCTCTGCTGCTTGAGCAGACAGGGTGTCAATACGGTGTGTTTCTATAACGTCAGTGTCAGTAGTCACTGCATACGCGGCTACTAGTTCTCCTGTACTTGTTCTCATACATGAACCATCCACATAAAGTGTCAGGTCGGGATCTGGTAATGGAATATCTGTCAGATCTTGTCTTGGCTTAGTCATAATACTAACTACTTCCACACAGTCGTGTGTGGCAGGATTCGAATTAACTGACGGTAACAGTGTAGCAGGATTTAGAACGTTGCAGCGTCTGATTTCTATGTGTGGCTGGAACAGTGTCAATTCATAACCTGTTAAACGTGCAATTGTCAAGTGCTGAGTCTGGGTTCGGTTTAAAAGAACTTCCACGGAGTGTGGAACTTGTACTGTCAAGGAATGTCCTAACACTATAGAATCACTTTGTCTGATAGCTAGAGCTGTGGCTGCAACTGACTTGAGGCACGCAGGCAGAGCCTGGGCTACAGGATCTAATGTGCTCGAAAAATAAGCACAGGGCTTGTATTGACCTGCTTGATCTTGTGTGAGAACAGATAATGCTGTACCTTCACGTTCAGTGACGAAGAGTGTAAAAGGCTTACTGTAGTTCGGTGTAGCTAGAACTGGAGCTTGGCATAAAGCTTTCTTTAACTCATTAAAACTAAGTGTATGTTCAGATGTCCAAGGGAGGACAGTCGATACGGCTGCCTCCTGTGTCGTTAACTGTATCAGTGGTTTAGCTAGAAATGCATACTGAGGAATCCATTGTCTGCAATAAGAAGTAAGGCCGATAAAAGCACGTACCTCCTTCTGTGTCTTGGGCTGAGGAAGACTCGCTATTAACTGGATACGGTCTGGTGTCAACTGCCTACCCCACTTGGACAGTAAGTGGCCCAAGTAGATCACTTGCTGGACACAGAATTGAAGCTTCGAAGGGGACACCTTGTGCCCCGTCTCGGCTAGGAAATACAAGACTGTAAGTGATGCTCGCTCGCAAGCACGTTCAGAACGGGCTGTGATCAGTAGATCATCGACATACTGGAGCAGGGCAGTGTCAGTTGGCATGTGAATATTGTCTAGTTGTCTCTTAAGCGCTTGACTGTAAATACTAGGACTTTCTGTGAAACCTTGAGGAGCTCGTGTGAACATATAGCTCCTTCCATTTAAACAAAATCCGAAAAGAAACTGGCTGTCTGGATGAATGGGGACACTGAAAAACGCGTTCTTGAGGTCTATGACTGTAAAAAATGAGGCTTCGGAATCAATGGCTGTCAATAGGGAAGAGATATCTGGGACAACTGGATACTGGGGAATAATACATTTATTGAGTTCTCGAAGGTCAATCACTAATCGATATACTGGGGGTGCATTTGGATCAGTACGTTTCATGACTGGAATGATCGGAGAATTACATACATTGGAGTCAGGTTCTACAACTACTCCTTGAGCGATGAGCTCGTCAATAATTTTGGATAAGGCTGCTACAGCCTCAGGTGGCAATCTGTACTGTCTGATTCGTGGTAACACTACACCTGGCTTGAGAGTCACACGATGGGGTGTGATTTGCATATAACCTACATCAGTTGGACCTTGCGCCCATAGATGCTGCGGAACATTAGACAATCTCGGATCAAAATCTCGTAATACATAGTGACCCTTGAAGTCACGTAGAAACAGGCGTATTCCCTCTGGGGAGCAGCAAATAACTGCACCTAATTCTTTCAGTGTTTTAATACCTAACAGATTTTCTGGACATGACTTCGTAAGTAACAGATCAGTAGTGCGGGACAATGGACCTACTTCTAGAGTAACTGGCTTAGATATCTCGTTTACAATAGGCTTTCCTGAAAATCCAAGGGAAACATTTCTAGAGCCTGAGAGCGGAGCCCCTGGAACTTCGGCGTGACTGATAGTCGTCCTACTTGCCCCTGTATCAATCAGAAACTTTCTGTCTTTCCCTAGTACCTGACTATGAACATAGGGACCTTCTTGATCTACAGGAATCTCGATGAGAGGCAAGCCTACCTCCCTCTCTAGGCTGTTTCATGAATATGGCTGATACTCTGGATACTCAGACTGTGCATACTGGTACATCTGCTGTGTAACATGCTGTGTTGCAGCAATAGGCTGCGGTGCTGGAACTGTCTGTTGTGCATTCTGTGGCTGAGAAGTCTGTGAAACTTGTTCTTGTCTAGGCGGACGTGGTCTTTCTTTAGTTTTACCAGTGGCTATATTATGTTTCAGAACTGCACACTCGTTTATAAAATGACCTGGCTGTTTACAATAATTACAGGTCCCTTTAACGGGAACTGTAGGATGACTGGCTTGATTCGTACCCCTCTTCTGACTGTCTTGAGGAACAGATTGTGCAACTAGTACTTTCATTTTCGTGTCTTTCATACGTTTTCTTTCGTGATCTTGCTCTTCTCTGATTCTATTCTGGTGATACTGAAGCATCTGTAACATCTGGGACGGGGTACTAGCTTGCCATGTACTTTCGACTTTCAAAACTCGATTCTTAACTTGTGGACTTGAATTCTCGACTAATTTAGTAACAAAGAGATGAGGGTATGACTCACTACTTGTCTTGAGGCCACTGTTTATAATAAAACATTTTTCAAATCTAGAATAAAAATCACTAGTGTCTTCATCTTGTTTCTGTTTACAGGCTGAGATTGCATCCCAGTCTTCCTTTTTAGTGGCTAATAATCTTGGCAAAACTTGAATTAACAGCTCTGGTAATTCTTTACATTTCTCTCCAAGACCGGTACCTGGTACTCGTATCTTATCTTCAGCTTCTAGAACTGCCCAATCGATCTTTTTCTCTCCCACCTCCCATTCTTTTTCCTTGAGTTTTTCATATATGCCTGCGGGCAACAGGACCTTTAGCATTTTAATAATATCTGGATACGTGTATTCTCCCATACGGAGCATGTCCTTTAATTCTCGGTGGAACCCTGCTGGATCTTTGTCATGACAGGGAATTAGTTTCTTCATCTCTAAGAGTTCCATCTTTGTAATCGGAGTGTAAACAAACACTCGTTGCATTTCACCATCTGTTGTCCTGACTGGGTGTACTTCTCGTAACGGGTTCTGTCTATCTATGTAAAACGGTTTACTTTCTGGGGGTGAGACATGAACAAAATGCGGGTTCAGAAACGTTCTATATTTGTGGCGCTGTTCTAGAATGATACTAATTAAATCGGTACCTAAACCTTTCCATCTATACTGGAGTAACTCGTTCAGGACATCGTGTAACGGACCTGGATCAGAATGTTGACCCTCATACAGAGTAATGAGGTGCTGGATCATATACATACCCACCAGTCGTTGCTCGGCTGGGGGCAATTTCAGAAACATTTGTGCCACTATTTCATTTGGAAAAGTGGTAGAATCAGTAATCCATCGGACTGCTGATCGGGCTAGTTCTTGTTCATGCATAGTACTTAACTCACTATAACCGATTCGTGATTTCAGAATATGATCGGTAGCTTGAAATACTTGTTCTAGAGAACCTTGTTCTGGTGCTGGATGAGGAACAGTTTTCTTGTAGTCTAGACGTGAATGTCGGTCGGAAAGTCTAGTTCTACCTACATACGCTATTCTGGCGGGATTCTCGTCCTCTACCTCTTCTGTAGAAGAGTAATTTTCCTTCTCGCTTACTTGTGCTGCTTTACGTTGTTCGTGTAACTTTATTATTTCCTTACGAATTCTCTTGTACATACTCTCTATACTACTGATAGTTCTGTGTTTACCCTCGGCTATATTATCACTCCACCTTGTCAGGATTCTCATTTCAGCCGGATCTTTGGTCGGATAATCTTGTTCCCTTATTAAACAATTAATCAGAAACTTTAATAGCATGAGCTGGATCTCAGCTTTCCTTTGAGACATGGCTTCACCAATACTTTCTGGATCATCCCCTGTACGGATGAAACGATATATTCTGTCTAGATCTTCTTTCATATCTGGTAGGGTGTCCAAATACCCGGTCACCCGTCTTACACGGATGGAATATATAACTGTACTATCATCACCTGCAACTGGATCATAGCGGCATTCAGTAAGAGCTCGTCGGATATCTGCAACGGACTTATATTTGGGCGTACGCTGTAACGCACATTCATGTAACTCGACTAACGTTAAACGTTGGTGTGGTGGCGGGGTACCAGGAGGACCTCCTCCTGCGGCCCCTAAACTGGAATCGTCGACTGATACTCTTCGTGCTGGCAGAGTGGGAAATTGTAATGTGGGCTGAACCGGGGGTACCGTAGCAGGTACTCCGGTGACTGGAGGAGCAGGAATGGCATGATTTACAGGGACTGGCGGAACAGGATTTGCATATTCTGGAACCGTGTCGTCCAAATAGGACGAAATAAAAATATCAGCTGCGGTCGGTTTGTGACGTAGCTTGGTCGGAACTAATGGTGGCGGAAAATTACTGGATGCCTCCGGGGTTGCTTTTGGCAAGCCCTCGGCAAGAAGAGGGTACATACCCTTAATGAGGGCATTCCTCTGTCTGTCTGACTGTTCGGTTCTGACTCGTTCACCTATCTCGATTAATTCCCTTTCTTGGGCTCGTTCTAAGGATTCTCTACTTAATTCTGACTTTCTGATTTCTTTTTCGGTTCTTTTATGAGATTCTTTGCGCCATAACTCGATGGCATCTTTCTGTGACTGTCTGGCTTTCTTTTTCCATAATGCTTCTTCTACTCGCATGATGCACTCGGCATCCCATGTACCCGATACGGGCCATCTATACTTTTCCTCTAACTGTTTGGTATACTCTACCCATAAATCTAGATATAATATGGCACTTATGCCATGCTTCTGATACATAAAATGACCTGGACTGTCCCTAGGCGGGACAGGAACTGCTGCTTCTAGCAGACCTTTTCTGGTTTTTAACTGACGTAGTTTAGAAAATAAGGGCATGACTGAACTGTAACCTAGACACAATACGTAATTACAATACACAATGAACACGATAATTACTCCACATTCATACCACGACATTAAAATAATACATGAAGAACATTTAAAATAACAGTTCGAACAGAATACATGAATTTTCTCGAGAACAGAACTGACTAGAACAGAAACTAGATGCACTGCTGGAACAGTACGAAACTTACCGGTCTCATAAAGAGACACGTCAGGACCCGCATCCACCAGAGTGGACACTTCGTTTTGGGATCTTTGTACCACCAAACCCCACGGACCAGAGACAATTAGATTGACCCTGTCTAGATACTACCCCAGCAACGGTACTCACCGGGCAGCAAGAACGGAAGGCCTCGGACTGGACGGGACTGCTTCGACGCCGGACGGACGAACTTCGGACTTCAGTTACGGGTGGGCCTCCGGATACCTCGGACCTTGGACTCTCGGCTTGGGCTCTGGTCGGGACTCGCCGCGTTCCTCCACCGCCTCGTCTGGATGCTGGACCGCCACCTCCGTCTCCTCCGTGGGCCTGAGGGATACTTGAAGCAGAAATATCTGCACGTGCACGGTATGGTTCCGTCACGGCTGCAGAGGGTCAGGGGGCCGGCGTGGCTTCACCGGCGCGTGGGGAAAGGGCAAGTCCCTATTCGGGCGCCATTATGTGGTATATAAATAAATAATACCGGATCTAGGTTTTACTGGACATAGCAATAACAGATAGCTCAATAAATAAGAGTCAAGATTCGAGGTAGTAGGAGTTTGCAGGTTTAATACAGCATAAAGGACAGGAACAGGACAACCTGCATAGGAATAGGATGGCATAGCCCGGCAGCTGCCGGGGCTGGATCTGGGATGAGCGCGCTAACTTTAATAACAATACACAAGCATATATATTAAAACAGTTGCAATTGCAATACATACAATAGGCGGAGCAGTGGGTGTGGTCAATAGCAGTCGCGAAAGATAAGGGTGAAAGTGGGTGTAACAGGAGGCGTATACATAGACATGTGATGTAGATGTAACAGAATATGTCATAAATGGGGCGGAAACATGGAGGGGGCTACCTAAGGAGCCGGGACCTCTAACCTAAATGGTGCGCGCAAACTGACAATGACGTGTTACTAGGAGAAGCTGGGGGCTATGAACTCTGTGCTAGGAGTAGAGACTGAAGTCTGGAGAGTCAGGGCGACATGTGCCTAAACAATATCTAGTATCTGATGTTTAGAGAACATGTTGATATAAACTAAAAGCTATCGGGGTAAAGGCTAACAGACTCTAAGACTGGTGCATGCATTATTCTACATGTAGTGCGTGATGAAGAATATTAAATGACCATAAATACAGTATTTCTCTTACATGGAGACGTAAAGGCTAGACTGTGACGGAAACTATTGATGCGATTCAGTAGCTTAGGAATGCAGTGAAGGAGGGCTGAACTGATAACTAGAATCATAACATATTCTTGGCAGACTAGCAGGCAGAGCCAGGCCGAGCCGGGCACTGTGAGGCAGGAAGTAAGTGAAGGGTCGAGGATACAGGTGGGGGCTGTATCGCTCCTCAGCGAGGGTTCAGGAGACAGGAGCTGAATCTGGTGTCCGGGCCCTTTTGAGGCCTAGAAACGGGGACTTTTCAATGAAATAACGTGCACACTGAGAAACGTGGCAACGTAACTTTACATAGGCCTGATATTCGTAGTATTCACGAGAACTGGAAACTGGCATACTAGAGATGGACACAACTGTAATTGCGTCTTTAATCGATCATGGGGAATACATATGCATATTAATCATACACACATAACATAAGATGGGGAACACGTAGGGACACAGAACATGGCAAAATTTACTTTTCCACAACTGCACCATCAGGATTCAAGCAAGCCGGGCCGAAGACGGCTGTAATGCCAGAAACCGGTCTCCGGAAGCTTGTTTCTTTTCCAGTAAAGAATTGGCTTGGTAGTTTGGTCTGCCCTGTTCCCATGATGCACTGGGCCAGGGTCAGACTAATTTGCATATAGCCAGGTTCTGAACTGGGATGGTGCAGTGAGCTAAAAAACGGTGATGGATCAAGTCCTGATCTTTTGACTGGGTATGAGTGTTCTGTTTAACTCAGATGCTCTGTCCATCACCACTCCCTTTCTGAATCGTTTTGGCCACTATAGGAGTGGCAGGGTATGCTCAGATGTGAGTCCCTTGCTCACTGCACCATCAGGATTCAAGCAAGCCGGGCCGAAGACGGCTGTAATGCCAGAAACCGGTCCCCGGAAGCTTGTTTCTTTTCCAGTAAAGAATTGGCTTGGTAGTTTGGTCTGCCCTGTTCCCATGATGCACTGGGCCAGGGTCAGACTAATTTGCATATAGCCAGGTTCTGAACTGGGATGGTGCAGTGAGCTAAAAAACGGTGATGGATCAAGCCCTGATCTTTCGACTGGGTATGAGTGTTCTGTTTAACTCAGATGCTCTGTCCATCACCACTCCCTTTCTGAATTGTTTTGGCCACTATAGGAGTGGCAGGGTATGCTCAGATGTGAGTCCCTTGCTCACTGCACCATCAGGATTCAAGCAAGCCGGGCCGAAGACGGCTGTAATGCCAGAAACCGGTCCCCGGAAGCTTGTTTCTTTTCCAGTAAAGAATTGGCTTGGTAGTTTGGTCTGCCCTGTTCCCATGATGCACTGGGCCAGGGTCAGACTAATTTGCATATAGCCAGGTTCTGAACTGGGATGGTGCAGTGAGCTAAAAAACGGCGATGGATCAAGCCCTGATCTTTTGACTGGGTATGAGTGTTCTGTTTAACTCAGATGCTCTGTCCATCACCACTCCCTTTCTGAATCGTTTTGGCCACTATAGGAGTGGCAGGGTATGCTCAGATGTGAGTCCCTTGCTCACTGCACCATCAGGATTCAAGCAAGCCGGGCCGAAGACGGCTGTAATGCCAGAAACCGGTCCCCGGAAGCTTGTTTCTTTTCCAGTAAAGAATTTGCTCGGTAGTTTGGTCTGCCCTGTTCCCATGATGCACTGGGCCAGGGTCAGACTAATTTGCATATAGCCAGGTTCTGAACTGGGATGGTGCAGTGAGCTAAAAAACGGTGATGGATCAAGCCCTGATCTTTTGACTGGGTATGAGTGTTCTGTTTAACTCAGATGCTCTGTCCATCACCACTCCCTTTCTGAATCGTTTTGGCCACTATAGGAGTGGCAGGGTATGCTCAGATGTGAGTCCCTTGCTCATTGCACCATCAGGATTCAAGCAAGCCGGGCCGAAGACGGCTGTAATGCCAGAAACCGGTCCCCGGAAGCTTGTTTCTTTTCCAGTAAAGAATTGGCTTGGTAGTTTGGTCTGCCCTGTTCCCATGATGCACTGGGCCAGGGTCAGACTAATTTGCATATAGCCAGGTTCTGAACTGGGATGGTGCAGTGAGCTAAAAAACGGTGATGGATAAGCCCTGATCTTTTGACTGGGTATGAGTGTTCTGTTTAACTCAGATGCTCTGTTCATCACCACTCCCTTTCTGAATCGTTTTGGCCACTATAGGAGTGGCAGGGTATGCTCAGATGTGAGTCCCTTGCTCACTGCACCATCAGGATTCAAGCAAGCCGGGCCGAAGATGGCTGTAATGCCAGAAACTGGTCCCCGGAAGCTTGTTTCTTTTCCAGTAAAGAATTGGCTTGGTAGTTTGGTCTGCCCTGTTCCCATGATGCACTGGGCCAGGGTCAGACTAATTTGCATATAGCCAGGTTCTGAACTGGGATGGTGCAGTGAGCTAAAAAACGGTGATGGATCAAGCCCTGATCTTTTGACTGGGTATGAGTGTTCTGTTTAACTCAGATGCTCTGTCCATCACCACTCCCTTTCTGAATCGTTTTGGCCACTATAGGAGTGGCAGGGTATGCTCAGATGTGAGTCCCTTGCTCACTGCACCATCAGGATTCAAGCAAGCCGGGCCGAAGACGGCTGTAATGCCAGAAACCGGTCCCCGGAAGCTTGTTTCTTTTCCAGTAAAGAATTGGCTTGGTAGTTTGGTCTGCCCTGTTCCCATGATGCACTGGGCCAGGGTCAGACTAATTTGCATATAGCCAGGTTCTGAACTGGGATGGTGCAGTGAGCTAAAAAACGGTGATGGATCAAGCCCTGATCTTTTGACTGGGTATGAGTGTTCTGTTTAACTCAGATGCTCTGTCCATCACCACTCCCTTTCTGAATCGTTTTGGCCACTATAGGAGTGGCAGGGTATGCTCAGATGTGAGTCCCTTGCTCACTGCACCATCAGGATTCAAGCAAGCCGGGCCGAAGACGGCTGTAATGCCAGAAACCGGTCCCCGGAAGCTTGTTTCTTTTCCAGTAAAGAATTGGCTTGGTAGTTTGGTCTGCCCTGTTCCCATGATGCACTGGGCCAGGGTCAGACTAATTTGCATATAGCCAGGTTCTGAACTGGGATGGTGCAGTGAGCTAAAAAACGGTGATGGATCAAGCCCTGATCTTTTGACTGGGTATGAGTGTTCTGTTTAACTCAGATGCTCTGTCCATCACCACTCCCTTCCTGAATCATTGGAATGAATGGCATGGGAATTCCAGTTTGCAATTTCCTAATAGGAAATCAGATATTTTATACATATCATTTTGCATTTCCTAAAAAGCAAATTCTAAGGAGTCTCTCTTTAGGAAATGCAAAATTGCATTTTCATACATATGGCCCCAAATCCTCTCTCAGTCTCTGAAACAGCAATACTAGTTTAGTTACAGGGAACTGCCTTGAAATGGATAAATTCCTTTCTAGAACATCGTGTACAGGCAGTTCAACTGGTATATTTTACACTAACTGCTATACGTTTAAGCTGCAGAGTTTCTCGGGTATCCTCATTATCTACACATCTGTTGAATGTGTATGCCAGGCCCTAAATAAATGAGCTAGCATCAAGATGATGCAGAATGTATAATTATGCAGATGATTCCCAATGACTTCTCCACTTGAATGGCACTATGTTCACACAACAGGAATTCAAAGATATTTTGAGATTCATCAGGAGTGGGAACAATCAATTAAACGTAATGCTAGAAAACAGAGATTCTGATTCTACACAACCAAGCAGATCTTTGGAACAGCTGTTACTGGACATCAGAAATGAGAGACCCACCTATGCCTAAGTCATCAGCAAAGAGCCTTGTGGTATATGAAGACAGTAGGCTGAAAATATCACCCCATATAGGAGTGGTTGTCTTGAAATGCATTTACTTATTGAAAATGCTCAGAAAACCACCCCGTATTCCTATAGAAGCCTTACAAATTGTTTTCATAGTCACTATTACATTAAGATTGGACTATGCAATTTTTATCTATTTAGACCTTCCCAACATCGGTGTCTAGAGACTGCAAGTGTTTCAAAATGAGGCTGCCTGCCTTATTTATAAACGCCCTAGGAACTTCCACAAAATTCCCTTATTGAAACAGCGACATTGGGTGCCTGTAAAACAGAGTATACAGTTTAAGACCTGCAGTACTGCATAGAAAACCATAAAGAGTTCCCCCCCAACTTTCTGGCTAGGAAAATTAAGAAATACATCCACTCACGCATTAGACGATCTTTATGTTCAAACTATCTAACCACCCCAAGGTATTCGAAGAAATGCATTGGAAGTCAGAGCTTCTCTGTGCAGGTGCCTGCGCTGTTGAACTCCATTCTGGACAAGTTCCAATTGTTGTTATGTTATACAGATTTGTGGAGCACACTAGCACCTGGAAGGGTATCCTGGTCCTGAGCTGGTGTTTGTCTAAACACACCTAGGGCCTAGTGGGACTACTCTAAAAGTCAGGTCTTCAGTATCTTGCAAAAGTCAAGTGAGGAGGAGGCTCTGATATGCAGTGGCAGCCCCTTCCATGCTTTATGAAGGAAGTAGGAGAAGGCTTGACCACCAGATTTGGTTTTCCGTGTGGGTGGGATTTGTGCAAGTAGGAGTCTGGGAGAGTGGAGGTAACCGGAAGATTTGTGACATCAGATGTAATTGTTGAGGTATGCTAGGCCAGTGTTATGTAGTGCGTCGAAAGTGTGGGTGAGAAGACTGAATTCTGCTCACTTGTGAATGGGTAGGCAGTAGAGCTTCTTCAGGTATGGTGTGATGCGAGTGCGCTGTGGAAGGTTGAGAGTGATTTGGAATCTAAGCTCCAAACCTTTCAGAAAAACTTTAAAACTTTATTGTTTAAACAGGTTTACTGCTGTTAGACAAGGTGTTCTTTGCTGTTAGCTCTTTCTCCTTCAGTCCAGTAGTACCAGGAAACCATTGGTGAATGTGCACTTAATCAAGAATAAATAAGAAATTACAATTAAATCAGAATTTCCGGTTGATGGTTACTGATAACCCCATCCGAAGGGTGCCTAAAAATGTTAAAAAGATGGTGAAATCAGTCTCAACCTTGGGGAACTAACCAATCTAAAATGACCGCATTTGAATGATGCAGGTCCATGTGTCACGTCTATCTCTTTTCTTTCAAAAAGTTTGGGACAAAATTTAGGGAAGAACTTACATGGCATTTCCTCCCAACCTCTCTGCACGAATATAAGTTTTTTTGAATTTCAAATGGGTTTCTTGTAGACAAATAATATCCCTACCAATTTCTAAAACATAACTCAATACTCTTTATTTTTTCTCAAGACTTTCATGTTCCGCTTAGGATCCCGACTCAATGGTAACCTTGTGACCGAGTAAGGGAGGAACATTTCATTCAATTAAGAACAAGACGTCAACAAAGATTAGGGGGCACAGCCTTTTATGCAGCATACAAAATGAGGTCATGTAGACCAAGAAATCAAACGGCAATAGCCTCTAAAAAGACAAAAATACCAAAGTGCCACATACTTGAATAAAAACATAATGAAAAACTCCACCCCCACCCCAGGGGAATCACTTCAAACTTTTCACAAGGGGATACAGTCATTCCAAAAATCTTGAATTTCTTCACTTGCACAAAGGATTCCCCTATTGATACAGCCCAAAGTATGAAGCCACTTTGGCCAACAGAGGGGAGAGTTTGACAAATTGGTAAAGTCATCCTAAGTACCAAATTCCCCATTATGAATGCAGGAATTGAATGAGCTAGTGACGGAGTACCAATTATAAAAAGCTCAGCAGTGTATTTGTAAGAGAAAGGAGATACAGAAGGTACCCAGAAATGTTGTTCTCAGTTAAATCGAGTACTCCCTCGACAGACGTTTTTGAGCACAACCACAGTTCAAGTTTGTAGAAATATGGATCTGTTACTGGGGTATACAATATTCAATTCTCCCCAGTACATAGGGCCTTATTACGAGTGTGGCGGTCCTGGGAATGCCGTACAGGCTTTGGCGGTCTGACCACCGCGGTTCACCTGCCGTATTAAGAGTGCGGTGGTCAGACCGCCAGCAACCCACTACAACACCGCTGGCACCTCCAGGATCCTGGATTCCCGGTATTGGTAGTGTTGCAAATGAAGAGGAATGGAGGTGGTGCCAATCCCGTTTAGAGAATGCCTTCTTTTTACCTTTGCTGTTGCTCACCTCCTTTCCTTGCTGGGAAGTCTGAGCACTCTTCTTGTGGTTATTCCCACCATGGCTTTCTTAGTCACCCTCATTCTGACACACTTGTCAGCTATCTTCCCCAGCTCTCTGGGAGAAGACAATTTCGAATCCATCAAATGCTGATGCAATTTCTCAGTGGTACGAATAGACAAAATGTACTCTTTCATAATTAAATTATACAGCCCATTATAAGTGTCTACCTCTTTGCCTTTTATCCAGCCTTCTTCTGTTTTGACTGAGGAGTCTACAATATCCTCCCATGTCTGGTATTTACCTTTATGGGTTTCACTAAACTTCACTCTACTCTTTTGTGGTGAGTCCAAAGCCTTCTATGAGGACTTTTTTCATAGGTTTTTCGGACTCAGCCACTTCCTCAATAAGGGTCAAAAGTCTATCTCGCTCTTCACTGAGAATAGCTCTAACAATAGAGATCCTCAATGCTGGTGCACTATCCTCCTCATTTCGTAGGCCCTCTCAAAGACTGCAAACCATTTATCCATGTTATCACCTTCACTAAACTTGGGGACAATCCCTTTGGGGATCTTAGGGTCAAAGGTTTCTTCTTTTTCACTATTAAAGTTACTGCCACCAATATCTTTGGGTCTTAAGCCCATCTTGACCCTTTTTTCTTCAAGGGATAGTCTCCTTTCCTCGAGCTCAAGCTTTTTTTTCTCCTGGGAGAGTTTGGCTAGATCTTCATCAAATGTTCCTACCACCTTTCCAGTAGGTCTAGGAAAGAATGGAGATGCTTGATTTTCACCATCTTTCCCATCATCTTCAATCAGGGCGAGGGGATCATCTTCACCCTTTTCAGGGTCTTTCTCTGAAGAGTGGCCTTCTCTCTGTAATGTCTCCTTTTCATGGGAGCTGAGGGCTCTCTCGAGTTCATCCTTTCTGGCTGTTGCCCTACAGGCAATGCCCCTTGCTTTGCACTGAACACTCAGATCACTGATCGTCAGAGCTGGGATGGCTGACAAGTCATGATTCTGTCCAGTCTCCATTGTGCCTAACCTATATCTGAAAGGTGGGATCTTTTTAAAACTTAAAAAAACTTTTAAACCTTTATCCTAACTTTCTAAACGTTGTTACTTTAATTTTGAAATGGGGGTCTACACAATGCCCTGAAATTCCAATTAGAAATGTTATGAAGATATTAAAAGAATAATGTTTGAATCTAATGTTAATAGTGGATTCCTCATAAAGAATTCACTTATGACCAATTGCTACTGTGAAACACAAGTTTGGGATCCTACAGCTGTAATACCAATGTAGGAAAGTAGAGTAGTATGTGGTGAAGCTGGGTAGGCCTCACTAGGTAATACTAACACTATGGCCCAAAGATGGTCTTTGGATTCACAATAATTAATCCTTAGCTCAGTCCTGGTAGTATGGCATGGAGCAGTCAGGCTATATTAGAGGAACATGTGTTAAGCATTTCAGAGTACCAACATGGATGATAATTAATTGACACAACTTGAAGAAAATCCAGCACCAATTTATAAAAATATAGCAGATTTTTATAAGAATTTAGACACCAAAATAAACACAATTGGATGCATGTAGTTACGGAGTGATGGATTTTAGAAGAAATTATAAATCAGTGCAATTCAGTACTATTAACTTTACTATTGGGGTCGATTGGAAAAAGGTACTCGTGGCAATCGGTCACTTGCAGGTCAAGTTACGTGGAGTCCATGGAGGGGCAAGGTGATACGGGTCCCAGGACCAATCGACAACAGTCAGTTCAATTTTACCTGCCCGAGAGGCCTGGGTGCAAAGTTGACCTGGCTGTCCTTGGTGCTGATGTGGGAGCCACGGGAGAGCTGGATTTACTGCTTATTTATTTGATTTATTTATTTGTTTTATAGAGCACGGCAAATGCCTGAAGGCGTCTTAGTGCTATCGGCTGCAGAGTGGAGGGGAACCATAGTTAAGCTAGCATACACTATATAGAAAGTTGGAAGAGTCAGGTTTTAGTTTGTTTACAAAAAAATCAACAGATTTGTTTGATTTCTAAAACGCTCAGGAAGCATGTTCTCAAATTTGCAGATTGCGTGGACGAAGCTTCTACCACCCCAAGAGGCAGTGTGGATTCTCTGAACTCTAACCATTCTGGAGGTAGCAGAGCATAGGCATCTTTCAGGGACATACCATGAGAATTTGTTCTTAAAGTATTCTCAACCAAATCAATGGAGAGCCTTGTGTGCTATACACATCACTTTAAATACTACTCTCTTCTTTGAAGGGACCCAATGAAGCTCCTCCAAGGCCTTGGAAATTGAATCAATTTTTAAAATATTTTTATTCAGTCTAACAGCTGCATTCTGCACCCTCTGCAGCTTCTTAATGGAGTTTTGTTGCATTCCCAAATACAGGGCATTGCAATAATCTAATGTAGATAAGACCAGAGAGATGACAAAATGTTTCTGCAGTTCAAATGGTATAAAAGGCAAACTTTTCTTTAGTGTTTTAACTGATAAAACAGGTGGCTGTACGCTTTAGTTTGTTCAGAAGAAGTAAGCCTAGAATAAAAAATTATACCAAGATTCCTCTCCTTGGAGACTGGAATAGGGAGGGATCCTAAATTCTGTGGCCACTATGTGCCACTCCAGAAAGAAATATCCCTTCCTAAAAGAAGTACTTCAGTTTTACCCGGATTGAGCCTAAGGCAATGGTTGCTCATCCAACTGACCACTGCTTGCATACAGCCGCTAAACCTTTTCGCCTCCTCCTCAATGTTACTCTTGATAGACACGACAATTTGCATGTCATCAGCAAAGGAGATGGTTGAGAAGCCAAAGGATCTTATGACTCTTGCAAGAGGTGCTACATAAATGTTAAAGAAGGTAGGAGAAGAGGAGTGGAGAAGTGTGGCTCAGGGGTTAGAGGCGGCAGACCTGGAAGCTGAGATCGGTCCTGGACCAGGGTTCAATTCCCTGCCTCGGTGGGTCTTGGGCTAAAAAAAAATTCCACGGACTCGATAATTCTCGCTCCGGTGCCTACTCGACTCACGGGTTCACACTCTGCGACTCTGGGCAATAGCTTGCTTAATCTCCACTACGGCCCCTTGCGGCGGGATGCCTGGCTTTCACCTTGTGGATACCCTGCCGGGGTTATCTCACAGGGGAATACCAGGACGGGTTCCCTAAGCAAGCGCCGTGAGACCCCTTTGCGGGGGTGATACGTGCGCTATATAAGAAACCACGTTTACGTTTAGGACTGAGTGTCGATCCTTGTGGGACGCCACTTGGTCGAACAAAAGGCTTGGAAACAAACTCTCCTAACCTGACCGATTGCTCTCTTTCTGAGAGAAATGAGTGCAAGAGATCATGAGCTAGTTCCCCAATACCAACTTCTGTTAGTCTTTACAGCAGAGTTGAGTAGCTCACAGTGTTAAAGAATGCGGATAGATCTAATAAGATCACTGCAGTCTTGCCACCATTACCCAAGATTTCCCTTATTTCTTCAGTGGCTACTACTAGTGCTGATTCGGTACTGTGAGCCTTTCTGGAGCCAAATTGAGCTTCATCCAGAAACTCATTCTGATTGAGTTATTCAGATATCACTTTATTCAAAAGGTTCTCCAAAATGTTTGCAGGAAAAGGAAGGCACAATATTGGATGGTCATTCTTCTCATTATTGTAGTTCAGTGTGGGCTTTTTAAGCAATGGTAGGACGGAGGCTTTTTACCAATCAGATGGGAAGGTGCCTGAGTTTAAGATAAGATTCAATAGGCTGATGAGGGGGGATGGGACAGTACTAGCCATCTCGTGCAGTATTTTGAGAGGGAAGGGATCTGAAGGAGCGCCCAATTTGGTCTGTTTAATTAGATCCAATACTCTCTCACTAGAAAGAGAAGAGTAAGTGAGAAGCTTTGAGTGATGAGTGGCTTTGGACTCCCTGTCAGCAGAGATGGAAATGGGATTTGTAGTTGAATCCGATTCATTATAAATAGTATTAACTTTACCTTTGGAAAAATAAGCCAGATTGTTGCAGAGTTTTTGGCTAGGCATTACTGAACTATTAGTGTGTGGACTTGCCAAGGTTTGAACCATTTTAAATAATTCTTGACTTGAGTTTTTCACCCTATTACACCTTTCTGTAAATAATTTAGTTTTTTCTTTCATGATCTCATTTTTATAAACCTGAATTAATTGTTTATATATTTCTTTCTCAAGTGTGGAATAATTCTTTCTCCAGGCAGTTTCCTGCTTTCTCCAATTCCTTTTTAGCCCCCTAATGTTAGGAGAGAACCAGGGCACACTAGGACTCATTCTGAAACTTTTACTTGATTTGGCTGGAGCTAATTTATTTACAGCTAGGTTAATCCAATTTTCATAGCAGGCGCCCGCAATATTGGGGTCACCTTCCAGCGATGGCTGACATGCATCTAACGTCATAGCCACCTCATCCATGTTTACTTTTGTTCCAGGCCCACTAGTTTGCAATGTGTAGGTGACAAAAACCCAACAACCAAGTGGTCAGACCAAGTAAGAGATAAAATATCACTAATCGGAGATTAGGGTGGGTGGTGAAAATGCCATCCAAGATATGACCGGCAGCATGGGTTGCAGTATTAACTATCTGGGAAAAACTTTAACCAGTCAAATTGTTGACCAAAGTTTTAGTTTCTCTGTCCTTTTAAATCCTCCAAGTGGAAGTTAAAATCTACTATGATTGTGTTGTTTGCAATCATTAGGGCCAAGGGGGATCTGTAAATCAGTAATCCGTATATCATAGATGTATTATCCACTTTACATCTAAAGGAGAGTGCTTGGCAGTCCTGTTTTAGATCCTGCTCTCCTGTGAATTTGAGATGTTCATGGTAAATAACTGCCAGGGCCCCACCTTGCTTTCCCCTTGTCCAATCTAACAATACCATAACCTGAGGTAAGTATAGTGGCGATGTCAGGGTACGAAAATATAACAGCCCAAGTTTCTGTTAAAAAAACAATATCCGCCCCAACTGAATCAAGAAAAGCAAACAATTCAAGTTTATGTTTAATAGCTCATTGGGTGTTCAGCAATATATAATTAACTTTAGTAACATTATTAGCTCGATTGTAGAGGTATGATCTAGAGGAGCTCTGATTAGGCACAGCTCTTGGCAAAAATGGCTTCATGTCACAAGCACAGGGACAGTTATCACATAGATAGTTATTAGTTTCTAAACATTAATTGATTGCTGTATTCACGATTCTACTGCGCAGATGCGCAGATGCTCAGACGGTGCCGGGGAAACAAATTGGATGCAAATGGTTAACAATAGGTCCACTGCTGTGGTCGGTTGAAGGTGTTGCCTGGTTATCTCTTGTTGCAACGATGAGTAAAATCAGGCGGTAACTGGACTGGTGACCAATGAGTCATGGTAGCCGTAAAGTGAGCAAGATGATACTTTGATTTCAGGAGGTTGGAGGGAAAATGGTAGCTGCCTGAAACTTGCTGAAGGTCAAGACTATGTTTCCAACAGTGCACTGGACCATCTACTTCTGGGTGACCGGTGGTTGCAGGGGATTGGTGGCACTAGTCGAAGGGGAGTATGGAGTTGCCTTTGGCTGTCAAAAGGGTCCCTTTGTCGGGGGAGCTGGTCTTTGGTCCAGGAAGGGTTGCAGTTGTGAAGTTTCAGGAGAGTTTTCACTAGTTCAGAGTATCCCGCTTTTGGTTTGTGCATATCCTTTTGTCGCAGTATTAGGTCTCTTTTTTGTCCTTCATAGCAGTCTTAATAGATCTGAGGTTCTGGTGTCAGGGGTGTCCAAACAATCTTTTATTTAGGGGCATTAGGGGAATGCGTATACGTGGCCAATAGGCTATTTCCCCCAGCAGATGATCCGCCTCTGAGGTAAGCACATCCGGGGTGGGGAGTGTAACCTTTACTACCAGAATCCTCAATTCTGCCACTTCTAAAAATGGCAGAAACCTTTCTTGGCTGTACAGACCAGGTAGCCCAACCTAGGGGTGTAGCTAGCCTTCTGGGGGTGTAGCCAGGGGGAGGCTTGCTTCCTCCTTTAGGAGTCAGCCTGTGTGCATATCAGAGGCGGGGCATGTTTTGAAGCTTACCTCCTTAATGTGCCACTTCACTAGCCATCCTGTCAGGGAGGGAGGGGTCACCTCCTTCCTTGCCTGCCCTTTGTTTCTGACTCCTGTGAGTGTTCACACTGCCTGGAAGGAGGTCAGATTTCTGTCTGGGTGGTGGCAGCTGCAAGCTGCCAGCCAGAGCACAGGAAAGGCTGGGGCAACCTCTATGGTGGAGACCTGGGTGCATTTATTTATTTAAAACATTTGTAAAGCGCGAACGAAGGCCCAAGGGCATCTCGGCGCTAGAGAACTGCTGTGTTTAACCCAGGGAGGCAGGAAGTAGGAAGGTTAAAAGGGATCAGAGGTTAAAAAGCCAGGTTTTAAGGTTTTTTCGAAAGGACCAGAGGGAGGTGCTGGCCTTAATTGAATATGGGAGTGTGTTCCACAATTTCGGTGCAGCTACTAGGAACCGCCTGTCACCCCAATTGACAGTTTTGGTTCGGGGGACCGCCAGATCAGATGAATTGGAGGAGCGCAGTGTTCTAGAAGGGCAGTAGGGAGTTAAATTTTGAGTGAAGAACTCTGGTCCGGCATTATGTAAGGCCTTGTATGTCAAACACAGTGCCTTGAACTTTATCCTCTTTTTCATTGGGAGCCAGTGAAGTCGCCTTAGAGTTGGTGAGACCGATTGGTATTTAGCGATTCGCCCTAGGAGCCTTGCAGCGGCATTCTGAATGGCCTGCATTTTAGCTAGCACTCTCTCCTGGGCACCTAGAAACAGGGCATTACAGTAATCTAGAGTAGGGAGAACCAGGGCGCTTACCAATGTTTTGGCATGATGCTCAGGTAAAAAGGGCAGAATTTTTTTTATAAGCCGGAGTTTGTAGAAGGCAGAGGAAGAGATCTGGTTGGCATGAGGCAGGAAGTTCAGACGATTGTCGAACAGTACTCCCAGGTTCCTAACCTTGTCGACCGGATCTGGAGGCTGGCCCATAGACGACGGCCACCATAAGGAGGACCAGTCTGGGGAAAGATTGCCGAAAATTACAACCTCTGATTTTTCAGAGTTCAATTTCAGGCAATTATGGGCCATCCAGCTGCCTATTGCCTGCATGCCTTGGTTAAGCATGTTGGCTTTTTGTGGCCCATCGTTCTTAACAGCTAGGATCAATTGGGTGTCATCTGCGTAGGACGTTAGGCTCATCCCAAATGCCCTGATGACTTTGGCAAGGTCCGACACATAAATGTTAAAGAGTGTCGGACTGAGGGATGAGCCCTGGGGAACTCCACATGGTAATGACAATGGGGAGGACTCGAAAGGTCCCACAGTGACAACCTGGGTCCTGTTAGCCAGGAAGGAGGCAATAAGATTTTTGGCGTTGCCTCGGAAACCTATACTCTCGACACGGTCGACCAGAGTGGTATGGTCGACCGTGTCGAAGGCCGCCGATAAGTCCAGTAGGATCAGGATGGCAGAGCCTCCTGCATCCCGGATGGATCTAATATCATATGCCGCCTTAACCAGAGCGGTCTCAGTTCCGTGACATCGGCGGAAACCAAACTGCGATTCGTCGAGCCTTTTGTTCTCCTCGATAAAGAGAGAAAGTTGGGTGTTCATAATTTTTTCCACCACTTTCGCTAAGAATGGCAGACTGGCAATGGGCCGGTAACTTTTGAGTTCTTCTTTATCAAGGGAAGGTTTCTTCAGAAGCGGTTTTATAAGTGTTTTCTTTAGGGTGTCCGGGTAGATGCCTGTGGAAAACATGGAGTTGCAGATCTCGGTTATGGATGGGAGAACTGTGTCCATCATTGGCCGCATAACCTTCAAAGGACATGGGTCCAAGGCTGACCCGGATTTAATAGAGGATATGATGTTGAGTACCTGCGAGCAGGTCACCTCTCTGAACTGCTGAAAAGTTGGTTCGTCAGGCTGGGTAAAGGCCTCGTGGGGACTGGTGGCAGTATTGGCAAAGTTTCGATAAATATCATCCACTTTGCTGAAAAAAAATCTAGACAAGGCGTCACAGAGGGTTTGGGAAGGGGGGGGGGTGTAAGATCAACAGAAGAGCCAGCTAACTGTCTGGTAGTCTCGAATAGACATTTATTTGAGTTTTGTGCATTTTCTATTTTGTGACAATAATATCTTTTCTTAGCGTCTGTAATGAGATTTTTGTATGTTGTTACCGACTCTTTGTAGAGGGATTTGGATTCCTGGGAATAATCTTTCCGCCAGTGTCTCTCTCTGTTCCGGCACTGTTGTTTTTGTGTGCGTAGTTCGTCCGTGTACCATGGGGCCGAAGGGGTAGCTCTATTGCGTGACCGCTGTTTGACTTGAACCAGATCTCTGGCTGCTGAACTGACCCAGTGGTAAAATTGAGAGGTGGCTGTATTAGGGTCAGTGGATAACAAAGGAGTGGTATCTGTGAGCAGATTTTTTAAGCTGCATTCATCTATGTTATCCCAAGCCAAGTATGATTGACGAGGGTTACAGTTAGATTTATTAATCGAGAGATCATGAATTTGTAGCGATGAAAGAATAAGATGGTGGTCAGACCATGTTAGAGGCAATATTTTTGTAACTTGAAAGCCAGTGGCATTGGAAAAATGCCATCCAACATATGACCTCCTTCATGCGTGGGGGCATGAACCAAGGTGGCCAAGCCAAAGGTAGATAAGTCTGCTAATAGAGTGGCTGTGTCAGGATTATCAAGGGCATCAAAATGAAAGTTAAAATCACCTAGAATGGTAAAAGGGGTGTCTAATGCAGATGCTTCCAGAAATGACCTGAAGGCGCCAATGAAGTCGTTTCTAGGCCCTGGGGGACGGTAAAGAAGAATCCCTTTAAAGGTATAAGATGGAGACATTTTAATAGAAAACTCAATGGCTTCACACGAGGTCTGTGCAATAATGGTGAACCTTACAGTGTAGGTATCACGGGCGATAATGGCGATGCCACCTCCCTTTTTGCATGCCACATTAACCCCTATATTGGAATCATGTTAGGGATGAAGAGACATGTTGTTTGATTGCAAACATGACCATACTGTGTGGTACCATAATGAAGCTGGTGACCTGGAGTGTGTGTGCCAGGGTGCTAGTCCATGTTACCTTTGGACCCGTGATCCACTTATAGTAGTCCTTAATTGAAAGGGCTCCCATAGCGACACATAAACTTGCATTTATAGGTCCACACCTTTAATATACTGCACCCTGTCTCCTGGGCTAAGGAGGCATACTTAGGGGCGACTGAGATATATTAAAGATAGTACTTTGACCTTACCACTCATGGTGAGGACAAAGTCAAGTTGGAGCAGTTTGCACTGTTCCTGCAGTCTGCAGTGGCACGCCTGCTGTCATCTGTTTACTTGGGTCATTCAGGGTGGCACAAATAGTGCTTCAGACCCTGGTGGCCCATTAACACCCATGCCCTGGGTACCCTTGTTATCACTTTACTAGGGACTTATAAGGGGCTTAAAGGCCTTGCTAATTGGTAGTACCAATTTGCTACATCATGTTTAGGGAGAGAGCACTGGCACTGGGGCCTGGGCAGCAGGCTCCAGTGCACTTTCAGAGTCATAACATTCAAAAAGTGTGTGGGTGATGACCTTACCGGGCTCTTCCCTTCACATGCAGAAGCTGTCACTTTTAAAAGATAACAACTTTCCAGCAAAGTGTTCACATGCATGGATTTTCTTAAACCAGGCATCTCCAACAAGTAGCTTGTGAGCTACTGGTAAGTAGCTCCCTTGTGTGCAGCCCAGACTACTAAATACTATGCTTTTGCTTGGTGAATTAATGTAATTATTGGTGACAAAATGTGCATATTTACAGAACTCATAGGCTGATAGAGGAAAATGGTTGAATTTCCAAAATATATTAAAAGTTGATATTTGAGTGCTAAATCTTGCAGCCTTGCAGAGACATAATACTAATATTATTATCTTGGTGCCAGAGGCAGTGCAGCTATAATTGTTATGTTTTATCCAATCCACATAGAGGCATTCTACATTGACACGTTTGTTCCTGGCAACATTTCCTAATGCACTGAGGTGGTCACTGCAGGTAACCTTGCATATGGTGAACACTGATGTAATCTTAAATGGTGTGGTGACTATTACATCACTAAGAATATTAGTAGCTCTAGCTGATTTTCATTGAACATAGGTAGCTCTCATTACAGAAAAAGTTGAAGACCCCTGTCTTAAACTCTTATCATTCACTTTCCTGTCAGTCATACTTGGACTGATGTTATTCCAAATGTATTTAAAAAATGCTGATGGCCTATCACTTTAGAGGTTTTCCAACTTTGGACTTTGCCCAAGAAGTTGTCTGCAGATGGTGTAAACAGGAGCAAGAATCAGTTTTGCATGTGATTTGTACATGCCTGAACTTCTTCTCTCGTGTTTTTTTAACTGAATGTGGGTGCGGTCCTGTAGACAAGCAGTAATTGAAGCGTTCAACTGTGTAAATACCAGCTTAGCTGAACAAATAGTTACATTTTTGAGACAGACTCAGATTAAATTGCATTTTAAATGAACTATAACTTGATAAATGCTAAATTAATTCACTGTATAACTCCTTATAGTTTTTCTTTGTAATGACTGAGTGTGTACTTTTAATGTTGTTTTTACACATGCAGTAGTTTTAAATAACTATGTATAAATAACATATTTGAATCTTTGAATTTCAGTGCTGCTTCTGAGTCCCTTTTGTAAATTTGCCTCCAAAACATCCTGCAATCTTTTACCCCCATTGACGAAAATACTGTCTTCTTGATCCTTGCAAAAAGAACAATTGATGGACAGACTGCAGAACAATGTCATACATTCACCCCAGTACAGAGATCTGGGCCTAAATCCTTCGTCATTTTGCTCACCATGCCATTCCAGTTTGGACCCAGCCATATGCAAATTGGTATTGATCCTGCTCCCAATGGGAACAGTCCAGCCCGAACTGCCAGGCCAGGTCATCCCTGGACTGGAAACAAGCATCCTAGGACCGGTTTTGGGCTTTCAGCCCTCATCAGCCAGGGTAGCTTGACTCCAGTGGCATGGAGAGCACGGCATAGGTTTTTTGCTCACCGTGCCATTCCAGTTTGGACCCAGCCATATGCAAATCCGTTTTGATCCTGCGTCTAATGGGAATGGTCAAGCCCGAATTGCCAGGTCAGTAATCCTAACTCATTCCTCTCACCACCTTAATCAACTCATCTTGTCCCTCAATTTAGAAAAAAGAAAGATACATTCCCCTTGATCTCTCTTTTAAGACTACCACCAATATTCCCTCTAACTTGGTCAAGAATTCCTTTGCTACTGATAAGAGTGTGAAGTGCCTGTATGTTATTCTTCACCACATCTTCAACAGAGCCGGAACCTTCATCGCCCCCAAACCCTGCCACACCATCAACTCCGTCACCTTCCAGGAAGACTGGAAACACACAGAGATCAACCACTTGCTAAAGAAACCTTCTGCTGACCCGAGGACCTCAAGAACTTCAGACCCATCTCTCTGCTCCCCTTCCCAACCAAGGTCATCGAGAAGGCCATCAACACCCAAATTTCCGAGTTCATCGAAGCAAACCACATCCTGGACCTCTCCGGATCTGGGTTCTGAAGCAACAACAGCACCCACACCACCCTCCTCGCTGCCACAAAAGACGTCGGTACCCTCCTCGACCGAGGCGAAACTACAGCCCTCATCCTCCTGGACTTCTCTGCTGGCTTCGACCCTGTCTCCCACCGCACCCAATGGACAAGACTCCACAACGCCGGTAACCGCGACAAAGCCCTGGAATGGAACCACTCCTTTGTCGCCTGCTGAACACAGAAAGTCAGACTACCACATTCCACTGAGTTCATCTATGGAGTGCCTTAGGGCTCCTCCCTGAGCCTCGCTCTCTTCACCATTTACATGGCCCCATTCACAGGTATCACCAGGAACCATGGACTCAACATCGTCTCCTATGCTGACGACACCCAGCTGATCCTCTCGCTCACCAAGGAACCCACATTCGCCAAGAACTACTTCCATGATGGAATGAAGCTTTCACCACCTGGATGAAGGGCAGCTGACTCAACCTCAACTCAGAAAAGACTGAAGTCCTTGTCCTGGGTCCAACCCTCCACCTGGGAGGACTACTGGTGGCCCACAGATCTTGGATCCCCACACCCACAAACCACACATGAATCCTTGCCATCATCCTGGTCTCCTCGGTCACCATGAACAGCCAGATCAACGGCATCTAATCATCCTGCTTCCATGTGCTGCGCCTACTCCGAAAAATCTTCAAGTGGATCCCCACAGAGTCCAGAAAGACAGTCACCCACGCACTCATCAGCAGCAGACTCAACTATGGGAACGCACTCTGTGCTAGCATCACCCAGAAACTCCTCATGAAATTGCAGAACATTCAGAATGCCTCTACCAGACTCATCCTCAATATGTCCCACCACAGCCACATCACAAGCCACCTGAGAGAACTCTCCTGGCTCCCAGTCAACAAAATAATCACCTTCAAGCTCCTCACACATGCCTACAAGCCCTACACAACGCAGTACCTGCGTACCTCAACCACCGCCTCGCATTCCATGCACCCTCCAGTGACATCCACTCCGCCCAACTGGTCCCGTCCAACATCCCACGTATCCGCAAGACCACGGCCAGAGGAAGATACTTCTCCTACCTCACAGCAAAGACCATGAACAATCTGTCTCTCCACCTCAGGCAATCACTGTCACTGGCTCAATTCAGGAAGGACCTCACGACCTGGCAATTTGACTAAATCGCAGTGCCTTGGATGGATCAGAGTTCCCCCCGCCTCACCCCAGCATCTTGAGACCCTTGCGGGTGAGTAGTCGTACTTTACAAGTCACTTGATAGATTGATTATTAACATGCTTGAGTTTTGTAGAAAGTAAAATCTGGTCATATGACTTTTAGCCGTAAAATGTTTTGTCAGTTGACCTAGATACGAATGCCTTACATCTGCTTCGCACAACACAGCAGACTTTTTTGAAAACCAAAACCCGATGAGGTCAAATCAAGCATACCTGAGTACATGTGTTCGATCAGCAAGTGTTTTACAGCACAGTATGATTTTCCTTGATTTTTATCTAGTGATATCAATATGTGTGGAACATGGTGCATCTCCACTCTCCAATCAATAGGGTTATCCTCTGTCTTCATCAAATTGCCCATAAGGCCTATCCAGTCCTTCCTCTGCTCTCATCCCTATGCAGGCCCCCACAAAATGCAGGTATTCCTCCAGTACCTATTGTACAGATGTTCAGCCTAATGTCTAAGCAGCTCCATCTGTATATCATTCTTCCTAAACATAGAGTCGTTTTTTCTCTATCTGATGTTTCTGTTTATTATATGTTTGTTTGACACTCTGGATCTGAGACATTAACACTTCCATCTTTGGCTCTTGGCTCAACAGTGTCTCCTGTCAACTTCTGTGTTCTTTACCAGGCCCCATAAATCCTTACTTGTTCTTGATACACTTAGGATTGCAATTTCCCTTTTTAACTCAGAATGTATACAAAGCAACAGACATGTCACCTATGGTCTCATTTAAATCAATCCCTTGCCCCCTGTACTAAATGTTTCTGAAGTATCTTATGCCTATGTGCTACCTCCAAGAATTGTGTGAGAAGCTGTGGCATCCTATTCAAGTTCATGACAGCACTAAAGGTGTTTACTGTCATCACCCAGAAGAGGGGTGAAACTATATATTACCTTTTCCTCCTTGTTTACTTCTGTCTTTACCCTATCTTTGGGTAATCATTTGGGGGTGGGTGAAGTAAGCGGCTCGTGTTAAGCTTGTGCCTCTCTAGACAAATGGAGGCTACTTATCAGAGTATCCTTCTCCTCTGATATCTATGTAGGATCTTGGGTTGCTTCTGATAGTTGGGGCTAAGGGGTTAGCTCTAATGCTATTGTTACTTAGGCTGCACACAAGGTAGGTGCTTCATTCTCCGGGAACATATGGGATCAAAGGTGCAGGTCCCCATCTTCTGGACTTTCAAGGATTTCGTGTCCATGATTATAAGCCCATCTTCTCATCCATAGGAAGCCACTGCATCTCCCTGGCTCATTGCAGGACCCCAGCGGCGCAACACCTCTCTCATTCCATAGCACATTAAATGGCATGTCACTCTCCAAGTGAGCACCACAGAAAGTACAGAATTATTTTCAACCTTTACTGGAACAACCACTAAGGAGAAAACGAAGAAGCCCTTTTTCAGCATATGCACTAGCTTCCAGTTTGGAGATCCCTACACATACAATCGCTTCCCATCTTCTTAAGGCTTCCTGAAGTCCCGATACAGTCATAAATACAACTACTGAGTGGGATTGCATGAGTTATTAAGGTAATGTCTAAGGAGAAGTATCCCTCAAATCAGGGTAACTTGGGAGAGACATGTACTGTACAAGACAGTCTAATGGTGGTATTGGGGTGGGAATGCCTCTTTATTTTTGGAGTGAGTGAAGTAATGACTGATCTCACCACTAGGGGTGGGCAGAATTTGCGTAGTCGCACTACTCAAAGCTCCGCGAAACGTAAAAAATCTCTGCAAGCATGCAAAAGTTCAGCGAACACGCGGAATTGCTTGTCCGCCCGTTCGCGATGCTTTTTTCCTGTTCGCGAACACGGTTTGCGTGCTCGGGGGAAATATCTTGCAAACACGCATTTTGAGAGTGCGAACAAGCGAAAAATTCAGTGAAGGCACGGACCGCGGAATTTTTGGCAACTCCGTGTTCTTCGCGGAACGCGAAATTATGCAAATTCCGCAAGCGGAACGGAATTTACCATCTAGGCCTACTCACCACCTAAGCATCTTATCTCCATCTTCTTATCCACTCTTGTTATAATTTGACACTTATTTCCAGTCTCAATAAGATAGGAAGAGCCCATCTGTTTGGAGACACCTAAAAACTGGCTTTCATCTGCTAGGTCTTTGGTGGCTACCTTAAAGTAAACCTTGGACTTCCCACCCCATAGTAACAGCTTGGCATCCAACTTTTCTCATACCCATAATCCTAGGGGCTGGTCCAAGGTTCACAAAACTGCTATCCTCACCAGTGAGCCACAAACAAAATGCTGCACTACAACATTGCAGCCAAATCATTATTTATGGCATGTAATTCTCAAAAAGTCATATCTCCAAAAAGTGAAGCAGTAAGAGGAGTCAGAGGAGCCTGATAGAGGGCTTCTTTCATTACTGCCAGCAAGAAGTTTAACTTCCCTGTCCATGAGAAGGAGTACACCAACCTACATCCGGAATCACCACTTTTTCCAGACCAAGACACTCAAGCAGTCTGCTGTGACACCAACAAACTGTAGGGGAAGGTACTGGTATTGCATCGCAATCCTCTCACAGAAACATACAGTGGGCATATTCTAACATATCAAGCCACCGTGCTTGCAATGTACCAGGTTTCCATGACTGGCAGTGCAGTTGCGCTGTACCAGGTCTCTCTGACTGGCAATGCAGTGTAGCAAAACAACACAATACAGGGGAGACACTGCTGTTCAGGTGATCTCTTCCATGGAAAAATACAGAAATATGGGCTAGGTGAGGGTAAAATCTGTGGTTTCCTTCATTCCACTCATCACACCAGTGACTTTCATCAAAACACAGGATGAACTGACAATTGGCCAAACCCTTCTCATGCCACCACTATCTTTCTCCTCGTTTATGGTTGGAAGAAAAGGTATTCCTGACCCAAACCATTTATATTTGAGGGGTTGCAATTTAAAGAAGAAAAATAAATCATGATGAGAGTCAGTAGTCCATATCTTAATAGTTAGGGAAGGTGGGCAATTTATCTGCTGGAATGATAAGAACTGACATTGAACTTGCATTCAGTTTACAGGCCAAATGTTGATGTTGATGACAGAGTTAGTTCTCCTTTCTAGGCTTTATATACTGTCAGGGGGTTTTAATCTTTCCCTCGACTCACGCTTGTATGTCATTCGCTCACTTGCTTAGTAGCCTTCCAAAATTAAGAACCCCCGTTCAGAGTAAAATGGAACATCTTTATCTGGGAGACATTTGGTGATCCCTTTATGATGTAATGAGAGGTTATACATTTTACTCAACTTGCAGGAGACATTTTCCAAGTCCTAATTACTTGTGCATAAACTATAAAATGAATGGTAGGGTGAAGTCCTAGAAGATTTTACCCCGAGGTATGTCAGATAATTCACCAGTTGTTCTCATTGTGGGTGGTTGAAACTCTGTGGGCCTACCCAGGAGATTTACCATATACAGGAGTTTATACAAATAGCCTACCTTTAGAGTCAAAGTATATGAGAAGATGTTATATAAGAAGACATTAGCATACTTTGTAAGTATTACCGTGTCCTCAGTGTAATTGGATCGTCTCTCTGTGTGGCACACTTTGAAAGCCAGTCTAAGATGGTTTTTTCGTGTCAGCATTGCACATCAGATTGAGAACAACAACAATGTATGATGCAGTCTCACCTCAAGAAAACTACCCAGTAGATTAAGATGTATTATTTGTTGTATTGTTAGTATTTAGTCACAAACAAGTTAAATCTATGGAACTTTATGATTAACAGTAATACGATTTATCTGAAGTGATAGATGTAGTTTTCAGTCAATCTTACAGTTTAAGAAGAAGTCATGAGTCTGTAAGATTAAAGAGGTGGCTAATGTGGCTTTAGACAATTTTTAGGTGGCTTTATGCACATGAGAGGCTACCACACATGGCATCACCCTTCATGAATATATATATCTAGAGGGTGTGCAGCGACCCAAACTGGGAATGATTGTAGGGAGGGGCTGTGAAGTGTCATTTCTGACTCTAAAATAAGAATCAGGGGCAAGGCTGCTGAGTCAGTTAATGTTTTTATAATGAACGTGAGCTCTATGGATCTAATGCAGACACCCGAACTAAAATCCGTAATCATATTTTGACAATGTCATTTTATGTATGTACTGTATGTTATGCACTTTTATGGTTGAATGAAACCGAATAAAGTCTCTTTTGAATTTGAATTTGAGTCAGTTAATGTAAGTATATTCGGTCCATAAGGTTTATAATCAGCTCCCATCTCCATTGGAGACCCTATTTAACAAAGTGCTCTTAGAATGTTTTTACCCGAGTCCTAGCAAGCAGCACTGATTACATTGGTTAGTAGGCCCAGAACGGACCCTCACCAGAGCACGTCATACCACCCCATTTCATAAATAATCTTTAATATAAAATTGCCTGCTAAGATTCCGGTGGTTAGATTAGGCAGTGTCATAACCATCGGAAGCCGCCACCGAAATGTATGACATTTAAACCACCCAACATACTCATGTAGTATTTTGATAAAAAATATCGGAAAAAAGTATTTTGATACAAAAATATTGTCAAGAATATCGGGATTTCAAAAGGATAATTGACAGGAATATTGAAGGTAAAAATATATTTTTCAGTTTTGTTTTTAATACTGTTGAAATAAATATTGATTTAGAAAATATTGCTATATGTAATATTGTTTGTAAGTGTTAATTAGTATGTGGTTTATTGTAGTGTGTTTGATTCTATATGTTTATTCGGTTTTAGGTTTCGCCTGCAGTGTAATCCATTGTATTCAATATATCTGAAAAGGGTCTTACGTCCCGCCTTCTCTTCGTATTTGTCCATTTGCTTTTCACTTTCGTTTTTCTTCGTTCCTATTGACTGTAGCTCTTTTTGGGGGCATGCTTCTCTTATCGGTGTCATGCCCTGTACGGGGGCATTAGGACCATGGGGCACAGGCTGGACAGACGAGAGATACCGGACACCACATCCGGTCAAGGGGGCGGAAACGGGACAGAATACGAGGATCGAAGATGAGAGAAGACATGAAAGGGCTGAGCTGTATGACAGATGAATAAAGATATAATGACACCAACCTGCGTGATGAGTCTCGTGTGTGGGTGAGAATATGGAGAGGACACGACAACTGGCGTACGAAGGTGGGATGACGGATCGACGCAGATTCCAACAATTGCCATCTCGACGAGGGAACAAGCGTGGACAAAGGCGGAAAGCAACAGGAAGACAACAAACAAAGTGAATTGCAAAAGCAGCGAAGCGGGAACACACCCCGACTGCCAACACCGAAGATCTGCAAGAACGCGGTAAGCGCTCGAACTAAGCGCGTGTATTGAGATAACTAGCGCGCGATCTCGCGAGAGGCGGCCATATTGAAATAAGGCAATTGGGACGAATGAGCACTGAGAACTGCATTGGCGGCCATGTTAAGGACAGGAAATGAGACTTTGACCGCGAAATATCGCGATAACAGCGGCGGCCATCTTAAGACAGGAAAGGAAGAGAAATACACATAGGAAACAGCGGAGCGGCCATTTTAAGGCCGAACAAGGCTGAAAGGAAGAAAGGAAGGGACGAAAGAAAGAGGAAAGAGAAAAGGAGAACATAAAAGAAAAAGAGAACAAAAGGAGACACAAAGACAACGAAAAAGAACCACAAGAGAAAAGGACAAGGAGAGCCTAGAAAAGGCAAAAGAAAAGGAGAATAAAAGAAGAAGAAGAAAAAAAGGACACAAGAGAAAAGGACAAGGAGAGCCTAGAAAAGGCTAAAAGAAAAGGAGAATAAAAGAAGAAGAAAAGAAAAAAGGACACAAGAGAAAAGGACAAGGAGAGCCTAGAAAAGGCTAAAAGAAAAGGAGAATAACAGAAGAAGAAGAAGAACATAAGACAAGGTGGATTAAGGAGAACGCGAGCAAGAAGAAAAGACAGGAAGAAAAAGAAGATAAAGAAGAAAAGGAAGATAAGCACGGAAAAGGTCTGAAAAGGGAGACAAAGGAATTAAATGTCTTGATTGAAGAATAAAGGATAAATAACGGGCAAAAGAGCGCATAAGTGGAAAAAGAGCAATAAGGCAAAGTAAGATGATGGTGCAATAAGAAAAGAGATTACCAGAGAATAACAAAAGGACAAATAGAGAAAGAGAAAGAAGGAAACAATACATACATATATAAGAAAGAAGAACAAGAGAGTGGAAGAAGCCAGAGAAGGCTAAATAAAAGACAGAAAAGAGACACAATAAGGAAAAGAAAAGAAACACCAAAGGAATGAAAAATAAAAGGAAGAAAAATAAAGAAGGAAAGACAGAAAGAAAGCCAGAGACAAGGCCAAACAAAGGAAAGAAAAAGGAAATAACAAGGAAAGAAGGGACAAAGACCAACAAAGAAGCAGAAAAAGGAAAGGAGAACACGAAAGGAAAGAAAACAAAAGGAAAGACAGAACGAAATACAAAGAAGACACAAAATGAAAAAGGAAAAAGGGCAAGAAGGGGAGCAACAAGGGCACAACAAGAAAACACAAAGAGAAGAAGGGCAGACCCAAAGCCCAGCGCACAAGGCAGGAGGCTGTATCACATGTCGGGAGATGACAACGCCACATGCAAAGAACTGGAGCCGACTGCGACGGCAGGAGAATGCTGGACAGAGGTAGTGAAATGGAAGTCACCAACAATAATAACTAAAAGTGAGGTACACTTAAAGCATGAGCTAAGACAGAACGAAATAACGACAATAACGAAGGAAGAGCAAGAAGGAGAGACCGAACGGGATCTCACAATGCAGATGACAGCGAGGGTGACAAAGCAACAAAGACGGAGACAAGAAAAGGGGACCAGCAGAGGCCTCGTGAAACTGAGAAGAAAGTGCCCAAGCAAAAAGAAATTACCCAAAACAAAAGGGGTGAAAAGAGTAAAACGAGAGGACGTTGGCGCAGGAGACACAGCAGCAAAAGAAAGGGCAAAAGCATACAATGAGCAGAGCAGACAGGCGCCACCAAGGAAGATGAAGGCAGGAGGCACCGCATGGCCACAACGAAAGCTGGTGAGAGCATATGATAATGAGATCGACCCGGCCCAAGCGGTGATAGTAGAAAGAAAGGAGCCAAGTGTAGAGTTGGGAAGGGCCCTAGGCCCGCATGGTAGCTAGCAGCAATAACCTGACAGACACCAGTTAGGGGTAGTGGGAATGGCCACGAGCACGTGCGCTCGGCCCCTTTTATTGCCAGCGTCATGTGACACCATGACGTCTGTGGTGGGTGGGTGTCAAGTGTAATACAAACACTCTTGAACACTAGACCGTGTTCATGCTCGGACTCTACATCCCTCCCATTTTTTAATTGCAAAAAACCCACATACAGAAATCAACCTGTGGGAAAAACAAACTGTATCAGGATGCAGTAAAGTGTTCAACTTCCGCTGAGTCCTTTTATCCGCCGCTGCTTGGAATCACAGATGATGTTCAATCTGCTGCGGGGAGCGTCAGTTCACAGTGGCACCGGTTTGGGGGTGCTCGATGGAACCAGTCTATTGACGACTCTGCGACAAGATTGTCCTCACAGTCCTTCTTTTGCTCGCTTCCATGGCGACAGGTGCAGTTAGAGTTCTTGTGGTTCGCCGGGGAATGATGCACGATTTCCGGTCTTGGCCTTGGCTTCATTTGTAGTCTGTGTCCTACTTGGCAAAAGGCAGATCCGTTGCAAGGTATCCCTCTCACTAGGATGACCCCTCTCGTCGGTGTTCCCCTGCCACGGGATATCCTTGAGGTCCTCTTTCTCGGATTTGCGCTGGGCTGGATGTGCCACATCAGGTTGCTCCTGCGCCGCCGTCAGTGGGGGTATGGGGCAGACCATGTGCCTCACCTCAGATTCCGCAGCCTCGTCCCGAGGTAGCTGTTGGTTTCTGTCTTTGCTTGCGATGTCTTCGCCCTCCCCGGACCTTTCGGATGGGCGTCGGAGGACCGTCTCTCGTCGCGGGGACTGCGTCCCGGAGGCCTCTGCCCCTGAGTCACCACGGCTGGCATGTGTCCAGTGTCCGTGTGACCCCAAAGGTGGATGTCACCAACGGTCTCGCTTGCTCCTCTCCGCAGATCCTGGGTGTGCGGAAACATCGTCTGTCAGCTGGTCTTCTTTGCCACTGGTGTTCTTCCGGCCTCGTGTTCCTCGCACCGTTGTCCTGGCACTTGTCGCCTTCCTTCTCTTCGGGAGTGTGAGTGGTCTTCCTGCACTCCTCTCCCTTTCCTTAGTTGGTTCACTGTGGGGACGTTGCTTCGCACTGACTTCTCCTTCTACTCTTAACTGTGGCAACAGGCCACATGGATATACTTCCTTCCTTTTCACGGTGGCAAACGTGCCACTCAGATCTCTCCTTTTCTTCCTTCCTTTTCGCAGTGGCAGACGTGCCACTCAGATCTCTTCTTTTCTTCCTTCCTTTTCGCGGTGGCAGACGTGCCACTCGGGTCTCTCCTTTTCTTCCTTCCTTTTCGCAGTGGCAGACGTGCCACTCAGATCTCTTCTTTTCTTCCTTCCTTTTCGCGGTGGCAGACGTGCCACTCGGGTCTCTCCTTTTCTTCCTCCTGCATCGCGACATCACTTGGACCGATCTTGTGTCTTCTCTTCTGACCTGGGTCCTCCATGCAGTGCGCGCACCCTGCATGTGTACCCCTGGTCTTGTCCCCGTCGGGGACACGTTCTCCTTCTTCCTCAGCAGCCAGAGTTGGTGTCGCGAACCTTCTTTTCTTGATGCTTTCTTTTCTTGATGCTTGTTGGTGACGTTCGGGGGTACACGTCCGTAGACCTTTTCGTGGTTGAACGTCCTGGACCGGTTGGTGGTCCACTTCTGCCGATGCCTGGCAGGTTGCTTTCGGTCGTCCTGTCGGACTTCGCGCTACAACAGTTCCTGGGGGACCCGTTGTGGGTCAGCACTTGATGGGCGATCATTCTGCGGATCGGCTCCTGGGAGGCGCCACGTCGTGTGGTCGTGCGTGATAATTGTTCTGCGCGATGGCGCTGCCTGCGCTCTTCTTTCTGCTTGCGGTGGCTGTGCGTCGCCACGTGGCGCGTTGTTTGCGCACTTACTGTTCAGGGTTCTGGGACGCCTGTTGCAGGACGTTGGGTACTTGCTGCTTTGGCTGTCGTCAGGTACTTGATGCTTTGGACCGTTGGCGGGAGTAGTTGATGCTGCGGTGAGCGCCTGTGGCCACAAGGCGTCGCTGCTCTCTCCGTCCTTTGATCGCGGCAGTCGTTTCCCTGGACGTTCTTCCAGTGCTTGGCAGTCGTTTCCTCCAGACGTCAGTCAGTGCTTGGATGTTAAGTGAGACGTTCGCGCCTCTTCCCACGTCGCGTTGGAAGCGGCAGCCGCCGACTCCTTGCTGGTGTGTGTGGGTGTCACTTGCGCTGTTGAGAACTTACTTGCTGCGGGAGTTTAGATGCTTTCTTGCTGCGGGAGTTTAGACGCTTTCGCGGGGGCGCTACTCAATCTGTTGCCCCTTGCTGCTGCTGAGTTCTCTTGCGTTGTGCAATACTTGTTTTAGTTCTTGTGGATGTAGGTACACTGCTGCTTTTGGCCACTGGGTGGCAGTGTTACTGGATTTGGTAGCAGCCTGTCTTGTCTTCCCCTGATGTGCACTCTATTGTCACAGTGCACAGGGGGCTGGAGCTGCTGCTGCTGGGAGCTGGTGAGTCTCTTTTATTTGCATCTCTGCGTTTGCTCACAGGGTGGGGGCACATAGGAGTGCCTGTGCATGTAAGTGAGGCACTGCAGAGTTTTGGTCAGGGGGGTTAAATGTTATGATTCTTGCCGGCACTTTCACTTTCTCCGGTATGTGAGGCACCTGGCAGCCAGTGTCTCTGGGGCACGGTTGCAGTTCAGTTCAGCGCTGTCTCCGGGGCACAGTTGCAGTTTATTTCAGCGGCGCTGGCCGCTTTCAGGCGCTTTACTATTGTTCTGCTTTCCATGGAGCCCACGAGGTGGAGGCTCCTCTGATCTGCGGCGGCGCTGGCCGCGTGTAGGCGCTTCCTTCTTTCCCCTCCCCGCCCGCTGCAGCCTCGGCAGTCCTCGCGCGGCGGGGGGTGTTGATGCTTCCTCAGGCGGGGAGCGCGTCGCTCCGGTCACTCTTCCCTGGGCGGGGGCGCTTGAGGCAGGCCGCGGGTAGGCTCCGCCGGCTCTGCTTATTTACCAGCTGCTGCAGGCTCCACTCTCCGGTCTCCCGCCGCAGCAGCTTTTCCTCACACACGCTGCGCGGCGGAGACTTGCCATGTACCTCGCAGGCCGCGGGTAGGCTCCGCTGGCTCTGCAGTGTCTTTCCTCGCGGGGGGTGCCGTCGGCAGGCCGCGGGTGGGCTCCGCTGGCGCTGCAGAGTCTTTCTTCACTGGGGGCTACTGGCGGGCCGCGGGTGGGCTCCGCTGGCCGGATCACGTTGCGAGGGGGGTCGGGAGGCGGTTAGCTACTCCGCTCCCTCCCCCTCGTTGCTGTTGGTGATTGCGGGTCCGCCCGCACTTTATCTACGCCATCTTCAGTCTCTGTGCCCCGCCGCTTCTAAGCACACACGCGGCGGGGGCAGGGGACGACTCGGGCAGGCCGCGGGTGGGCTCCGCTGGTCCTGCTTATTTATTGGCACAGTTCATGGCGGGCACTTCGCCCCTGGGGCTCACCTTCGGCCGGCGGGCCAGATGCTTGGTTGCGGTCGTGGCGGGTAGGCTCCGCCCGGCCCGTGCACCTCTCCGGTGGGGGTCTTCAGCCTCGCGGCCGTCGCAGGTGGGCTCTGGGCGGTCCGCTGTTGCTTGGTGGCACTCGGTGGTGGCGGTCGACGCGGGTGGGCTCCGGTCGGCTTGCTGTGGGGCTTGGATGTGCCCACCGGCTTCTCGGCGCGTTGCGCCTCGCTGCAGGGGATGCCCTCTAGGCGGGCAGCTCTCTTCCCCTTTTTCATGTAGATTAGCAGTGGGTAGTGGCACGCATGGGCTGCACTACCGGCCTCGTCGCCATTGTAGAGTTGGGAAGGGCCCTAGGCCCGCATGGTAGCTAGCAGCAATAACCTGACACAGACACCAGTTAGGGGTAGTGGGAATGGCCACGAGCACGTGCGCTCGGCCCCTTTTATTGCCAGCGTCATGTGACACCATGACGTCTGTGGTGGGTGTCAAGTGTAATACTAACACTCTTGAACACTAGACCGTGTTCATGCTCGGACTCTACACCAAGGACAACGGCGCCAGCCGGCCCGAGCCACAGCACCTGGAATGACTCACATCGCAAGGAACTGGAAAGAACTGAAGAGAGTCTGACAAAAGGAGAATTAAAGGAGGACAGACAACAAGCAGAAGCACTAACTGGTGATGAAGAATAGCGACCAAGGAGGAAGGGAAAAAAGACAAAAAAAAAGGTTTAGTGATGAAAGATCAGGACGCAGAGCCTGTAGACACAGGTCGACCAGACAGACGGAAAGTTGTATATCTCTCTCTCTCTCTCTCTCTCTCTCTCTCTCTCTCTCTCTCTCTCTCTCTCTCTCTCTCTCTCTCTCTCTCTCTCTCTCCATATATATACACATATTGTATCTTGCTCATACAGGAGTATAAGCCACAGGTCAAAGGCAAAGAAATGTTTTGTTCGCAACAAGGGGGGAGATGTCATGCCCTGTACGGGGGCATTAGGACCATGGGGCACAGGCTGGACAGACGAGAGATACCGGACACCACATCCGGTCAAGGGGGCGGAAACGGGACAGAATACGAGGATCGAAGATGAGAGAAGACATGAAAGGGCTGAGCTGTATGACAGATGAATAAAGATATAATGACACCAACCTGCGTGATGAGTCTCGTGTGTGGGTGAGAATATGGAGAGGACACGACAATCGGTATCCGGTGGTCCAATTACACATTCTTGCGCTTTTATCTGCTTTTAAGTCTGGAACTACTTTTATGACGTTAAGCCTGGCATACTCCTTTTAACTTACATTTTTGAAGTAATCTTCTTGTGGCAGGATGCACATCACATTTTTTTGTTGATGCAGTTAAACACTTTTTTAGGCAACTTTGCCTGTTTGCATTTGTTAATGTGTCACCAAATGACACATCATCTACTGCGTGCAAGGCTTCCTTCGCTAAGCCCCCCTGAAGTGATAAAAGCCCGGTCTCTTCCCCCGCTCCTCAGCACACACAAAACAGTTGCTCATTGTTCGAGACTCGCCAATCACTTCGGATTAGGGTGACCAGAATTTCAAAGCCAAAAACCGGAACATTTCAAGGAAATAGAAGAAGGACTCCAAATTAACTTCAAGAATGACAGCACTCCTCAGCAGAGAATAACAGATTAGGCAGTTAGAACATACATAAAAAGCAATTTTTTAAACCCAGTAGTTTGCCTGATAATTTAATTGTTTTCTTGAACCAACTGATAACTTTCCCTGCTTTGTAAACATTAAAAAGCACCTCCTGGGGGCGTGGCCTAGCGGGCGAAGATGGTGGACGCAGCTTGCTAGAGCTCCCACCGGCCCGACATTTATCCGAGATATTTATCCTGGATCCCGGACCCACACGGTGGTGCAGAGACGTCGAATCAGTGGCGGAAGGTGTGCGGTGCCCTCCGGTGTGTTCCGCGTAGTTCCTGCGCTGCCTGGGGCGGAGAAAACAGCTGAAGCACTTCGAGGCCTGGTCCCGGCGTGCAAGCCGGGGCCTCAATTTTGGTGGAGCCGAGGCGGACGTCCTTGGAGCTGACCCTCGGCGCTGGCTATTGGGGCCGCCTGGATCGACCGACTCGGCGCCGGAGCGGAGGTCGGGAGCTTCACTACCCCCCCCCCGCTCTCTGAGAGGCTGTGCGAGTGGTGGGGGCGCCGAGTGACGACGGTGGCCTGTGCGGCGGCCTGGAGACCGGGGCCTGGATTTTCGTGCACACCAGACAAGAGTGGTGGGGCCCGGACAGAGACTTGGGCGGCCCCGCCTGCAGCCTAGGGGGCAACGCTAAAAGCACCGATTGCGCCCCCTGGCTAGTGGCCGATTGCGGGGTCCTGCTAGCGCGGCGCCTGGGTCCCAGAAGAACTGTGGGACGGTGGCGGCGGTGTCACGGCGTAAACTGTGAGTACGCCCGGCCACAGTGTGGGTGGACATCAGTCTTGGGGGCAGACGCAGGACTTGAGCTGTGGTGTATCGGGTACCCCCTTGTCAAAGTGCCTGGACGCAGCTGACCACATCCGGCCAGGAGCTAGACCCGGGGCTGAAGAGGCCTGGTGCCCGGGTCTCGGATTGCCTTGATTCTCGGCCGAGAATTGTGGGGGCTTGAGCTGACCCGGCTGCCCTGAAGCATTGGCCGGAGGAGTAGGAGACCCCTGGAACTTGGGACACCGCTTGGGAAGGGACAGATCGGCGACAGAAACCGAGCTTACAGAGTGGTATAGCCGAGTGGGACCCGCGCCATTTGTCTTGACGCGCATTTGGGGCTGAGTTGCGGCCTGGGGCGCTCCGAGTATTGGTGGAAGACCACGTGGCGGACCTGTACACCCTGGGGTAGAAGCACCTTAGTGGGGATGTAAATCTGCTGGATCCTGGTGGTACAGCTGCTCGTTGTGAGGAGCCCTGCCGGCCGTTGGCGGGGGACTGCCCCCTTAGACGACCCAGCCATGACCAGCGGCGGGGGAGGGAGCGGGTCCACCAGGCAGGGGCCCATTGACAAGTTTACCGGGCCTAGTGGCAGGCCTGGTGCCTCCGGGGGTGGCCAGAGTGTGGGACCCGATAATGCAGCATTGATGGCGGCGATCACCCAATCTAGGGACATGCTGGACGCCAAAATAGGAGCGGTGGGGGCGGATGTCACCTTGCTGCGGCAGGATCTTCGCAGCGCAGTGGCCCGAATCATGGAGGCAGAAACCTGGATCACTGGAGTGGAGGGCGATGTGGGGACACTGAAACAAAAGGTGGCTACGATGGAAAGAATCCAGAAGGGCCTTGCGCTCCGGGTGGAGGATGCAGAAGGGCGGGCGCGCAGAAACAACCTGCGCTTTGTGGGCTTTCCCATCACGTGGATCGTCGCAGGAGAGGAGCGACCCCGCTGCCAGAAGTAGGCGACACAGGAAATCCCGGTCACGGAAGCGATCCCTCTCTCGCGGTGGCCAGCCGGATGAGACACAACTTGACACCGATCGATCTGGGAAAGAAGATTGAACTTTTGGGAATACGACTATCTGCAAGTTCCGCTGGCCCGCCGAGGGAGCCACTTGAGGACGGCTCGTGACTACATGGCCAGCTGACAATGGAACACATGGTGCTGACACACGCCACAGACTATGGCTGAGCCTTCCGAAGCTTGTGATAATGACACTGTGTTACCATATCCTTACGTGCAGATGCTGGGGGGAGGTGGTGGTGTAGGGTTCGGGGTGCTGGTTTATGGGGCTGCCTAGTTCCCCCACGGGTGGGGGTTGGCCCTGAGGGGGGGATTCTTAGTTAGAGTGCGTAGTTGGGATCCATTGGCATGGTTGGCCTTGGGCGCTCCGTTTTGGGCCCGAGGTTCCCCATGCCGCGACAGATACTTCAGAGTTCCGTGAGGTATAGGGGTGGGGGGTGAGATCCGGGTGTTGGAACGTTGGGGAGATGGGGTTGGGGGGACATAGGGGGGAGGTCTGGGATGGTCAGAGGGGTTTGCACGTGATTTCTAATGCCTTACAAATACTTGTGTTGTGTGCCTGGACCAGGTGCTGGGGTCCTCAGAACTCTTCCCACTTTGACTATGGTTGATGCATCAATTCCGGGACTCCCTAGAGAGTCCATGCGAGTACTGAGCTGGAATGTCAGGGGGATGTTGGACAAAATTAAGAGGGGGGCGATCTTGCGATGGGGTAGCTGCGGATGTATTGCTGCTGCGCTGCTAGAGGCGCACATGATGGGGACAAGGGTGCTAAGCCTGCAGAGATTTGGTTACCAACAGGTGTACCATGCTGGGTTCTCCAGGGGTTCGAGGGGTGTTGCTATTCTGGTTCACCGCAGGCTGGCCTACGTTCATGAGCGACATTGGATTGACCCACAGGGCCGCTACATTTTTATCAAGGGCATGGTTGGTGCTGAACCGGTGGTGTTCGGAAGTGTGTATGCCCCTCCCCGTTACAGCGGTCCTTGGCTGAGAGGCTCTTTGAAGTGTGGGCGGACATCCCGGAATCCCTGGCTGTGCTGGGAGGTGACTGGAATGATGTTATGGACGTGTGCATGGATCGTAGGAGGTTGCAGGGGACGATGGCGGCTGCTGCCCCTACCAGACTGAGTGCGATGGTGGAAGGGTTGGGTTGGGTGGATGTTTGGAGACACATGCATGCCACAGTGCGTGAGTATACCTATGTTTCTGCTGTGCATGGCTCCTTTTCACGACGGATTATGTCTTTATGCCAGGAGCATTCCTTGATAGGGTGCGGGAGGCCGGAATTCTGCCTAGAGGACTGTCCGATCATTCCCCAGTTGCAGTGAGGATTGAGTTGCATAAAAAGCGTCAACCGTTCCGCTGGAGGATGTCCTCGTGGCCCCTTCAACAGGCGGACTATATTCAGCACATGTGTGGCGCGATCGCCCATTACTGGCAGGACAATCTGGTCGAGGATATCGACACAGTTGCGGTCTGGGAGGCCATGAAGCCTACACTGAGGGGCGTAGACATAGCGTGGTGCACTGCTGCCCGCCGTCGACGCCGAGAGGCCATTGTTGCGGCCGCGGCGCAGGTAGAGCTGCTAGAACAGCGGTGCCAGAGAAGGGATGACGAGATGGCAGTGCGGTTGCTCCTGCAGGCGCAACAGTCCTACGCATCTGTTTTAATGGATGGGGCCCGACAAGCATGGCTGGCCACGCGGAGCAGGATCTATCAGTGGGGAGATAAGTCTTGTACTATGCTCCATAGATTATGTCTGAGTAATTGGGGTAGTGAGGAGCACTCCGAACATAAACAATTTCTTTAAAGTCCTCCAATGGTGCTATGATTAATCAGGATAGTCATTCCTGAGTGCTATGAACGAATGGTTATGGTGGGTTTTAGCTCACCTAATCATGCACTGTTCACTTGGTGCTCCGCACCTTAAAAAATAAAAAAATTTAACCACACTCTTTTTGGTTCGTGTTTTCACTTATTTGTGCATTTATTTTTCTATTACTCTATGTAGTTTCTTGACTTATGTTATTTACAATATTCATAACAATGTCCATAAACATTTGTGGGCACATGTATAAGTACATTTTCATCACAATTATTATATACATCATATTATACAAGCATTATTAAACAGGCCCAATGCATTTCGGCACTCAAGGTGGTGCCTTCATCAGGGGAAATTCTGAAAAAAATAAAAAATATTGAATGTAAGTGAGAATGGTGGTAAATGTGTTTGTTCATGGGGGTGGGCAATTATAATAAGTAAATAGCGTACCTGCTATCAACTGAAAATTCAGGTGTTGATATGATGGCCTTTAAATCTAAAGCTCTGTGTAAATGAAAAAGGTATAACGATAAGGGCTAGGTATTTCATATGGTTGTAAACTACCATGCAATAAGTAAATAGCGTACCTGCTATCAACTGAAAATTCAGGTGTTGATATGATGGCCTCTGAATCTAAAGCTCTGTGTAAATGAAAGAGGTATAACGATAAGGGCTAGATATTTCATTATGGTTTTGAACTACCATGCCTATAATGGTGTTGACAACATACCTGCTTGTCTGTATCCTGATAAACTGTAATGACAAGCATACGTTTCATGAGTAATTAAGTCATGGGCTGAAAAATAGCATAATCGTATTTCAATGCGTTAAACTGCCCTACCTTGTCTTCGTGACTGTGATGATTTGTCTACAAAGTTAAAAAAACGTCACGGTGTTATTATCGCGTGGATTGTCAACGTTAGACTTTGCACGCGCTATCTATATCACTATCGGTAAATACCTGTTTTATAGGGTTCTCGATCGTCAATGGTTGAGCCGCTGCTCACTGGAAATGTATTCGACCGCGTCCCGACGATGGTCTCCATTAAAGCACATTGTGCTCGTCGCGTGTGAGTGGTATAGTAACTGAAAACGGACTTATTCTATCGTGATCGGCCAATGTTATCGTTACTGCACACGCCATCTTGGACTTATAACTGTGTGATTAAACCTTTGCTATTACGTGTTATAGAGGCTAGTTGAACGAAGGTCGATGACCTTTTCTTTGTGGAAAAAGGTGTTTTCAAGCGCATGACTTTAATGCAAAAATCGAGAATATTATGCTGGAATAATATGTCTGCTACTTTTGGACAATTGGTACACGATGATGTATGTGGATCAAAGTGCTGATATTGTGGGCTTATTGGCGGGTGTTAATGTGTAGTGTCACATGTACACATAAATTTCCAAGATAGCATGCCAAACAAATTGCAACAAACTCAAATAAATTAAATGCAAGCTCTATGTGCGACTATTATGCTGAATGCATCATCTTCATAACAATTATGGTATTGCATTTAAATTGCAGAATATTTAGAATCTATATACAAGATATCATGATTCGACATGTCTGTCACGATTATACAAAGTGGCTTTATGAACTATATGACAAATGTTCACATGTGGTTTCACGTGTGTACAAGAGATTCAAAAATGGCGTCCCAACCATATTCCATCTAAATAAAATGAAATAAATACAAACTGGATATGCAGATTTGTTTAGAAGTAATTCCTCATCATTACTGTTGAAATGTTGTTTTCAAGTCACTATCTACAAGAAATTTTATCCACACATGTCTGACTGTAACATACCCCTTCTCTAGACAGTATGAATATGGTATGTCTGTAGTGTTAAACATCATGCTTGAGCAATACCATTACTACATGCAAGTTATAATTAGCTCTAAGTGTGTTAATATTGTCTAACGGTGATGCTAATGTCAATTAATGAGTGTTATAGATAGCAAGCCAAATCATATTTGTCATTAAGGCCTGTTGGGGCCAAAGTCTTAAGATGTTTAATCCAAAATAATTCACGTTGTAACAACCTTTGGTGGTTGTCTGTGCCATGTTGGATCGTTACTTGTTCAATAATAAAGAATCTCAATTGGGAAATTGTGTGGCGTGCTTCTTTCCAGTGTGTCACAAGTGGTGAAGTCATGTTCTCATTGCGGATGCGGCTTTTGTGCTCCGTGATCCGTACTTTTATTTTGCGCTCCGTCTTCCCAATGTACATCTTGCCGCATGGACATTTGATGGCATACACTACGTTCATGGTGTTGCAATTACTCGAGTGCCTGAGGTTGATGAGTTTGCCAGTCGTAGGATGTGTACAAGTGTTACCGACAACTACATTGTTGCAGTTTGTGCAGTTTAAACATCTGGTTGTTCCACTGTAGTCGATCGATGCTGTGGGTTGTTGTTTTCGCTTGAGTCTTTCCCTCAAGTTTGATTCACGCGTATATGCGTGTAGAGGTGGCTCTTTGAAAATTCCATGAAAATCAGGTTCCATGGATAAAAGTTCCCATCTTTTGTTCACTATTTTTTTAATCGTTGTGGACAAAGTTGTGTATTTAGTAACGAATACCATCCTGTTTGGTGAAATTTTTTTACGTTGTTTCAACAGATCCAGTCTGTCCATTTGTTTTACCCTGGTTATTTGTTCAGATAATACATCAGGTGCATATCCTCTGTCTTGATATTTTTGTGCCTGTAGTTCCAGTGTGGTTAGGCATGTTTGTTCATTTGAACATATATGTTTGATCCTGATGAATTGTGATACTGGTAAGTTCCTTATAAGGTGTTTTGGATGGAAACTTGTGTATTCAAGTGCACTGTTGCGGTCTGTTGACTTGGTGTACAGTGATGTTTCAAATCCGTCGGTTGTTTTGGTGATTCTGACATCTAGATAATCAATAGTATCTTTGCAACAGGCCTTAATGACAAATATGATTTGGCTTGCTATCTATAACACTCATTAATTGACATTAGCATCACCGTTAGACAATATTAACACACTTAGAGCTAATTATAACTTGCATATAGTAATGGTATTGCTCAAGCATGATGTTTAACACTACAGACATACCATATTCATACTGTCTAGAGAAGGGGTATGTTACAGTCAGACATGTGTGGATAAAATTTCTTGTAGATAGTGACTTGAAAACAACATTTCAACAGTAATGATGAGGAATTACTTCTAAACAAATCTGCATATCCAGTTTGTATTTATTTCATTTTATTTAGATGGAATATGGTTGGGATGCCAATTTTGAATCTCTTGTACACACGTGAAACCACATGTGAACATTTGTCATATAGTTCATAAAGCCACTTTGTATAATCGTGACAGACATGTCGAATCATGATATCTTGTATATAGATTCTAAATATTCAGCAATTTAAATGCAATACCATAATTGTTATGAAGATGATGCATTCAGCATAATAGTCGCACATAGAGCTTGCATTTAATTTATTTGAGTTTGTTGCAATTTGTTTGGCATGCTATCTTGGAAATTTATGTGTACATGTGACACTACACATTAACACCCGCCAATAAGCCCACAATATCAGCACTTTGATCCACATACATCATCGTGTACCAATTGTCCAAAAGAAGCAGACATATTATTCCAGCATAATATTCTCGATTTTTGCATTAAAGTCATGCGCTTGAAAACACCTTTTTCCACAAAGAAAAGGTAATCGACCTTCGTTCAACTAGCCTCTATAACACGTAATAGCAAAGGTTTAATCACACAGTTATAAGTCCAAGATGGCGTGTGCAGTAACGAAAACATTGGCCGATCACGATAGAATAAGTCCGTTTTCAGTTACTATACCACTCACACGCGACGAGCACAATGTGCTTTAATGGAGACCATCGTCGGGACGCGGTCGAATACATTTCCAGTGAGCAGCGGCTCAACCATTGACGATCGAGAACCCTATAAAACAGGTATTTACCGATAGTGATATAGATAGCGCGTGCAAAGTCTAACGTTGTCAATCCACGCGATAATAACACCGTGACGTTTTTTTAACTTTGTAGACAAATCATCACAGTCACGAAGACAAGGTAGGGCAGTTTAACGCATTGAAATACGATTATGCTATTTTTCAGCCCATGACTTAATTACTCATGAAACGTATGCTTGTCATTACAGTTTATCAGGATACAGACAAGCAGGTATGTTGTCAACACCATTATAGGCATGGTAGTTCAAAACCATATGAAATATCTAGCCCTTATCGTTATACCTCTTTCATTTACACAGAGCTTTAGATTCAGAGGCCATCATATCAACACCTGAATTTTCAGTTGATAGCAGGTACGCTATTTACTTATTGCATGGTAGTTTACAACCATATGAAATACCTAGCCCTTATCGTTATACCTTTTTCATTTACACAGAGCTTTAGATTTAAAGGCCATCATATCAACACCTGAATTTTCAGTTGATAGCAGGTACGCTATTTACTTATTATAATTGCCCACCCCCATGAACAAACACATTTACCACCGTTCTCACTTACATTCAATATTTTTTATTTTTTTCAGAATTGCCCCTGATGAAGGCACCACCTTGAGTGCCGAAATGCATTGGGCCTGTTTAATAATGCTTGTATAATATGATGTATATAATAATTGTGATGAAAATGTACTTATAAATGTACCCACAAATGTTTATGGACATTGTTATGAATATTGTAAATAACATAAGTCAAGAAACTACATAGAGTAATAGAAAAATAAATGCACAAATAAGTGAAAACACGAACCAAAAAGAGTGTGGTTAAAAATTTTTATTTTTTAAGGTGCGGAGCACCATAGATTATGTCAACACACCATGCAACCAGTTACATTGCCGGGTCTCACAGATGGGGACGAAGTTGCTATAACAGATCCAGCTGCTCTAGCGGCGAGCTTTGTCCATTATTATGCGGAGCAATATGCGCAACTGGATTTTCTTCCGGCCATTGCGATCGACAAATTCATTGCAGACCTGCCTCCCAGGGCAGTTTCAGACAAGGTGAGGAAATCCCTGGACCTCCCCCTCACGGCGGAGGAGCTGGGAGATGCGTTGGGGCAGCTCAACACAGGGAAGGCACCCGGACCGAGTGGCTTTCCTTGCGAATTTTATAAAAAATTCCATCTCCAATTGGGGTCCCATTATAGGACGGCGCTTGAGACGGCACGGGAACGGGGTTGCCTGCCGGCTGACTGGCGACACGCCGAGGTTGTGGTTTTTCAGAAGCCGGGTAGACCCCCGGACCGACATGAATCATATCGTCCCATATCCCTGCTTAACATCGAGGCTAAACTGCTGGCAAAGGTGTTGGCAAACCGCCTCCTCCCGTACGTGGCCGACCTGGTCCACCCGGACCAGGCGGGTTTTATGCCGCATAGGGCGACGAGACACAACATCAGACGGGCGCAGACGGCCATCGACGCCATGAGGGCCTCTGGGGAGCGGGCGGCATTATTGTTAGCGGACATAGACAGGGCATTTGACTCGGTCAGTTGGACATACCTGTTTGCTCTCCTGCCGCGCCTCAACCTGGGCCCGGTATTTATCTCATATATCAAACTGCTCTACACAGATATTACTGCGTCCGTGCGGGTGTCCGGGGCAGTCTCGGAGAAATCCTCGGTTGGCCGGGGGACCCGGCAGGGGTGCCCATTGTCCCCTTACCTTTTTGCGTTGGCCATGGAGCCTCTGGCCTCTTGGGTGCGCATCGACATGCAGCTTCGCGGCTTTGTGTGGGGTGGGGGTCTCACCGATAGAATCGCACTCTATGCGGATGATGTCCTCTTCTTCCTTACAGATCTCGACCGGTCAGGCCCCCGTATTTTAGAGATTATGCGCATATTCGGTGAGGTGTCAGGGCTTTTCCTCAACCCGCGTAAGTCAACCCTTTGGGTGCTGGGCGGGGGGCCAAATGTGTACCCTTGGGCATCGGCCTTGCAACTAGCGGCTGGGGGACTGAAATATTTGGGAGTCTTCCTGTCCGAGTCCGCTGACCTGGCATGGGAGCGCAACGTGTTGCCGGTGTGGGAGAAGGTCCAGGCAGACATCAAGACGTGGTCCCGGATGCCCCTCACCATCTTTGGTAGGTCGGCGATCTTCAAAATTGTTGCGCTGCCGCGCATGCTATACCAATTGCAGAATCACCCACATCGGATCGAGCCCCAGTGGTTTTGTCGGGTCAACTCGGTGTTGGGCCGCTTCCTGTGGGCTGGAGGCGCCGCCAGGGTGGCGTTGCGGACATGTTTCCTGTCCACGTATTGTGGGGGTCTCGCCACGTCGGATCTCTTGTCCTACTATCAGGCCTCCCACCTCTTGGTTCTTAATGAATGGTGGTATGGGGATAGAGGAGACCCTGCATACGCCCTCGAGCGCTCGTTGATGGGGGACACCACGCTGCACACGCTGCTGTACTCGGCCAGGCAACGGAAGGGACTACCACGTGCCACTCAGGTGGTCTTCATGATCTGGCGTCAGGTCCTGCGTCGCATGGGCTGGTGGGGGAGACTGACGGCGGAGACCCCACTGTGGAGGAATGGACAGCTCCCCGCTCTGTCTTCTCTGACAGGGTTTGGTGGCTGGGATTCAATTGGAATCTTTTCCCTCGGACACGTTCTGACCGGGGTCACTCTCAAGTCCTTCCAGGAACTTAGCACAGAATTCCATATGCCCAAGACTCAATTCTTCAAGTATCTACAATTCCGTCACGCGCTTGCACCTAGCTTGATTGGCTTGGAACAGCTGCCGGAGTTTAGTCCAGTAGAAGCCAACATTTTCATGGGGGACCTTGGGGACAAAAAGGTGTATCAAACGCTGGTCACTCATTGTTCCTCCTCTTTACTCCCATTGAAAGAAACCTGGGAGACGGATGTTGGCCCCTTGGACGAGGACGACAGGAGGGAGGCTTTGGAGTCCCCACGTGGGGCTGCTATTGCTGTGCGACTCCGGTTAATCCAGTTTAAATATTTGCACAGAGCATACTATACCCGTGAGAGATTGTGGAAGGCGGGCCTGATTACGTCCCCGGAGTGCCTGCGCTGTGGGACTGAGAGAGGTACGCTGTTGCATACGGTGTGGTCTTGTGCTGGTCTGACCCGGTTCTGGAATGGGGTTTGGAGCTGTTTGTCGGAGGTATTGGGATGGGATCTCCCCCGCACTCCCCGGCTGGGACTTCTACACATTTTGGAGATTGTGGGTGGGAACATTTATAAGCGTCATCTTATGCTGTTGGGTCTGGTAGTGGCTAAGCGGGACCTGGCAAGGGCATGGAAGGGTGAGCGGGCTCCTCCGCTGAGTGCCTGGAAGGCATGTCTTGACTACTTCATGGGGTTGGAGCGGCCTGTGTTTGAGGCCAGGGGATGCCCCCGGAAACATTATAAGATCTGGAAACGGTGGGCGGATTACAGGGGTCTGACTCTAGAGCCTCCGGCTGCCCCAGACGATGGATTACCCGCGATGGAGGACCTCCAGGCCTGAGGAGGCACTTGACGGCTGTTGTAATATGTTCTAATGCTGAGGCTTATTGTGATCACGTGCATCGGGTTAGGGTGGGGTTCGGGGTGGGTCGTTGGGGCGTTGGGTAGCTGGGGTAGTGGGGGGGATGGGAGGGTTGTTCCTTTTAATTGATTAGGTTTGTAAGAATATTGAGACGTGTCTTACTATTTGACAGTACCCTCCTGATTGTGGAGCACTGTATTTATGCTTTGCCTCATCATTCAATAAAATCAGTTGTGAAAAAAAGCACCTCCTGCCATTTTCAGTCGACCCTCTCTGTAGTCTAGCGCTCCAGTTGTTACGCGGCGGCGTAATGACGTGGGGCGTGCCCGCCATTTTGTGAGGCATTGAACACGCGGCTGGAACACGGCTCGGACGTGTTTCCCGGCGCTCTCCTGGTATTATAAATAAAGTAATCAGTTCTCCTCCAACGCGTGTCCTGTGCTATCTGGGGTGCAACCAACAGCTTTACAGTGGCGACGAGCCGGGACTCGGCAGCAACTAATTATAAAACAAACACACGCAAGCCACTGAGGACTGAAGCCAACACCCCAGGGACAGAGGCCACAAAAGAGGCAGCAGTAAGGGAAGAACATCGGGAGAGCATGGCAGAGGAAGGCGCTGCAGCTCGGAGTGCAAGACCACGCTGCTGACAGCTGCAAGCGGCACGGCGGACAAAGCCAGAACAGGGATAGGAGCCCCCGCAAGTCTCCCGACCGTGACATACCTGTGAACTGGGGGTGAGAAAAGAAGCGGGAACTGCCCATAGTGAGTACCGTGGCCTGAGCGCAGAGAGAAAGAAGGAAGAGCTAGTAACCCCAAGCCCTACACCTTCAGGCCCCGACAAAACACAGTCTACGCATCGGGGGCCCTGGCGGAGCACGAGCTGCAAAGCGAAGGGGGCGCGTCCAGCCCTCAGCAAGACCGTGCACACCCGAGCAAAGGGGGCGCACCAGGCAGTCCCAGGGGAGAGGAGGCACAACTGGCAAGACGAGAGGGAATATGTGCCCAACCTTCGTCGCTCATGACCCCAGTCCCGTTCCTCCCCAAGCCTGGGGACCCCGTGATGAAATCGGAGGACTGGAGGGAATACTTTATGAATTACCTAGAGGCCTTAGAAGATGAGAGCGGGGAAGCGTTTCCAAGCAAGAGAAGGAAGAGAATATTACTCCATAATCTAGGCCCAGAAGGCATAAGAGTATTCCAGAATCTAGTCCCAGCACCACGACAAACGGCAGATGACGGTGTGTTCCGACATGCGACAGAGGATTTAAACAACCATTACAGACCAGCGGTGTGCACATCCATAGACAGAGACAATTTCCAACAAAGGAAGAAGGTGGGGGGAGAGTCCATCGATGAATATGTCTCAGCCCTAAAGAAATTAGCAATCACATGTAAGTTCGGCACCTTGCATGATGAGTTCATCAAAGACCAAATAGTCATGAATACCACGAACACGGCCATCCAACACAAGTTGTGGGTGAACGGAGATGCCACCCTGAAGGAAGTGATTGCTATGGTAAAGAAAGCGGAACTATCCAAGAGGTGTGCGGACGCGGCAAAGAAAGACGCGGCAACTAGGCCTATGGTCAACAGGATCACCGACCCAGAACCACCAGGGAGGAGCAAGGCAGCCGCTATGGAAGGGAAGACGCAGACCAAATGGACACCCCGGGCAGAGCAAGGAAGAAGTCAAGTCAAAGAGAGCAAGAAAGAGTGCTACCGATGCGGCAGCCCATCCCATACAGCCTACAACAAACGCTGCCTAGCCTTCCGCGCCAAATGCATGTTCTGCGGGATCAGCACTCCTCAGCAGAGAATTACAGATTAGGCAGTTAGAACATACATAAAAAGCAATTTTTTAAACCCAGTAGTTTGCATGATAATTTAATTGTTTTCTTGAAACAACTGATACCTTTCCCTGCTTTGTAAACATTAAAAAGCACCTTCCTGCCATTTTCAGTCGACCCTCTCTGTAGTGTAGCGCTCCAGTTGTTACGTGGTGGCGTAATGACGTGGGGCATGCCCGCCATTTTGTGAGGCATTGAGCACGCGTCTGGAACACGACTCATACGTGTTTCCCGGCACTCTCCTGGTATTAGAAATAAAGTAATCAGTTCTCCTCCAACGCGTGTCCTGTGCTATCTGGGGGGCAACCAACAGCTTTACAGTGGCGACGAGCCGGGACTCGGCAGCAACTAATTATAACAAACACACGCAAGCCACTGAGGACTGAAGCCAACACCCCAGGGACAGAGGCCACAAAAGAGGCAGCAGTAAGGGGAGAACATCGGGAGAGCATGGCAGAGGAAGGCACTGCAGCTCGGAGTGCAAGACCACGCTGCTGACAGCTGCAAGCGGCACGGCGGACAAAGCCAGAACAGGGATAGGAGCCCCCGCAAGTCTCCCGACCGTGACATACCTGTGAACTGGGGGTGTGAAAAGAAGCGGGAACTGCCCATAGTGAGTACCACGGTCTGAGCGCAGAGAGAAAGAAGGAAGAGCTAGTAACCCCAAGCACTACACCTTCAGGCCCCGACAAAACACAGTCTATGCATCGGGGGCCCTGGCGGAGCACGCGCTGCAAAGCGAAGGGGGTGCGTCCAGCCCTCAGCAAGACACTTTAAAGAGGTGTGTCGCCGCAAGAAGAAGAGACCCACAGTCAAGTACATAGCCCAGGAGTCCGGTGCAGAAGATGATGAAGAGGAGGAAGAGGAGGACAGCGTACTGTGTGTAGAAGAGCACATCCTGGGCATCGACTGCAACCGCTCCAAAAAACCACAATGTGACCTGGTGGTAGAGGGGGTACCGATAAAGATGGTGGCAGACTCAGGGTCCCCGTACACCATAGTACAAAGAGCGGTATGGGATGAACGCTTCAGATGCAACATGGGACCTCATCTGGAGCCTCCGGACATTCGACCGGTCACCTACACAGGTGAACCCATCCCCATGGTAGGATTTCGGATATTGAAATTCAAGTTTAAAGATCGAAGTGCGGAGTGCAAGCTGTATGTTGCTGAAAAGGGCCCCTCTGTGCTCGGATGGATGGACCAAGGTGACCTGGGCATACAGCTGGACCCGGGAGGCGCCACACAAGTTTTGATGACGGGTGCAGAATGCCAACCCGACGTCGCCAGAGTGAAGACGGAATTCCCCGCAGTATCTGGGGGTAACGTGGGAAAACTGACGAAATTCACACACAAGATTGACCTCAAGGAAGACGCAAGACCGGTATCCCACAAGGTGAGAAATAGACCGCTAGCCATCAGAGAAGTAGTGCAACAGGAATTGCAGAGGCTGGAAGATAATGGCATCATTAAACCAATAAGCTGTGCAGAATGGCTGGCACCTCTGGTAGAGGTGAGGAAACCGAATGGTAAAGTCCGCTTTTGCGTGGACTTGAGGGAACTAAACAAGAACATAATAGTGGAAATATTCCCTCTGCCCAGGATAGATGAGATGCTTGCGAAGACGAAGGGGATACGGTGGTTTTCCACTATCGACTTCACCTCGGCCTACAATCAGATAGCCCTTCACCATACGATCCGCAAACTTACATCATTCATAACACCATTCGAATATTATCAGTTTCGCAGGATGCCGTTTAGGCTGGCGTCAGCAGGGGCGGTGTTCCAAAAACTGATGCACAGACTGTTCAAGAACATAGAGGGAGTACAAGACTTCCAGGACGATATCTTGGTGATGGGCAAAGATCAGGCAGACCACGACAAGAAGCTGTCAGAAGTGTTACGGTTACTGGTCTTAATGGACTTACAGCAGAATGGGAAAAGTGCCGATTTGGTATGTCCTCAGTTACCTACCTGGGCCACAAGATCAATAATCATGGCATCACATCCAAACATGCAAACTTCAGAGCCATTTGTGAGGCGCCACCCCCGAAGAGTAAGGAAGAAGTTAGGTCGTTCCTCGGGATGGCAGAATACTACAGTAAATTCGTACCGCACTTTGCCACCAAGACACATCATTTACGTCAACTCCTCCAAGACAAGACAACTTATGAGTGGACTGATGAGGCACAAGGAGAGTTTCAAAGAATCAAGGAAGACATCCGCAAGGCCATCCTCCTACAAGGATTCTATCAGCAAGAAAAATCCATACTCACTACGGATGCTAGTGAAATAGGTCTGGGAGCTGTCCTCATGCAGGAGAGGAGAAATGGGGAGTTGGTCACTATCAGTTTTGCGTCACGGACACTATCGCCAACAGAACAGAAATTCAGCGTAATAGAAAAGGAAATGTTAGCTGCTGTATGGGCCATGGGAAAGTTGCGCCAATTCATCTGGGGGACCAGGTTCAGACTCAAGACAGACCACAAACCCCTAGTCAAAGTACTCACATCGAGCAGACATACAAAGGCCACCCCACACATTGCCAAATTTACCTTAAAGTTGTTGGATTATAGGTACGATGTGGAGTACATTCCTGGGGCAAAGAACAAGGTAGCAGACTATCTCAGTTGAGCTTCCGCCATGGAGGAGGCTCCCCTAAGCGTGGAAGACGAAGACGACAGTGTCGCATTCATGGAAGACCATGAGAAAGTAATAAGTGAGCAGGAGTGGGAGAGAGCGTATGAAGAAGATCAAGACATTGAAAAGGTGAAGCACTGCATACTGCAAGGATGGCCCGAGAAGAAACACATGAAACCCGAGCAAAGGAAGAACTTCAAAGTGAGGGAGGAGTTATCCCTAGGAGACCGAGGCATATTCTTATTCAGAGGAGAAAAAGTGGTTCCCCCTTCTTCCCTGATACCGCATCTGATGGCCATACTGCATGAAGGGCATCTAGGCTTCGTGAAGAAAAAAATGAGAGCGAAGCTGATGTATTGGTGGCCAGCGATGGACAGCATGATTGAAAAATATGTCCGGGAATGTGGACAGTGCCAAGGGGCTGACAAGTCACAAACCTTGATGCGCCCCTCTCTGGGGAAATTTGACACCCCCTCAAACCCATGGGAAGAGTTGTCCATTGATATCCTGGGACCAGTACTGGACGCTTATGGAGTACAAAAGCATGTGGAGGTAGTCATAGACAGGTACTCTAAGTGGCCAGAAATAGACATGAAAGAAGACATGGACACAGATAGAGTGCTGAAGTTCCTCACTGCCACCTTCATCAGGGGAGGCATCCCCCGCTCCATACTGAGTGACAATGGGCCACAGTTCATCTCTGAAAGATGGAACAACTACATGGAAAGGAATGGCATCAGGATAAAACACACATCCATATATCACTCGGCTGGCAATGGACTGGCCGAGAGGTTTAACTGTGTCATAATGGGCTTCATTCAAGCTTCTATAGGAGCGGGAAAGGACTGGGAAAAAAAAGTGAAGAGTACCCTGTGGGCGTATAGAATCACCCTGACTTGCACAGGATACAGTCCCTTCCAAATCCTGAGAGGATGTGACCCTTTCACGAAAGACAACCTAGCGTGGAAGAAACGCACCATCATGAGCAAATGGTCCCCTGCAGTTGTCCATCATAATTTGGAAAGGGCCCAAAGGATATACACGGAACACTACAACAAGCGGCGGAATGTAAAGGAAACAAACTTGGAAAGAGGAGAATGGGTCAGAGTTAAATTGGCCCAACTGAAAAGAAAAGGAGATAGTAAATTCAACGAGCCCTTGCAAGTAAAGGAGGTGTACGACAGGGCGGTGCTGTTAAGTGATGGAAAGACATGGTCTCAAGATCGGATGTCAAAATGCAACAAGATATTGCAGTGAGCCCGAGAAGGAGAATCGCGACCCCAAGGGAGTCAGAACCGACCGGAGGACAGTGTTCCGTCACAGGAAGGAGAAAGGAACGTGTGGAGGAGAGAAGAGGAAGAAGAGTTGGAAGGAGTAGTCAACCCAGTAGACACGGAAGACCCGGGAGCCTCTGCCGAACTCCGAGGAGAGAAACTCCCCTGGGGACGGGGTGAATGGGAGCACCCCCACAAGGAGAGAGTCTGGAGAGTCTCTCTCATACTCCGGTGAGACGCACCAGGTCAGGGAGGACAGTGGTAAAACCAGCAAGGTACAGAGATTATGAAATGAGAGGAGATGAAAAACCGGGTGGCTGAGGGACTGTATGACATTGTTTTTCTTATATGTATAATAAAGGAGGGAGAAATGTAGTGTAGCGCTCCAGTTGTTACGCGGCGGCGTAATGATGTGGGGCTTGCCCGCCATTTTGTGAGGCATTGAGCGCGCGGCTGTGTTAGAATTGGGGGGTCTCTGGTTGGCGCAAGTATGCACTTGTGACAAGCAGGGACCCTCTCCTCTAAGTCAGGGCGAAGGATGACCCCTTAGAATTACCCTTGCTCACCATCTAGGTGCGTGGCGTGAGCAGCCAAGGCTATTCTTCAGGTGTTATTCAGTTAAGCATTTGTAATCACACACACAGTAAAATGTACCAATCCCCCCACAAATGGACACCAGGCTGTGAATATATCAAAATACGATTCTTTATGTAAAAATAGATATATATATGTAGTTCAGACTTAATACAAGACCAGTAACGTTTTAGGATGCCAACAGATTGTAAATAGGCAAGCTTCTTCTTGGTTGCAAGTTCAAATGTGGATTTCTTCTTTAAATGCTCCACCAACAGTTCTTTATGTTCTACCTCTCTCTAAATCACGTTTCTCCCAAGTTTGGTTGATTTTGGAACCACCCCGGGCCTCCGGCGTGCTTCGCAGCGCCTCCCTCGCTCTCCGCGGTGAAATTGACTCCGACCCTACCGCAGCTCATGCATCGGGCGTGAGCACGCCTGCGCCGTGAATGGCTCTTCCCCCTGGCTCGGGGACAGAGTCAGATGCGGGCCGGCTCGGCGCTGCGGGAGGGCTTCTTGGACAGCGCGGAAGTCAGGGGGAGTCAGGGGTCCCAAAACGGGGAGTGTGGACGGAGCGCACAGCTCTCACTCACCCGTGGGGACTTCAGGGGGCGCACAGACTTCCTCCTTCGGCTCCAAGGCAAGGAGCGGCTCTGGATTCACGGGGAAAGAACAAGTTGCGGGCCCGGAGCCCGGTGGTGACTTTAGGAGCTCTCGAACACTCCTTCCTTGATGGGGGGTGGGCCGAGTCGGGCACGGCAGCACGACTCGGTCCGGTGAGCACTTTGGGATCCCTTCAAAAAGTGGAGGATCTCCGGGGTGACACGCTGCACGGGGGCCCTCAGCACCGACGGTACAACTAGGGGGCTCCCTTCTCAGTGTGGCGCGGCCTCTCCTGGGGGGGCAGAGCCAAGCGGGGCGGCCAGGTGCAAGGGAATGCACAGTTGGCCGTCCAGGCTACAGACTGCTCGCGTCGCCGGGATTCCGGCGGGAGGGGCGGAAATCGCGCTCAGGCGCTCCGTGAGCAGGCAGGGGTAGAGAAGCGGCCGGCCTTAGCCCTGGGGCAGAGAGCGACTCCGGGTGGAGCGAGGCTCTCAAGGGCAAGAGGGCAGGCTGGCTCCCGGGTACCACGGCCCTAGGAGGGGGCGAGAGGGGGCAGACTTCACCTCCGGCGGGAGGAAATACTCGGCCTCAGGCAGGGGACGAGCCAAAGCACAAGAGGACCCACTAGTCCTGGGGTCCAGGTCAGGGGGCAAGCTCAATCAAGCCCTTGGAGAAAAGTTTCAAGCACAAGTCAGCAAAGTCTTTAGAAAAGTCTTCTCCTCTCCTTCCTCAGCAAGGCAAGCAGCAGGCCAGTCCTTCCAGCGTCTTCTTCTCCTTCTATTCGGGCAGAGGTTCTTTGTGGGAAACAGGATTCTAATTTACAAGGAGCAGGGCTCCTACTTTTATACTGTATTTCCTTTGTTCTCACAGGCCAGGGGGGCCTTTGCATAACTGCTTTCAGTCTCTGAGCATTTGTTGGGGGTACTTCTGGCTTCTGCTTTCAGTGTGTGGGCAGGCACATCAGACGCTCCCCAGGGGGGCGGAGCCAGCATTGTGGGGACAGGGGCTGCCAGGAGTACCTTGTTGACAGTGCTTCGCCCTTCCTGGGCCAGGTGCAGGCTGAGTCATCAGTCGCTCCCCAGGGGGGCGGAGCCAGCATTGTGGTGGCAGAGCACAGCCTGATGAAGAGTCCAGGGCCACTCCTACCTCCCACTAAGGTGTAATCCTTGCATTCACCACCTGTCATCCCCCCAGCCCTGTCACTCACACAACCCAGACAGTCAGATACACATCCAGCAGAGGCGGGCTGAAATGGTTAGGCAAGCAAATGCTAACTTTCTAAAAGTAGCATTTGCAAACACAGGATATTAAAATAAACTTTACTAAAATAATTATTTTATTATTCTGAGTTCAGGCATACTAAACATTAATTTCTACCATGTTCCCTGAGCCTGCTGGGATTATAGTGTGTAATAATTCCAGCAGCCCATCTGGCCTAAAGGGAGCAGGTAGCCTTACCATAGTGAAAAACGAATTTGGCTGTAATTTACTATTAGGACATGCCATACTCATCAGAGCATGTCCTACCTTACACTTACAATGCACCCTGCCCTTGGGCCTACCATAGGGGTGACTAATATGCAGTTAAGGGAAGGTTTTAGGGGCTGGCAAGTGTGTGCACTTGCCCAGCCAGCATGACAGTACCAGACTGCACGCAGGTTCTGCAATGGCAGACCCTAGACACATTTTAAGGGTGCTTCTGTGGGTGGCGCAATCAGCGCTGCAGGCCCACTAGCAGTATTGGCAGTTACAAGACCTGGCACTCCTGGTGCACTCTACTGGGGACTGACAGTAAATCCAATGACCCAATCAGGAGTATCAATCACAGTTACACTTTTCATAGGGAGCACTTGCACTGCAGCACGGTTTGGCCGTGGCGCAGTGCCCTGAGCAGCGGACACCAGCAAAAACATCTGAGGCACATCAGCAAAAAGTGGAAGGGAAACTCACGCCAAGGTGCCAGGTCTAACAGGCTGGAACACAGCTTGGACTTGTTTCCCGGCGCTCTCCCGGTATTATAAATAAAGTAATCAGTTCTCCTCCAACGCGTGTCCTGTGCTCTCTGGGGGGCAACCAACAGCTTTACACTCTCTAAAACCCGGGACAGGAGCTACATAGCTACATTCCCTGTAATCTGCCAGGACAGCTGGTGAAAAACTGGGACCGTCCCGGCAAATCCGGGAAGCCTGGTCACCCTACTTCGGATGCAGCAGGTCAGCTGCTTAAACACAATTACAATATAAGAAAATTCAATAGCAAATGAGCCGTGAATAGTACTCCAATGATCACTTTGCCCCGCCCCCTCTCACTTTACATCACAGTGCAGCCTTTCCCGGATCCCACCGCGTTGCTTCCCACGCTGTTGGCTGTCCCTTCCCCATCGTTCATTGGTGCTGTGCTTGTTGGTTTACCTAAAAACCTGTTAGAGTCTTCCCTCTCCACGTTTTTCCCATGGTTTTGCTGCCTCTTCCCAGGTTTTACTGTAGCACTTCGTTGCTTGTCTTATTATTCAACTTTCCCTAACTAAGCGATATAGCTCATCCACAGTCCGCCCTTTAACATGCATGTTTATTATTTTTTGACAGAGGAGGGCCTGCGGCCGAAATGTGTTACAGTGTGAGCCTCACCCATCTTTTATCAGAACACGAGCTGCAGAACGGGATAGACCGGTTGGTCAACCTATCTTACCATCTACCGAAGGGGCAGGGAGGAGATCCCAAGGGCCGGGAATGCATAGTCTCTGGCCCTGGTCTGAAATTTAGCGCTTTATTCACAAATTCTTTAAAACTGTTTAAACTGCATTTGGAAAACTGAAGTATGATGTTAGGAAAAGGTGACTCACTCAGGAACATCTTAAGGATTTTGGGGGCCCATGGCGAACATATTTTGGGGGTCCCTGTTCAGAACAGCTTTGAATTTATGATCCAAATTCAGCTCTTTCATGTCCTCTTTGGCCAGGTCAGTGACAGTATACAGGAACACTCCTCCAAGTTCTAAATGTGTGTTTTCAATATTGTCCCACAGCAGCAGCTCACTAATATTATTACACATAATCTCTGTGACACTCTCCCATTTCTCATATGTGAGTTTCTGTTTTGATCTCAATGAAACGTTTTTTATGGATGTTGCATGAAACATAAACCCTACATTTCTCTGCAAAATATCTGTATTAGACTCACACATCACTCATATTAAAAATAAAGTAAAGGGAGCAGTATTTGAAACAATCTGTTTAAGAATTACTGAAGGTCATGAGGGCAGACCTCTCTGCAGAACAGAGCTGGTTCTCTCAGGGTCCCGCCTGAAAGGCTGGGGCCCTGGGCCAAAGCCCGCCTTGCCCATGCCTTAAAAGGTCTTTAGACACTGCATGGCGTATTTTGGTAATCCTAGTGGCATAGTGGCTGCACAATCAAAGAGCTTTCATGAAAATAATTACCTGGATCTATTACACAAACCCTTGTGTCGCCACCAATCAGCTCGTCATGTTACACCCTTGGTTTATCTTTTTGTAAAAATATTTAGCATAAATATGCCTTTATACAGGATTTTCAGTGTTTCCAAAGAGTTCAGGCAGTAATAATACATCACGGGGCTGGAGGGAAGCAGGTTCTCGGTTCAGTTGTTATTTATTTTAAAACCCATGCTTGTGATTAAAAGTCAGTCAGCTGATTCCCATTAGGCTGGCGTGGGCAACGATGCAGCAAAAACCAACATTGAATAGCATTCGTGTACAGGCAAACGTGAGCGCTGTATCCCAAAAATAATTACTGTGCAAGTTTAGAGGTTTGCCAACATAACGGCCAGAGCTGCCGACTTTCGAGTTGGTGAACCGGGTTCGAGTCTCGGCATTGGATCAACATCCTGTGATTCTCGGCAAATCATTTATTCTCACTGTGTCCTTGTTTTATTTTTATTTTTACCACCCCGAGATCTGCTTCCTGTTTGAAAAAGTGTTAGATCAACATCAGTGTACAGTACATTTTTAGCCTTGGTGGTTTAAAGCAAGGGGGTTAATATTAGCATACACATGTTTTTAATGTCTCAAATTCCCGTGATGAGTCCTGTGACAGATTTAAAGTATGCGCAAAACGAGATGTGCACTCGATCATTCACAGAAAAACATGCTTTTTCCCCTGTCTGTATAACCAGGACATTCTCGTTGAGACCTAAAGCTATTCCGTTGTTGGAATTCGTAATGTAGACATTTGGAACTTGTTTTTTTTTAATGAACTCCAGCTTTCAGTTGTGATTAAGTTTTGTTTAACTTTGTGCCTGAAAATGTGCGTACTACCCGGTTTAAGTTCTCCGTAGAATGTGACATAATATTCAGCATTTAGTGTAACTAAGTATGTAAATATAGGCGCATACTCCATTCACAAATATAACCGCAGGCCGCAGACGGTTTGGTCAGTTTGTCTGCCAAACAAATGTAAAGCACCTCCCTATATTCCACAAACCAGTGTGTCGAAGTGGCTTGAGTTGCAGATAGTGCGGCTCGGATAGTACTTGAGAGGCGAGAGAGCACAGTTCGGAAACACCAAGCTTTTGCTTCCAGTCTGTATTTTGAGTTGTGCTGTCTGCGGTTCATATACTAGCTCATAGTGACTTTACCCCCAGAAGCAGGGGCTGAGCTCCATTCATTGCCTCTGATATATTCATGGTATGTATGATAAGCCATGAGCACCTGTTCAGAAAGTGGGTTACACACATTCACAACTCCATTAACACACATAGGGGCTTGTTTACAAGAAACTAACGCATGACTTTTATGCCGACAGATATGTCAAAATTTCTGACGCATCTATCAATCCTTGCGCCATGGTGCGCCATATAGTAAATACAGCGCATCCATGGTGTTACAAGGGTTTCGCAAGAAGGCACATCTTCAGATAGGTGTGATTCTTGAAGTAATGCAATGTCCGTTTTTAATTTAGCTAAGTGGGTTAACACCCGTTGTCTTTTAATGGGATTACGTACTCCCTTAACATTCCCTGTAGTGACTTTGAATGTAACCCAAAAAAATTAACATGAACAATTAATAAACGAACCGCGAAACCATTGAGTTAAAAAAAGAGAGAAAAAAGATAAAAGTATGAGAATAGAAGTACTGTTTCAGGAAGAAGAAAAGGAGAGAAGAGGTGGTAGGATAGATATTAAAAAGGATGAGAAGAAAGAGAATTAAGAAGTAGAAAAGTAGGGAGAAAGGAAGAAAATAACAAAAAACAAAGATACAATACAAATCAAACAATTGATAGTGAAGAAAGAAAACAAAAAGACATACCACAAACAGACAATAAGTGAGTGGTTGGTGGAGCCACATAGGGAAAACAGCACGCCAAGCAGGAGACTCCAGGACGGAGTCAGCAAGGGGGAACATCATCCAGGCAGATTGAGGAGACATATACCAGGGGCCACAAAACCACACCTGATAGAGAAGGGAAAGAATTCATTAACAAAAGATGTAACAATACAACAAAGTACATCAAGGAGGAGGAAAAAACCAAGCAACAACAAACATTATTGGAACACTCAAATCATCGATGACTGAGGAATTTCCATAGATTCATCTTTGCAAGGGTCCAAGAAATGCTGAAGAAGTGCTGAATCCTCATAATTTGTTGTTTTATTACTGTAAGTCACTATGAAAAGGCAAGGATGGAACAAACCAAATCTAGCATTCAAATTACAAAGGGCAGGTCTCATTTCTTTAACCTTTTTTCGACGATCCGCTGTCACTTTGGCATAGTCTTGAGCGAAAAAAAAATTAGAACCATTCCAAGAAATTTTCCCTTTCTGCTTGGCAGCATGTAATACCATAAGCAGGTCGACGTATTCCAGAAAATACTAAATAACGTCTCTATGTTTAATTGAAGAAGATGATGAGCAAGGGCCTTGTCCCAAGCGGTGGGCTCTCTCTGAATATTCAGTGGTGGGGGAAACCCAAGAAGAGTTGGAAGAAAGGATTGGAAAAAGGAGAGAGGATCTGAGCCTTCAAGTCCTTCCACAAGACCATAAATGTGTAGGTTATTATGTCTGTTGCGATTTTCCAGGTTCTCCACCTGCTGTTGAAGATGTGCTATCTCTCTGTGCATAGAAGGAACTTGGTTGGTGACAGCTTGAACAGATTCAATTCGCCTCTCTAAATATTCAGCTTTTTGCTCCGTATGTGACCAATTGTCTTCAAGGCTCTGGAGACGGATATTGGTTTCCTCCATATAGTGCTTAAGAGCACAAATTTCATTAAGAAGTAACTCCATAGAAATTGAGGAACGAGGAGTAGTAGGAGAAGGTGGGTCTTTCTTGACTCGCTTGCCTGAAATAGAGCTTGAGGCGGAGGGTATTTTGGAAACTGGTTTGGAGTTCGAACAAGATGAATTGGCTGACAAGCCAATTGTAACAGAAGGTCCAGAAACTACCTCTCCCATATTCTCTTGAAAAATACTGAAAGGATTATACTTCTCTAATGAGGTATAATTAGTAGGTTGTGCACCACTGCGGGTAGAGAGTTGTTTTGCCATAAAATATATTGAGATAGAAACCTCCTCAATAATAGTGTAGACTAAACTGCTTTGACAGGAAGAGCCAAACTTCAAAAATGATTTTCAAGTGCACATAACAGGGCTCCTGAGGAGAAAAGAAAAAATAAACATTTTATGCATTGAGTTTATTTTGTTCTTAATTAGCAGTCAATAAGAGAGAAGCATGTTGAAAGAGGTCGAAAAATCACTGAATAGAAGTCAGAGGAGCATATTTTATGAGGCAGAGGGGGTATGAGGCAGCCAAGCAGTAAACAGGTAAAGAGGAAAAAATACAAAATGCCGGCAGTATATATGCATCAAGCCGCAATGAATAGAGAAAGGCAGAGAGACATTCCGTAGGGCTCCCCCCAGTTACGTGTGGAGGTCGCGGATGGTAGAGCAGGAGTTCGCCTTCATGTGCGGGCGGTTTGAAGCCCAAACAGCAAGATTCGGAGCCTGGAGGACACCCTTCACCTCACACCGCCACTGAGCTCCTCAGGTCAGCGGCCATCTTCCCTGGCACTGAAGCCACGCCCCCCAGGTATTGCTCTTTTAAGGTTTTCCCTGAGATGGCGTATGCACTTTTGGCATAATTTTGCTAATAGCAAAAAAAGCTTAAAATGGGTTTAGAGCCCACCTATTGCGTACCATTTCTTAAGCAATGGTTGGTTCCTTGTCACTCATGTTTGCTTGCTTCTTATTGGTCAGCACCTCCTGCTTGCCTCCAGCTTCCTCTCGGGGCTTCGGTGGTTGTCCCTGCTGTGTGCTGTGGAGCATGGACCTAATACAGCTTTCTGTCTGCTGTCTGTGTCCTAATGAGGAACAAAGACCAAATGGCCCTAGTGGACACAACGTTTAAGGGTACTATAACATCATCTGTAGAAATGATTCAAAACAATTTAACAATGAATGCAGTACATTTATTCAAAAGGAACACGGATTTTCATGTTCTCTGGTAATGGGATAAAAGTGCATGTTTGACAGGTTAAAAAAAACAATTCAATTCAAAAAGGTGCTCCAATGGGAAAGGAAAGGTAAGTGCAGCATAGTGCAAAAGTGAGGGTAAGTGGGAAAGGGAGGGCAGTAAGCAATATATACATCTAAATCATGTGAAATGCCAATCCGGCCTATAATGCATGGCCAATATGTTCACAACAGCATAGTATGTGGACACATAGAAGACCTAACAATGTTATCCACAAAGGTAAATGCAATGTATAGCTATCAACGTTTCGACCCTGAAGGGTGAATGTAGATAGTTTGAATTCTTACAATAGGGTCTTCATCAGGACCAACTATGGGACACCTAGGAATAATTAAGGGGCCTTCATTAGGTACAGGTGATGACACATTGAATGAATCTTAATCATTGTTAGTGGAATGGGAGAGGAAAAAACATTTTCCCTAGAACCACTAGGAGCATATGGTGGTGAGTGGAAAGTAGATGGGCTCTCAGGCTCCAACGTCAGGAATGGACGTGGAGTATTTGTCAGGAAAAACACATCAGTAAAATTCAGCATACATTAAAATCCGGAGCTTAATAATGGTCAAAACGACTGAACTACAGTGGTCCCCAGACATAGCGATAAATCACTTACTTGTTGGCAAAGGATAAGTACTTAGGCTTGAATGAATCAAAATCCAGAGTGTCTAAAAAAGAAGAATAAGAGACAACGAGTGTGTTAGTCTTCACCACCTAAAAATGAAATGTATTGGTTTTAAAATACAAAAAAACATCCCTTTGGACTGAGCCTCAGTCACATACGTGCATAGTGCGACTTGTATCCGTCTCGATACCCTGAAGACGGAGCACTGAGCCAGCAGATTGTTAAATTACGGCTCAGGTGGCTCTGAAGCATGCACATGTTACGCTCCGGCGAGCAGCATCAGAATGCTGCATCTGATGATCGAATAAAGATACATACAAATGTAATTACATATGAGTCATTGTTCACAGTGGTTGAGTACACGACATCTCATATATCAAAGGTGTAACTAGTCTTTGAATAGCTAAAAATGTTGTCAAGATTAATTTGGAATGTTCAAGTGTCCTTCCACTGGTCGCGCACTCCTGCAGGAATTTTATATTTAATGTTTAAAAAATTTTTTTTTGCCATGCACTTGATAAGAGTGCATGCGCCTGCAGTCTGTCTCCCTTCACCCCTTCTTTGTGCTAATTGTTCCCCTACCGCTATATGTTGTTGCTGCCCCTTCCTTCCTCCCTCTTGTTGGTTTCCCCGCTGTCTTTCCATTGTTGCTGATCTTCCACTTCTACTTCGCTCTTCCCTCGTGTGCAGCCGCGGCCGGTAGTGGGAGTACTGGCCGGGTGGTGAAGTGGGGAGGGGGAGGGGCAGGGTGGGGGGTAGTAATGTATGGATTACGGACTTTAACAGGTAAGTAAACATATAAATACATAAAACGAATTTCGTTGCGCGCACTGCATCGCATTTGTTGATGCAGTGCATGCAACGAAATTCATTTTATTTATTTATATTTTTACTTACCTGGGAAGATCCGTAATCCATGCATTACTACCTCCACCCTGCCCCTCCCACTTCCCATGTCACCGCCCGGCCGGTACTCCTGCTACCAGCCGCGGCTGCTCGTGTTGCTTGTAATTTATTTGTGTTAACCAAACATATTCACTCTATGTTGGCTGTCAAACTCCCGGATGTCGAAGATTTCTATTTAAGGCTACATATGATTGTATTTTTGACTTACGCTGCTCATCTAATCTCTGGGTAGTGACACACATTTCCTATATACTGGACATTTAACTCATGCAGAACGTTATTTCCTATTGCAAAAATATTGGACACATCCTCTACACCCTCAAAATCGCAACCACACAAAATATGCTTTGCTTAAATGTATTAAAGGGTTAGGATATGAATGGTGAACGTTATCGGCTGCATTTGATTTTTTTCTCGCCAAGCTAAAATGTACCAAATAAAATTAACTTATTATTAATCACCTATGCGGCATACTAACAGCTATTATTAAAATTTCACATACACATTAATGCTTTGCTATTTTTAATTCACATCTTTAATTCTTAGGTCTCTCTTACAGCCAGCTCCCTTTCTTTTTCATCCTTTCTCTGTATTTCTTTATCCTTCCACTACTTTTCTTTTCTTTCTCATTCTTTCTTTCTCTCTCACTTCTTTTCTTTCTTCTTCCCAGTCTCTTTCTCTAATGCATGCCCATTTCCCTTTCTTTCTCTCCCTCCCATCTTTCTATTCCTCCCTTTCTCACTATTTTCTTTCTCTCTTTCTTTCTTACTCCCTCCCTTCCATCCCTCTTTTTATATCTTCACTATTTCGCTTTTATTCTTTCTACTGTCCCATCTCTTCTCCCTAACTCACATCGTCTCTCACTTTCTCGATTCTTCCCAAGCTCCTACCCCTTCTCTCCTTCAACTCCTGTCCCTTTCCTTTTTCTTCCTTTCTTTGAGTGTTTAGTCTCTTAAAGCAACACTCTATGGCCCCAGAGGCATAATTCTTATAGAAATGTATGAAGCCTTTGTTTTACTTGCCAAATATATATTGGTAATGATCCTAGTTATGGGTGCAATTAACACGTAGATTTTCATCCAGCTTTTACCTATTCTCCCCATAGCTTCACCAATTTCAAGCCTACATATCAGGTACATGTATTTTTATAATATTACTACTCCATTTGCCTAAACTCCCCATTTTATAAAAAAAAAACAGTAGCAACACAATATATTGCCTTTCTTAAAGAACAAGACATAACACTTCAACAGACTTTCAATAACTTAGCTTGCACAACTATTTACCAAACTTACAACAAAAAACAAATTATTATTACTCACATAGGTGAAACCTTAAGCATTTACTAATGCCTGTTTTCTTTGCGTTTTTGGTAAGATAAATTATGAGTTATACAATTTGTATTTTTAGTTGTAACAATATTTATAAATCATGGTTTTAAAGTTATTTTTACTAGCAGGATATTCGGTTTTCAGGGGAAATTGCTGCTGAGATTTTTTTTAAGAGTGCATATTTTAAAGTAAACTTGATGCTAATTATTATAATGATATGCCAGTTAAAATTTTTAATGTTCCAATTTATTTTGTAGCATTAATATTTTTGAAATAAATGTTGAGTATAATTAATTAAAACATATGAAATTTAAAAAAACTGACATATTGAATAAATATTTAAATAGTAAATATATAAAAAGTACAAATATATAAAAATCATTTTAATGAATAAAAATAATTTGATTTCTTATACAAAAGTTTTACATTTATACTTTTTCAAAACAAATTTCTATAATACAAATATTTTAATATTTTTAATTATGATTTTATATTAAAAGGATATTGTTACTTTTTTGATTTTAAAACAGGTTTTATATATTTTCATCTTTCATTTTGATAACTTTATTTCGGTCAAAGACCATAAAAGCACAGATAAAATATGTACATAGATAATAAAAATATAAATAGAGTTTTTAAGATAAGACATTATTAAATTGGAAGTTATCAAGAAATGGCCATCACAGTAAAAAAAGAATAAAAAAAAGACAGTTAATTAAGCAAAGAAGTCCTTCTTCGCCACATTCCATGTAAGAAGCGGGAAACCGAGAAGACAATGGCGGGAGAGGTGTCATAGGTTAGGATCCTGCAGGCCTGGGCACATTGGCTTAATCCCAAGTTTTTACACAACGGTACCAACCAGCATCTACGTATACTGCTATACGCCGGGCAAAAGAACAGAATGTGAACAATGGCCTCTTTAGTACAATTGCATGCTGGGCAGGAACCATCCTCTTTCCCTGACCAAGAGAGAGTCAGTGCCCCGATGGGTAAGCAGCCGTGCCTTAATTGGGTGTATAGTTTCCTCGCTAGCGGTGGCTGTATTAGGTCTAAGAATTCTTCCCTCTGAGGCGCCAGCTTGACCTGTAAGAACTATTTCGTAAGCCTTCCCATAACTGTCGCACTACACAGTAGACTTAGGTTAAAATGTCTCACAATGGCCACCAGTTCTTTCCTCTGGACCGCCGCACAGCTCACCTCAGGGGACTCCCACAATTGGGGGAGGCCAATTTGTTGGGCAAGAGTTTTGATGTGCTGTAACCACGGTATATGCTTGCCTTTCAGGGTATCCCAGACCATTGAGAATTCCGCTCTGTAGTCCTCGAGCTCTGGGACAGTCCAGAGCCTTCTCCAGTACAGAAGCGGACGTGCTGAGAGTAGTTCAGTGATGGGCTCGATTTCCATGTCCAATCGCAAGGGTATCAATGGAGTGCTCTGGGGGAGACCCACCAAGTTCCTCATAAAGGCCTGCTCCACTTTCAGTAGGCTATGTGTGTTCGTATGGCCCCAGAGCTCCGCTCCGTATGTTGCAGCAGGTCTTGCCTGGACCCCATAGATCTCAAGAGCAGGGGAAACTGGTCTGAAGATGGTTGACTTATGGAACTTGCAAATACCCCCAGTGATCTGCGAAAGTCTCAGGGTGGAACTAGCAACCTGGGGGCCCCAGGTGAAGTCTTCGTTTAGGGTGATGCCCAAATAAACAAAAGTTTTCACTCGTTCAAGCGGTGTCCCATTTAGAGTGGGGACTGGACGGGTGCGCCTCGGGGGTCCAAAGATCATAAACTTGGTCTTACCCAGGTTGATCTCTAGGCCACGCGAGGCGCAGAATGTCACAAACCCGTCCAGAACTCGCTGGATGCCCGTTGATGTTCGCGAAAGCAACAAAGTGCCGTCAGCGCACATCAGAGCGGGCACCCGGCCAGTGGACAACCGGGGGACATCACTATCCCTGACCTTGAGTAAATCCCCCACCAGGCCGTTAATGTACAGGCTGAAGAGCGTCGGGGCTAAAACGCAGCCCTGCCATACACCTCTCCTGACTGGGAAGCGGGGGGATAAATCTCCGTTCCTGCCACACCTCACTTGGGCGTAATTCCCCACATGTAGGCGTGTCAAGACATCTAGGAGGTAGGGTGGGAGGCCGAGACATTTCAGAACCCTCCACAGACTCTCCCTGGGCACAAGGTCGAAAGCGGCCCGCAGGTCCACGAAGACGAGGTAGAGGCTGCCAACCTCCACCTGGACAGTCTTCCAGAAGAGGACCTGGAGCCTAAATATTTGGTCCAGGGTCGAGATTCCGGTTCTGAAGCCTGCCTGGAGGGTAGTTAAGATTTTAAGGTCCTCCATCCACCCTTGCAACCGATCTAGCAGGACTCGGCCCATTAGTTTCTGTGAGGTGTCCAAAAGGCTAATTGGCTTATAATTGGCTGGGGCTAGGGGGCAACCCTTTTTAAAAATGGGGACAATCTCGGCACCAACCCAGGTGTCAGGGGGGTTAGCTCCATCAAGGACTGCATTAAACAGAACAGTGAGGTACGGGGCCCAGATTTTAGGCTGTGAGCGAAATAGATCGCCAGGCAGCCTATCCAGGCCGGGGGCCTTGTTCGGTAGCAGCCTAGCTATCGCTGATTCTACCTCTTTAATGGTAATGGTCTCAGTATTTCCCTGGCCTAGCTCTACCACGCATCCCTCCAGTTCCCATGAGCTATCCCAACCGGTGGCCCCCCGCCGCCGGCACTCAAGCGGGGGACCTTGGTCTAGTAAAGGCTGCGGTGTACTGACCGGTTCAAGTGTCCTAGCCCCAGTCGGGCAAATTGTGATGTCAAATTCGGGGTTAGAGTAGAGGGCCGCAAAGTGCGCCTGCCAAACAGAGGGGGCAATATTTGGCAAAGATATCTCCCCACCCTTGCTTGAACCAGTGCATACTAATGCCCAAAATAATTTGCAGTCCCTTGCCTGCAAGGCGCCTCTCAATAGTTCCCATCTCTCCTCCTCCCACTCCCTCTTAGCCCTGCTTAATTCTTCTTTGTACCTAGTCCTAATTGCCCTAGTTTTGGCCATATCACTAGATTTAATAGCCGCCAGAAGCAGAATTTTCTGCTTCTTGCAAGCGGCATCAAACCAGGGGTGTGTCCTAGGCACAGGTCGTTTGTTCCTACACGCAGGGTAGAGAACTTCCCCCAAGGCCACTGCAAGTTGCGTGTGTATATCGACTGGGTCCCTGGCTAGCGTTGGCTCGCCCATCTGCGTTAGTAGAGGAAGTGCACACTGATATAATTTCGCAAGCTGGGAAGGTGATTCAACAAGGTGGATCCATTTAACCCTTCTTTTATTATTAGTTGGTACCAATTGGGGTGGAATTATGCCAAAGTTAGCGGCCAGATTGGCGAAGCCAAAGGAACCGGGTTTGAGGGTTAGTACAAGGGCATTATGGTCGCTGTCGTGCCTCTGCACATATTTTCTTATTTTATGATTGTTCACTTTGTATTAATATTTTATTTATTGTATGGGTTAAACTTTAGAAATGGTAGTAAATATGTAGAAAATATTCACATTATTTAGGGTAACATGTTTGTGACTATTTGTTAAAGTTAAAAAATGTATATATAGGTTTTTAGTTTTGGTTAGTGTGTTTTTAGAATACATTTGAGTTTACTTTATAGTTAAAAACTGTGTATGAGCATGGATTATTGATTGTGTATACAAAATGTTTAATTTGTATTTCTTTGTACAACATATTTTAGATTGCAGAGGAAAAAGTAAATTTCACATCCTTAGTTGTTAAATCCTCCATTATGGAAATAATTGCCACAGATGCTGCATATAAACTTATGCTACGGAAAGAAAAGGCATATGAGTGCAGTGAGCAGATTGGGTATCACCTGGCAACTAGAGCGAGACAATAAACAATGCAAAACTTAATTCAAGAAATTCGGGATCCTACATTGGGAATAGCAACAGGCCCAGATAGTATCTGAAACACATTTTATATGTACTATCAGCCGTTATACCGAGATGATGTACAACGGGATACAAGAGAAGTTAATGATTATCTGTACTCAATTCCGGGAGAACAATTTTCTTTAGAAGACCAACAACCTTTGGATGATCTCCCACAGTGGACCGAGCTACTATTATGTATCAATAGCCTGCCTAATGGTGTGGCGACAGGATTGGATAGTTTTCCCACCAAATTGTAAAGAAATTCTCACAGGAACTTAAAGAGTATCTGACCCAACTGTTTGTCCAAGATGTTCAAGGGGGAAAAACCTCCAAGTTCTTGGTCTTCTGGAAAAATAGTAATTTTCCTCAAAAATAATAAACCGGCGAGTGAGCCCAGCTCATATCGTCCAATAACACTGATTAACAGCAACCACAAAATGTATTAGAAAGTGTTAGCAGCTCATCTGGCGCCAATCATATACAAGGTAATTTTAAATCGACAGCATAGATGTATTCCAGGGCATGGGACAATTGACCATTTAACAAGAGTTATTACTCTCTTGGATGCCTCAGTGGTATCCAAGGACCCCATGGCTTAAATCTTATTGGACGCGGAAAAAGCCTTTGACAGGGTCTCATGGCACTTTCAACGGGAGGTCCTGTAAAGGATTGGAATTAAAGGTGGACTATTACAGGTCATCCAAATGCTCTATTATCACTCAACAGCTAGGGTATTTGTTAATGGCGCACTTTCAGATCCATTTGTAATAACCAGGGGGGAGACCCGTCAGGGATGCCCAAGCTCACCCTTGTTGTTTGCGGTATATATTGACACCTTCATACGTCGATTAGAAAAGAATTGGGACACTTGACCTATCATGACACATGGCTGGGAGAGAAAAGTGTTGGCATTTACTGATGATATTGCCCTTGTGACCCATGATCCTACTAGTGCACTACAGGAAATAGAAGAAGAAGGAGCAGAAAGATTTGGGAAGCTTTCTGGGTACGCACTTAATCATGGTAAAACAAAAGTAGTGGTTAATGGGAATGCCGAGATAGATGATTCTAGAGTGGCCAAGAATGTGACTTATTTAGGGGTTAATATCTCTGCAAACATGGAGGATATTGTTAAAGATAATATGGAACCTCTATTAGTTTAAACTAAACAGGATTTACTTAGACTAAACAATTTGCATCTATCCATTATTGGCACATGTAATAAAGTTAAAATGTTATTCTTTCCCAAGATACTATATTTTTTGGGCAATTCCTTTAGAATTTTCTAATGATAGGTTGAAGAAACTAGAAGATCTGTTCTCGCAATTTATCTGGGCATAAGCCAAACCACAAAGGACTTCTAAATATCTTACCGTGCCCGGGGAAAGAGGGGGTTGGGCTTTGTCTAATCTCAGGCCTTACTATTGGGCCACCACACTTCCACATAACTGGTGCTGCTACAAGAAAAACCACTAGAAAGACATGCTAAAGAGGTCCCGACTCCCACAGAACTTATAATGGAAGGAGTGGCCTGGGGATGGCTATGGCGCTACTTAAATGATAATCACTACAAGAAGGTACACTTCAAAACATTAGAGGGAGGGTCTAAAGTTTGGAAAGCAGTTCGAAGACCAATTGGCATAGGCAGGCTTAACTACTATATACCACTAATAGACAACCCAAATCTTCCAGGGGAAGTTTTTTAAGGATTATATAGCTAAGCAATGGGGGCATGCTGGTCTGAACTAAATTTGGGAACTTTTTTTCTGAAGAAGGCTTAATCTCCTTTGAAGAGCTGGGGGAGACGTTTGGGATTAACTGGAGAGACTTCTTTAAGTATCTTCAAATAAGGGGCGTTTTATTTAGGAAACGTGTGGGACCAAATGGTTTCTCTAGAAATACTATAATAGATGAATTGTTAAAGAATAAGGGTCTCTCCATTTAGGTTTTCTGTAATCTATTCAACTCCCTGATGAAGGATGATATGGAACTATGGGCAGTAAAATGGAAGGAGAGGATTGGCATATCAGAATATGTATTCGACTACAGGCACAATATTATAAGGTCTTTTTTTCATTTTATTACACTCGTATAAGATAGCCAAGTGGGGTGAGGCAAGGGGACATACTGCCCCCGGCGTGCCATATATCAGGCCGATCTTGTTCATATTTTTGCTTCTTGTAGTATGCTTTCAAAGGTTAAACATGATATAATCACATTTTTTAAGGCAGCCTTAGGAATAGAATGCACCCCGTCACTAAGCCTATTCGTGTTGGGGGTGGGGGACAAAGAACTGGGTAAAGAAGGCTATGAGTTGGTGTTTATTGGAATGTCAGTATTTCAATTATGTATTGCTTCTGCTTGGCTGGATCCCAATCCTCCGTGATTTCATCAATGGCTCTTGGGATTTTTGGCTACATACAACCTAGAAAAAGCTGTTTATGCAAAAAGAGGGTTTAAAAATTTGGGCACCATTATCAGAATGGATAAATGGAAAATGATAGAGTACATGGGACGACATACTGTAATTAATTTGGCTGTAATGAAGAAAATTATGTGAAATATTTGATGTATATTATATTTCTTGGTTTAACTGTGTACAAACATATTGAACTCATGGCTCTTATCAGCCCCCCTTGGGCAATAATTGGGAAAAAGGCACAATCAACTTTAGGATGAATCCATAAAATGTATTTATATGTGTGTAACAGTGTGCAAGAGAAAAAAAAAGAAATATATTAAAAACTAGTCAGTTGTATACTTGTAACTTGTAAGCAATAGTGTAATTATTTTCATTTTGTTATAGAATAAAGGCATTTATTTATGTTTTCAAAGTATATTTAATGTATAGTTGTACATTGTTAATGCTTTTTTACATTAATAAATGAAAAATGTGTACCTCAACCACGCCTCTCTTTCTACACTCCCAGACAGCTCTGCTCCACCCAACTGGCCCTGGCCACCATCCCACAGACCTGCAAGACCACAGCTGGAGGAAGATCCATCTCCTACCACACTGCGAAGACCTGGAACTTCCTGCCTCTGCACCTCATGCAATCACCATCGCTGCAGAAATTCAGGAAGGACCTCAAGACCTGGCTCTTCGACTGAACTGCAGATCCACCTCCCCACCAAGAGCCTTGAGACCCTCACGGGTGACTAGTCGCTCTTAATAGGAACCCTGATTGATTTATTTATTAAAAACTACTGCATGTTGTACATTTTCTATTTTTTTCCATTGTTTAACACTTTTTAAACATTTCTTTAATTGTTGTATCTACATTTTTTCATTTTGTAAATAACTTTTTCTTTTCATGTCAACAAATTCAAGAAATGTTACATTCACGACAGCCTCCCACCACCTGTTTTTTCCATGGTTAAATCTCATATATCTGCAAATACAGGAGCTATAACCATGTCTGCAGTACCCTACATCATGGGTCCATCAAATGGCCCGAGTTTGTGCCTATGTCTATGATGGATTTATTTTTTCCCTCCCAGTCCACCTAGAAGAGGGGTCTGCCATGCCCCACTCTCTTGACACACGTTTGTGACCCATCCCCCATTTCGTATCACATTTTCTCATGCACCCTCTCACTTTGTAGGCTTCCCTTTCCATTATTCTACAAAATTCCATTCCTAATTCGCAGTTTGGTTTGTAGGGAGAAGCCCAGATCCTAATTTCTCTGCAATGTCCTGCTTAGAAACCATACAGCCCTAGTTTACTAACAGTTTTTGGTATAAGGAATAGTTTGCTGGACCCCATACACCCAGTATTTTCAATCTGAGCTGCAGTTCCATAGGTACCCGCTTGCTGCTGCCAACAAGTTCCCAACTGTTTCCCAAAAGGTTTCCCAAAAGGTTTGAATATGGGGATAGCTCCATATTGTGTGTAGAAACATACCCTCCATTCCACAGCCCCTCAGACAGTTCGCATCTCCAGTCCTACCCATCTTGTATAGCAGGGTTTGGTGTGGTATGACCTATGCAGGACCTTGAGCTGGATCAGTCTGACACTCGCTTTTATTGCCACCATTGCAGGGAACTCTAATGCCTCCTGCCAATCATCCTCATCCAGCTCCCCACATCCTCCTCCCACTTACCCTGTAACGGTAGCAGGGAGGCCTGTTTGGTTCTCATTACTGTGCCATAGATAGGTTAGATCAATTCCCTCTCTACCCACCCTTCCAGGAGTCTATTTTCTAATGGGGAGTCCTCTTGCATTTCTTCTTCCAGGGACACACATTCCCTGAGGGCATGCTGCTACTGACTATATTGTAACCAATGTGTTTCTTGACGTAGATGGTAGAAGGAGACCACCCAATTTTGCATCCCACACCTATGCCAGTGTGGATAAGCAGATGGCGTTCTAACCTTTAAACCCCTTCAGGGCGTTAACTGGCCATAGACTGGAGCCTTCCCATAATGGTGTTTTGGGAGGTAATAAACAACTCTATCCCATTTTCCTGGTTAGTTTCTTCCACATCCCTACCACCGTTTCCGTCGCTGGATACGCTGCAGGTCAGTTTGCCCCCATACAATGTGTGTAGGTAGCTCTTTCTCCTATTCCTACTCTGTCTTGTCTAAATGCCGGGTCGTCCCAGTCGGGGATGCCCAGTAGTTTACAATACTCACTTGTGCCACCTCATTATACTTCTGCACATTTGGTAAGGCAATACCCCCTTCATATTTTCACCTTTGAAGAACTCTCCTGCTATTCGGGGTTGTCTTCTTGCCTATAGCAGTGTTCAAACCAGTACCTCCACCCTCACAAAAAACTTTTCAGGTACTTTATAGGAGCTATTCTGAAGTATCTAATAGAATCTTTGAAGTGCCACCATATTAAACATCGCTGCCTTCCCCAGTAGGGAGAGCGGCAGTGACTGCCAATATTTCACATCTTGCTCCAGAAGTTTGAGCAGAGGTTCCAGGTTTGCACCACAGTACGAGTCTGGGTGCTTAGTTATCCAGATTCCTAGATACTTAAACTGCCACTGCTCTATTCACAGTGGCACGGTAAGTGTCCCTCACCATTTGCATCTCCCCATCTGGAACAGTAACAATTTCTCCAAGTTTATTGGGAAAACAGAGTGGTCCCCAAATATGCGTAAGTTATCTTGCAGGCTATCCAAAGATTGGGCCACATTGGTCAAACACAGCAAGATGTCGTAGGAATACAGTGAGATGCATTCTTCCACACCCCAACTTCCAGACCGGCCCCACACCTGTGCATCCACATGCACAAATGCTTCTAAGACTTCTATAGCTAGGGTAAATAGCATCAGCAAGAGGGGACACCCTTGACCCATGTCCCTTCACACACGAAATTCCTGCGATGTGTGGCTATTAGCCTGCTCTCTGGCTTTAGGTCGGTCATACAGCAGATTGACCCACTTTATGTATTTAGGACCAAGCACCATCTTGCCCCTTACCCTGAAGATTTAGGCCCATTCCACCAAATCAAAAGCTTTGTTTGCATCCAGGGATGCAATCACCCTTCCAACCAGTGAGCCCCAAGCTGACACCAAGTTATTATGTAGCCATAAGAGATTCAGCTTGGGCGAACGGCCCGGCATAAATCTGTTCTGGTCCGTATGTACTAACTACATCAAAACGGCCCTCAATCTGGCAGCCAACAGCTTGTCCAGGATCTTGATATCCACATTCATTAATGAGATAGGTCATTATAATTTGCATCTATCTGGGGGTTTTCCTGCCTTTGGGACCAGAACGACTGTCACAGAGTGCATGCCATCTGGTAGTTCTCCCTCGTGAAATGCCTTCACATATGCTGCGTGCAAAGGGGCAGTTATACACCTCCGCAGCTTCCTAAACATTTCAATCATTAACCCCGTTTGGCACTGGGACTTTTTCGGGTTGCATTTGACCAATGGTGGAGGATACTTTCTCCACTGTAATATCATCATCTAAATCTCTTGTGTGGACTCCCTTAACCTTCTCATGGGGCAATCATTTATAAAGCCTAAAATATCTCATTCAGGGGCACACAAGTGGGAATCATAGAAGAGTACCAAGTACTTGGCAAATTCCTCTGCTATTTTGCTGCCCTCCCTCACCGTGTCACCGGATTCTATCTGTAATTCTCTACCTGTCATTCTATCTCTTTCTTTGCTACCAAGCCATGAAACCAGTTTGCCAGTTTCGATCCCTCCTTCATGAATTAGTTTCTGCTTTACTAGTTCGGATGTTCTGACCTCGTTTATGGCTACTGTCTAATACTCAGCCCTTATTAATACCATAGCCGTTTCACCTGGGGGCTCGGGTTCCACGAATATTCCCTTTCTAACTAAGAGAGTTCTCCCCCCAAGTTAGTCAATTCAACACATCTCTCCCATCTGTCCCCTATCTCCCCAGTGATAGTGACACCACTAATGGTGGCTTCATATGCCTACCACAATGTAATTGGGTACCCCACCAATTTCTTGTTTTCTTCAAAATAAAGTTTGGAATCCTTACTCAATTGTTTTACTTCAAGCTTATTGGTGAGGCCCAACACTTTTATTCTCCACATCCCTTTCAGTTTTAGTGCCACAATTGTCAGTGTCATCACTAAAGGAGAGTGGTCACTGGGTTCCTTAGCCAGATACTTATCGTCTCTAAATCTAGTGAGTGAATTGCCTGTGGTGAAAAGATAGTCAAGCCAGGAGTGCATGTTAAATACCTCAGAGTAAAATGAGTATCCTCTCTCATCCATATGGAGAGTCCTCCAACGTCTCACAATCCCAGTGCCTGGGTAAAGCTCTCCAACTTCCCTATAGTGGCCTCCCCCTCCGCCCTGGGACTCATCCTATCCTAAATTGTATCGAGCGCCAGATTAAAATCTCCACCCAGCAACACTAATGCCGATGGGGCCTCCAAAAGAATGTTTCCCACTTTCCACAGAGTATTAGCATGGAGTCCCGAAGGGGAGGTAAGCGTTGACCAGCAATATTGCCTCACCCTCATGTTCTCCCAGGATCGCAGTGTAGCATCCATGTGTATCCATCCACAACCACTTTTCGTGAAATAGGAGTGTCTTCCTCACCAATATTATTACCTCTTGTGAACCTGATGTGTATTGTGCCTATCCTGCCAGTTTATAACTCCCTCTCCCTATACTGCAGTGTTGCATGTCAAGTAAATGTCTCTCTTGCAAGTATATGACTTTGGATTTAGTTCTAATAATGGACCTTAGCACCACATTTCTATTCACTTGATTGCCCTGCCATTAGCATTCTATTTTAATAATGTTAGTGAGTGGGATCGTGTCATGGTGGATACAATCAGTTTTTCCCTAATTGGGTCTGACTCCCTATGAGGAACAAGGCTAAAGTACCCTCTAACGGCTAGGGCGCTCGACCTCGGACCTGGGGATCTGGGTTCAAGTCTCGATAACGACGCCAAAACCTCCTGTGATTCTGGGCAAATCACTTAATCTCCCCGTGCCTAAAATGAATGTGTGTCCTCATGTAACGTAACTGATGCTATGTAAGGCGCTCTGATACCCGAACCGGGTTGGGTCTAGTTAGCGCTATATAAAACTCTGCAAAAAAAAAAAAAAGATGTGTTGTGGTGGCGTGAAAATCCCATAAACTCACTCCTCACCCTACCTTACCGTGTAGTGATTGTTGAACTAACCACAGACTGCATATGTCTGTAGATACAAACATATGCAGGTATAACTGGCATGCAGCTACCAGCCTGTCTTGCTTGGCAGTCCATGTGTCAATGTCTCACCTCAGGCAGTCTCTACTCAGAGAATAAAGGTCTGGCACCTCCCAGGGCCCGTGCCCCGAAGCCAGTCCCTATTCTTACCAGACTTCGCCGGCAATCCACACAACCATTACCCTAAGTGTTCTGATGTCATGGGTGTCAACAAAGGCATCTGGTCATCTTCCATTTCATGCTCTGCCGTCCCCCTCCAAGGCAAGATGTCTACATATGTTGTTGCTGAAAATATCAGAACATTGTTGTATCTCCTTGACTGTCTTTTCCTGTGCTGCCTTTATTTGTTCCTTGGTGAGGGAAGATGTGTTATTTTTCTCCTTATTATTTCTTCCACTTGACAACGCTGGTTTCCATCCTCTGTTGCTTCCTCCTCCAGGCGATGGGCCTGACCAGAGGCCCCGCTGTTAGAGCCATGACCACACAGTCTACCTTCATGTACCACTCTCAGCTTCGCCAGGTAAATAAGTGAGTACTTGAGTACCAGCTGTCTCAGGACTTTTTGCCAAGCATAAATGACCCCATTGCCATTGTACTAGGTTTCCATAGTCCAGGTACAGATGAACTTCATGCCCATCTATGGTCCAGGGGCCATTTCTCCTTGCTGCCTGGAGAATTACATTTCTAGCTCTAAAGTTCATCAATCACATTAAATTGGGTGGAGGGTTGCTCCTGGCTTTGGTGGGTAAGATGGAATTCTGTGCGCCTGTTCCACAGAAACTCTTTACCAACCAGTCTTCATAAAAGAGTCTGATGTTTGACCCTTGTGATTTCTCCAGTACTCCTATAATTTAGAAATTGTGGCATCAACCCCAAGTCCCCTTTCCCCACCTGGGCCTGGCAGAGCACAATCTTGGTCCCTCAGGGGTTAGGAAAGGACACATGATTCTCTCACACGTGGGCAGTAGGAACCAAGGTCCTCCCAATGTCTTCTTATCTGTGGTATCGATGTAGAGCAGAGGGCGGGGGGTCTGAGCTCACCCATCAAGGCCAGCTGTTGTCACAATATATTTTGCCTCTTCCAGATGAAAGTATTCTCGCTTCACCAGCACCAGCTATGGTAATACAAAGGGGCAAGTTAGAATAATACAATTACCTCTATATAGATGTGACTATACTTATGCTGCATAATAGGTATATTTGAACAGGCTACTGTACCAATAAGATGACAGATGTATTGAGTATATCTCCTTTCCTCTTTCTTATCCAAATTACTCAACTCACAAGCACTTTTTTCTTGAGCACCCCTTCACGTATTTCTTTGGAGTAACCATATATGTATATAATGTATTCATACTTATTTTTTTTCAAAAATATAAAAATTGTTACATCTAAATGTGTTTTTTCCTTGGTGTGATGAAAAACGTTTACAATAATATAACACATTCTCCCTCATTGTTTTGAAATGTACTTACCCCCATCCTTGAAATATATGGTTTGGGCTTATTGAGAAATTATTGATAAGTACACTAATTTGAACCTTACTAAAATAGTATACTTTTCTGTTTGGACCATTGTTGCTGTGTATCATAAACTACCCAGGTCCTTCTGATTATTTCTGGGTTACCTTGTTGTTTTGTAATGGCAGCATGAACCCGGGCGTGCTCCGATCCTCACCTTCACCACCCCAGCTCGTTTGTCCTCAAGGGTCTTGCAGCCGCAGGAGCACTGCTATTTCTGCTCAGCGGTCTCTTCCTTCAGACGGATGACACACAATCCACTGCTCAGTCTCTGTCTTTTATATAGCGCTTTCTCGACTGGAAGGTATCAGAGACCTTTACATGAGCACCAGTTGCATTACAGACTGACACATTCATTGTGCTAGGCAAGGGGAGATTAAGGGGCCCATTAGGATGTCGGGCAGATCACCCCCGCCAGGCTGGCGGTAGCCACCGCCAGCCTGGTGGGGGCAATCCACCCGACATTCTTCCTTGAATTCCTCCCCGCCATTTTACAATGGCGGGGGGGACCGCAGTGGAGAAAAACACCGCCCTCCACTTTTCCGCCCCGGTCGCCTTGCGGCCGGGACGGAAAATGTTTAATATGGTGGCGGCGTCTATTAGACACCGCCAACCATATTACAATGGGCTTTGGTAGATGCCTTTCCGTGAAAGGCATGCGGTCTTCACTCTGGAGGCCCCCTGCGGGCCCCCAGAGTGAAGGAGGGGTGGGAATTGCACATGGGGGGGTACCTGTGGTACCCCCCTTCATTTGCATGAACAAAGCGGCAGGCACCGCTGAAAAGCATTTCTAGCGTTGTGGTGCTAGAAATGCAAGATGTGCCCGCCACAGTGGCGGGCACATCCTAATGCCACCCCCGGGACCCCCGCCCTTATGGCGGGTGGTCCCAAACCCCACTAGGATGACGGGCGGACAAAGTCCGCCCGTCATTTAATGACCCCCTATGTGTTTTGTCCAGAATCACAGGATGCTGAGTGTCCCTGCCGAGACTCGAACCTGGTTTCCCCAGCTTCGAGGTCGACCGCTCTAGCCGTTAGGCCACATCCTCTCCCCATTCAGTTCTCGGCCAGCCGCAATCTCCCACCGTATGGGCTAGGTTCGCCAATGGGCGACATTTTACCTCCATGTTGCGGTGGTGAGCACAGCTTCATTTCCCCGCCACATATCGGTAATACGGGAAGTTGGGGCACAGAACTCTTCCCCGCAGGTGCATGGGTGCATTTCCCTCCCTCTCCCTGTGGCAAGGTCTGAAGAGTATGTAATCAGGATATATTGGCTATGGGTTGCCGCTAGGCTTGGGAGCTACAAAGATAACATCCTACTGCATGGACAGTTAGGCCAGGCACCCATCTACATATTTTCAACATCATTTTAACATAAGTTTTTGAAGTATATATTAAATAAGTATATACATTTTATACTATTATTTAATTTATACTTTACAATATGTTAATATTTTTTTACAACGTTTTTGACATGTTTTACATGTTTAATAATTATGTAAATTTTTTCATAGGTTTTTTCAACATTTTACATTATTCCCAATTCATTTCTATCGGGGAGTTCGTCTTTTTTTTAGTTCATCTAGCTGCCATTTTTTTTACCACTACCTTCCATTTTGTAATCCATTTGTGTTATTTTAAATCTATTTTCCCGGAACCTGGTCACTGTAACGCGTTGTTGTTCGTCGGAACAGGTAGGTTATTTTTTAAGGATTTTTAAGGGTTTTTAGGGTATGGGAGGTTTAGGGGGAGGTCCAGAAGGTAGTTATAGTGTTGTTTGTGGGTTCCTTGAATATTTAGATATATTAAAAGTAGTGGTTTTCACTAGTTTATAATTTTAGCTTTTCATATACCATTTTAGTATTCTATCATAATGTTATGTTAAATTGTTTTATTTCACTCATATTTTGATGATTAAGTAAGATGTATATGTATTTGTGGGATTGTACTATGTTTTGTGGGTGGCTTTTCTTATTTACTTTACAGGTTTTTGTCTACGAACATGGCCTGTGGGCATTGGGAGTTTCCTTTTCTTTTTATAAAACCTTTTTGGTTTATATCAAACCAATGCTTTTTGCTTTGATTTAATTTTTTTGAAGAGTTTCCTGGATTCTTTCTTTTCTCTTTTTTTAAACACTCTGGTTTTTATGGTTCCTATATACTTTGGATTGTTTCAAGGGATCTTATTGGATTTGTTTTATTTTTGCATTTCTTTTGGGTGGGAAATGTTATACTGTATTGTTTGAGTTAATGTTATATGATTTTTGTGGTTTATGTGCTGTAATTGTTTTATGTGATGGATTGAGTTAGTATTTTGGTATTTTTAGTTTTTGTTGTTGTTTATGGTGATGCATTTTATCATCTCATTCTTCATTAACATTAGATTTTAATTTAATTTTTAGACTGCTGTTTCAAAATAATAAATTTATCATTTAAAAAAAGGAAATGACTTGCCATGTTGGTGTATATTTTGTTATAGATTTTGTTTTGGACATGGCATTTGAAATTTGGGTTGGATGCATGTGTCCGAAGCAGTGCAGTCTGGTAACCCAAGTGTTTTCAAAATGGTCCATTAAGGCACTTAGTTTTGTTTTCATTTTGTTGGTAAAAAGGGTTTTCAATGAGTAAGTTGTAATGGTTAGCTACCTTTGTGACCAGTGCCATCATTTGTTTTATTTCAAAGGCAAATTTACTGTTTGTAGACAATTCTACATGTAGACCCTTATTACGAGTTTGGCTGTCCTCCTGTCAGCCAGCCAAACCCATAGTGCGACCCCCCCACCCTCTGGATTACGAGTGTAATCCATGGCGGGCAGGTTGTGCTACGGCGGTCTCATGGCGGTGTCTGTTAGGTTTATAGAAGAGCCTAACATGCAGACCGGCACCGTAAGAGCGCTGACTGCACATTCCTCCATGGTGTGGCATGCACCCTGTCCTGCATGCCACACTGTGCAGGAACAGGGGTGCAATTCCCCCTTCATGCACCCCAGGATTGGCAGCCCTTAATTGCCTTTCCGCCGCCAACCTTTTCACGGCAGGCTCACTGCCATGAAATGGGCGGTGGACAAGCAATTCATAATATGTCCGGCAATGCCTGAGTGGCACCGCCAGCATATTATGATCCTGACCGCTGTGCCACTGTCGCGAGATTCTGGTGGATGCGGCGGTCCCATGGTGGTCCACCCGCCACACTCTTAATACCACAGGCAAACCCACAGTGGCGGCCAGACCACCTCCTGCGAGTATGGCGGTCCTATGGACCGCCATAATCGTAATAAGGCCCTTACTGCAGATTATAGGAGGTGTCTCCATATGCTTTGATTGAAATGAAAGTGACAGCCTTGTATGGCTGTGTGGGGGTAAATCTTTAAGCTGGTTAGAATCATAAGAGGGCGCTGCTTTGTGTATTTGGTACTAGGAGTGTAGAAAATAGGGGGCCCTGCATACAAGATAGCTTGTCAAGCACAGAGAAAAATCAAGTATTTAAAAAACAAACTTAGGGAGGGGACAATATGTGGAAATCTGTAGTTATACAAAAATGCCACTCACAATTGAGTGACAATGTGACAACAATACTTCATCTAATGATTGAAAATTCTTATCGTCTAGTGTTGCCAAAGTTACATTTATGGAATTTAAGGGATTTTAGTGAATGATTTGACGGCTTCCTGATGAAGGCATTCCCACCAAAATGTTAATATTGTTTATGACACAGTGTATATAAAATGTGCACAATGTTTTCAACTTTATATTTTTTTTCTGTATATAAAAGAATGTAAAATTATATAAAACTATTTTGCAATAATACATTTTTTTCAGTAATTAGATGAAATGTTGTCACACTGTCACTCAATTGTGACTGGCATTTTGTAATTTTGTATGCCTACAGATTTCCACATATTGCCTCTTGCCTTCGTCTGTTTCTAAATACTGTATTTGGTACTAGGACATGTCTAAAACAAATATTTGTGTTTTTATATATGACCATTTATAGTGGATATCTGAGTGAATGGTTTGGGACACATTTTGAAGGTCCTATCCAACATCCAGGGTTGACCACGGCTTAGTTCAGCAATTAGTTGCTGTGGAGAATGTCACAATTTGTTTCTCATTGTTTAGGTTATCATGTTAAGGAAAGAGTCCGCATTAAGGGGCTCATTAGGATGGCGGACGGAGGAGCTACCGCGGCCCTGGAGTACGCGGAAAATGCCTTTTCCGTGTCCGCCTGCCGCGGACACTCCGTCCGCCATATCAGGATAGGAAACAGTGTCAAATTTCCGTACGCGGCGGAAAATCACGCACCGCCGCCCAACTACACCCGACCACGCGGCGGACGGAACACATCCTGAGACTCCGCCGTACGTACTGACGTCTAAGACCGTCCCCCAAATCAAGATGGCGGAAATTACACATAAAACCGCAGCGGAAAAACAACCTGACTGAACACGGCGGATTCCCCACAGCGAAGAAAAGATACATAGCAGAGATACCCACCACAAGCTGCTCGCCACCATGGACCCAGCGCTACACGCTTTCCCGATGCTCTTCGCGATCCACCACTTCCTAGTCTTGGCCCACCATGGACGCCGACGCAGGTAAGGCACAAACCATTGGCTGCATGGAGGGGAATACCTGCAAGGGTCGTGACGTAGGGAGGGGGAGTGTCATGTTACCGAAACCACTGATGAGAAGCAAATAGAAATACACATTTGTAGTACGCCAGCATGAATGACAACGACAAACCACGAGACTTGATTGACTACCTTTATTGCACATAATAGGGGTATAATCACAGTGTTTGCGTGAGCATGGGCAAAGTGGGCACCAGAGCATGAACATCAGAGGCAGCACGTGAGAGGGGCTAAGTGCATCAACAGTCCATAGCACTGAACATGTCCATCAGAGGCAGCACGTGAGAGGGGCTAAGTGCATCAACAGTCCATAGCACTGAACATGTCCATCAGAGGCAGCACGTGAGAGGGGCTAAGTGCATCAACAGTCCATAGCACTGAACATGTCCATCAGAGGCAGCACATCAGAGGGCACAATGCAGTATCAGAACAGCAACAGGGCATTGTGCCCAACAGAGCAGGTACATCATTGGCAGTAAACGAGAGGGCAGAATGCAGTATCAGAACAGCTACAGGGCATTGTGGACAACAGAGCAGGTACATCATTGGCAGTAAACGAGAGGGCAGAATGCAGTATCAGAACAGCTACAGGGCATTGTGGACAACAGAGCAGGTACATCATTGGCAGTAAACGAGAGGGCAGAATGCAGTATCAGAACAGCTACAGGGCATTGTGGACAACAGAGCAGGTACATCATTGGCAGTAAACGAGAGGGCAGAATGCAGTATCAGAACAGCTACAGGGCATTGTGAACAACAGAGCAGGTACATCATTGGCAGTAAACGAGAGGGCAGAATGCAGTATCAGAACAGCAACAGGGCATTGTGCCCAACAGAGCAGGTACATCATTGGCAGTAAACAAGAGGGCAGAATGCAGTATCAGAACAGCTACAGGGCATTGTGGACAACAGAGCAGGTACATCAGAGGCAGTAAACGAGAGGGCAGAATGCAGTATCAGAACAGCTACAGGGCATTGTGGACAACAGAGCAGGTACATCATTGGCAGTAAACAAGAGGGCAGAATGCAGTATCAGAACAGCTACAGGGCATTGTGGACAACAGAGCAGGTACATCATTGGCAGTAAACGAGAGGGCAGAATGCAGTATCAGAACAGCAACAGGGCATTGTGCCCAACAGAGCAGGTACATCAGAGGCAGCACAAGTACGTGTCCCAACCAACCCGTCCCTGGGACCACAACAGTGCAAGGCTGTTCTCAATGGACAATGGACACACCATGTGAACTAACATGTGAGTGAAGTGATCAGCACCTCACATCACAGAATCAGGTGGACTGCGTGAACTACCTGCCTCGGACACACTGCCAGCACCAGAAACAGGAGTGTGAGACACAGCCACAGCCCGAGTGACACACACATGGGCCACAGGCCCAGACACACTGCCAGCACCAGAAACAGGAGTGTGAGACACAGCCACAGCCCGAGTGACAGACACATGGGCCACAGACCCAGACACACTGCCAGCACCAGAAACAGGAATGTGAGACACAGCCACAGCCCGAGTGACAGGCACATGGGCCACAGACCCAGACACACTGCCAGCATCAGCAACAGGAATGTGAGACACAGCCACAGATGTAGTGACTGACACGTGAGCCACTGACCCAGACAGACTGCCAGCACCAGAAACTGGAGTGTGCGACACAGCCACAGATCTACTCACTGACACATGAGTCATAGACCCAGATACACTGCCAGGACCTGCAACAGGAGAGGGCACAACTGAGACTGTGCTACTACATGATGCATGACCGCAAACAACAGACACAGTGGCACTATCTGATACATGAGAGTCAACTGCACCTGCTGCACTGGGACCACTGAAATGATGACCCACAGGGCTGTATGGGCCAGGAGGCAGGGTGGCCCTGGGAGCTGGGGATAGCTGACCTTGAGCTACATCGGGGTGGGCAGGTGTCAATGGTGTGTGTCTGCGTTTCTTAGTGATATGTGAGTGCACCCTGGACAGGACAGGACTGGCAAGTGGTGGGGACTCCAAACAAATATCACCCACCATAGGTGGAGCATCTGCAGCCGGGGATCGGGTGTCTGGGGACGTGCTGGAGCATGCTTGTCGTTTGCTGTGTGCCTGCCGCCTGGACTCAGATTCATGTGTAATGGGGGATGCAACAACAACCAGTGGAGTGGTGTGGCTCACTGGTTAGAGGCGGCAGACCTGTAAGCAGAGAACGGCCCGGGACCAGGGTTCAATTCCCGACGCGGCAGGGTCGTGGACCAGGGTCAAAACGGACTTGATAATTCTCGCCTCGGTGCCTACTCTAACCAGGGAACACACTCGGCAACTCTGGGCATTAAGCTTGCCTCATCTCTACAACGGCCCCCCACAGACGCCGGGGATGCCTGGCTTCACCTTGGAGATACCCAGAAAGGGATCATCTCACAGGGAAAACCAGGACGGGTTCCCCAGCGGTCCTCAGCGCCAGGATACTCCATGGAGTCGCAGTGCGCTTTACAAGTACACCCACATTTACATTTACAACAGGGGACTCCCTCCTCTGCTTCTGACTGGCCTGGATGGGAGTGGAGGTATGGGGGACTCCGCCGCGGAGACATCTGTTTGGCGTTCAGTCGAAAACATCAGCCGCAGTGCCTGTCCTTGACTGCGCCATCGTCCATGGTAGAAGCCTTGTCCGTAGGAAGTGCCTTACCCGTAGGTGGAGTGTTGTCTCTGGATTTTGCCTGTGCCTTGGTCGGTGCCCTGTTCCTGCCAGCAGACTTGTCGTCTGTGGTGTACCTGTCTCCAGTAGACACCTGCTCTCTGTGTGTGTCCCTGCCCTTGGGAGATGGACCATGCTCTGTTGTGTGTCTGTCCTTGGGACTCTCCCTGCTCTTAGGAGGTGCCTTTGTCTTTTGACTGTCCTTGTCCCTGTCCTTGGGAGTGGCCCTTTCCTCTGTTGTGGGCCTGCCCTTGGGACTCTCCCTGCTCTTAGGAGGTGCCTTTGTCTTTTGACTGTCCCTGTCCCTGTCCTTGGGAGTGGGCCTTTCCTCTGTTGTGGGCCTGCCCTTGGGACTCTCCCTGCTCTTAGGAGGTGCCTTTGTCTTTTGACTGTCCTTGTCCCTGTCCTTGGGAGTGGCCCTTTCCTCTTTTGTGGGCCTGCCCTTGGGACTCTCCCTGCTCTTAGGAGGTGCCTTTGTCTTTTGACTGTCCATGTCCTTGGGAGTAGCCCCTTCCTCTGTTGTGGGCCTGCCCTTGGGACTCTCCCTGCTCTTAGGAGGTGCCTTTGTCTTTTGACTGTCCATGTCCTTGGGAGTGGCCCCTTCCTCTGTTGTGTGCCTGCCCTTGGGACTCTCCCTGCTCTTAGGAGGTGCCTTTGTCTTTTGAGTGGCCTTGTCCAAGGGACTGTCCATGGACTTGTGAGTATCCCTTGCCTTGGGAGTACCTTTTGTGTTGAATGCCTGTGTAGCATGTGAAGGCATGTCCCCCAACAACACTTGTGGATCCTGTGTGTGTACTCCAGTGTATCTGACGTTGTCTTCGTGAACAGATTTTGCTGACCTAGGGGATGGTGTCTGTGGCCTCCGTGCCCTGACGTGCTGTCTGACGCTGCTTCTAGTGCAATAACCTGTATTAGAGTCCTGCTCAGAATAATCACTACCCCCTGAGACATCCAGTGGTGTAGATGCGGAAACAGAAGTAGCACCCTGTCCATGCGACTGTACTATTGCAGACGACACACTGCTTGCCAATGACTGCACTGTCCTGTGTAGACCAGCAAGATCGCCATGCATCCCTTCCATGAATGCCACCACCTGCCCCACCTTCCTATCATGGTCTTGGAAAGCATTTGTCATATTGGTCTGCCCCACACACAGCTGTCGCAGCAGATCAACGGCCTCAGCACACAGTGCATTTTGGCTCACCGTGGCAGGGGCAGCGGTGCCTGAACCGAACGCCACTCTGCTCCCCCTACTCCTGCGTGCACGAACAGTACATGGTGCAGTTGGTGGCAGTGTGGGCCCTGTGTGCTGTGTTCCGACAGAAGGTGTTGATTGGCCACTCCCAGTCTGTGACAACAGTGCTGGCTCACCAAGAGTTTCCGAAGATGAGGACGATGGTGTCTCCACATGCGAGTCCTCAGGGACGGTCCTATCCCCCTCTCCGGCGCTGCCCTCCTCTGTGTCAGTCTGCGTGTGTGCGAAGTCTGACCCGGACTCATTGCCTCGACTAATCTCCTCCGTCTGTGGCTGAGTGTCCTCTGTCATAGCTGAAATGCACATAAAAGAGGTGTAAGTCATGGGCACACTCACGTACAGAAGGACAAGGATTCCCTAATTCCATAGCTGACAAAGTTCTTGTAGCCCCCATCCTGCACACGGCCCACCTCTACCAGTCATCCTCACATTACATAAGCGTTGGTGGCCGTGACACATGTACAGCATGCGGACAGGGCAGGAGCACGTACATCTGCACACATGTCTTGCCATGGGGCCACGGACCACTACGGCATGTGCTTCAACACTCAACTACTAAGCAAGTGGCGTGTCCACATGCCGGACCTGGATGTCAAATTACACCCACCCAATGGGACCAACATGGCATTGCAGTGATACATACGCACCACGGAATTCAATACTGTGTCTGTGCACCAATACCTGCATTGCTCTCACAAGTTTCCTACACAGACAGTATGCTCACCGCTAGTTTGCTGTTGATTGACACTCAGCCGTTCGGACAGGTCAGGATGCGTCACAGCAATGATACGGTGCATGAGAGGGGTCATGGAGCGTCGGGCCAGACGTGGCGTCCTTGGAATCATCCCCAGTATCACTTACGCTACATTCTTGCTCAGCCTGGAAATGTCGTCCCAGCGTTTGTGGCAGTGTGTATGTCGTCTGTTGCACACCCCCAATGCCCGTACTTCACGTGCAATGCTCCTCCACACATCCTTGCGAAGGTGCAGCTTGACCTACCATGATGGGAGAGAAAAGGGTGTAAGTCAGTGGACAGTTGGCCTGTCACACAGATAGGGGCAACACGTATCTGTCATCCGCCATGCACAATCCTGAAAATATGTCGAGCCCCCACTAGACAGCTAAGATTGCAGTAGCCAGGAGTCATTGGCCCTCTCATGCACACCAACATGTCCCACACTGCACTTACCACCTGTCCGGGTGCGCCGTAGAGCCGTCCATAGTTGCGGAGCACACCGTCCACGAGGACATCAAGCTCCGCGGCGGTGAAGGGACGAGACCGGATCTCTTTGCCTCTCGACATGGCAAGATCACGGAGTATGGCACTAGAGCAGCAGTCGGTGGTCAGCTCAGCAGCAGCAGCAGGTCGAGGTGATGGTCACAGGCAGCAGTCGGTGGTCAGCTCAGCAGCAGCAGCAGGTCGAGGTGATGGTCACAGGCAGCAGTCGGTGGTCAGCTCAGCAGCAGCAGGTCGAGGTGATGGTCACAGGCAGCAGTCGGTGGTCAGCTCAGCAGCAGCAGGTCGAGGTGATGGTCACAGGCAGCAGTCGGTGGTCAGCTCAGCAGCAGCAGAAGGTCGAGGTGAACAGGCAGCACTGGTTCCCAGGGTAGGATGTGTGCTTTTGGACAACACACATATATAGGGCCCTCAGCACGTGTCAGTGGCATACGTCGCCAGCAATTGGTCAGCCCTGGATGCGTGTTCGTAAAAGGGCCAATGACTGGCCCTGGTGTTGCGGTGCACAGCTTCCGCTACTTTCGATTGGGCATATGCGGCCAGCGGCCCTCTTCCCATTGGCTGCATGTGCACGGACCGTCACGGGCACACATCGGCAACCGCACGTGCAACAGTTGCAACAATGTTCTATCACTGGCGCCACCATGGCGGTGCACGTACTCAGCGGGGGAGGTGCAGGCCTACACACCCTTTAGATGTACTCAATGGACATGGCAGTTCATGTCCCCTCTTACAGTCACATTGGACATGGCTGGCACGGCGGTTGTGGACATGGCCGGCACGGCCATCCTAGGCCCGGCCGCTCCGGCCGGTGTACGGTGGATGATGCAATGTGACTGTAAGAGGGGACATGACCATGTCCATTGAGTACATCTAAAGGGTGTATAGGCCTGCACCTCCCCCGCTGAGTACGTGCACCGCCATGGTGGCGCCAGTGATAGAACATTGTTGCAACTGAAGCTTCCGTGCAGGAAGCTTGCACGTGCCGATGTGTGCCCATGACGGTCGTGCACATGCAGCCAATGGGAAGAGGGCCGCTGGCCGCGTATGGCCATTGGAAAGTAGCAGAAGCTGTGCACCGCCATGGCGGCGCCAATGATTTTATCTTGTCAGACGCTGCACCGTGATGTGTTGTCTGCAGTTGCGTCATGAGGGTTGTGAGCGTGATAGGGAAACTTCATATGTCATTCACTATTCCATGTGTGTCCATACTATGCCCATCGGTGGGCACACAATGTGCAACAGATGTGCATTTTGACGTATTGACGTCGGGTGTGACCCTACAGACGTTATTACATCTTCACAACTACACAGTACATCACGGCTGTATGGGCAAATTATGATTCTGTTGTCAGTGTGTGGTTCTGGCGAGGTGACTACAATGGTGGTGGTACACATGCATTCAGTGTATGTGTCTTGGATGTTGTGTCACCATGCATGTAATTACCGTATGCTCAACATTATTGGTGTTGGCATTTGTGCATGATGACATGGTGTGTGTATCATTATCATTTGTGTGCATGCACTTGCATGTGTGTCTGTGATGTGGCTTCTAAACATTAGGGTCAAGACACACGTATTGTCAGTAATGTTCACATGTGACTAAGTAGCGTTGTACGTGTTGACACACTTCCTGTTGCAAGTGGCTGCACATTGTTAAAGGGCCACTCCGTATTGTATTAACTATCAGAGATGTCACACATATGACCATTCTCCTAAACATTTTTTTTCTTGCTAATGTAGGCTTACATGTGATGGAGTTGCACACGTATGCGCCGTTTGTAAGTTGACTCAAGTTACATCTCTCTCCCACACAGGAGAGCTCCAAATGTACATCGGCCATACACTGTGCTGGAGGATATGGTTGACGAGGAGGTGATTAGGAAATTCCGGCTGGATCGACGTCGGTTGATGGAGCTTGTTGCCCAATTGTCTCCTCATCTGCAGCCACGAAGGACGTATCCTGGTTCTATTACACCCACAGCAAAGGTTATGGCGGCACTACATTTCTTTGCTACTGGCACCTTTCAGTACACAGTTGGATATGCCGGGGGGATGTCACAGTCCATGTTCAGCACGGTACTTCGGGATGTTTTAAGAGCTATGATGCTGTACAAGAATGACTACATCCATTTCCCACGGCCGGAAGAGTTGCCAGCAGTCAAAGCAGACTTCTATGCACTGGGCCAGATACCACATGTAGTGGGTTCAATTGATGGCACACATATCGCTATCATTCCACCACGGGCACGTGAGCAGCTTTTTAGGAATCGCAAGCACTTCCATTCGCTGAACGTGCAGGTGGTGTGCCTGGCAAACAACATCATCTCCCATGTGTGTGCAAGATTTCCAGGCTCCGCACATGACGCCCACATCATGCGGAGCAGCATTGTCCCCCAACTGATGGCAAATCTGCGACCCGGTCAAGCGTGGCTTGTTGGTGAGTGTGCAGTGGGGACTTTTGTGATCTCTGTGTGGCATGGGGTACCCACCATATCTTGTTGTGATATTTGTGTCTGTCATCCCCCTACATAGGCGACTCGGCGTACCCAAACCGGCCCTGGCTCCTGAGTCCCCTACGTAATCCTACAACAGCGGGTGAAATGTGCTACAATGATGCACATGGAAGGACACGGAGAGTGATTGAACGTACCTTCGGACTGCTAAAGTCTAGGTTTCGGTGCCTGGATAAGACCGGAGGGGCCCTGCCTTACTCACCAGGAAAAGTATGCAGGATCGTGATTGCCTGCTGCATGCTCCACAACCTGGCCGTGCGCAATGACATTGAACTGCTCTTGGACCCTGAAGACGAACAAGTTCCTCGGCCTCCCATCCCACCCATGTCGACTGATGAGGATAGTGGTGAGGAGGAAGGTGTGGACCAGAGGCGCCAGCTCATTGATCGCTACTTCCCTTGAATGTGAGTAACTACCTCTTGTGCCGGTTGACAATGACTTATGTATGTGTGCTGGTGTTGTGTGGATGTGGAGTGCATCAGCTGTGTGTTCTGGTTTGTGATGGTTGCATATGTGTGTCTTCATTTCTTTGGACATACAAGTCTCCATGATGTGTGTCCTCTCATCCCATGCTTTAGTGATGAGTGTAGTTTGTGGAATGTTGCTGTGCAGTGTGTTGTGATGTGTGTGAATCTGTTCCATGACGTGTGTTTGCTGTCTCTGATTTTCCCTAGGTCACTCCCGCAGCGCCATGATTATGTACGACTAGGATCCCTGCACCTGTTGACGTCTGTTTCTGAAGGCAATCTTGTGAATAAACATGGAGGCAAAACATCATTGAGTGTGTAAGTGACATTTATTTACAGGCTGTGCATTTGTGCTGGTGATTATTTACAAGTAAGTGGGGGGGAGGGAGTTGGAGTTGAAGGTAATGGCAGATGAAATGTCCATGCTGACACCACATTGTGGGGTGTCAGGCTAGTCCAGCAGACCAGTGGCAATGATTGTCTATGTGGGACAGGATACTTTGCAGGGTGAATGTCTGGCACAGGCAGTGACAAAGTCATTGGCGGCCCCTCTTGGAGCGTGTGGATGGCGCTCCGACACTGCTCTCACCCACTTCCAGCCTCGGGCGGCCCCTCCGTCTTTGAGGTGGAACTGAGTCAGCTGGGGGTGCAGGTTGTTCATGGGCCACATCCGTCGCCAGGGGCACAGGTGGTGGTGGCGGTGGCGGTGGAGGTGGAGGTGGAGGTGACGGTGGCGGTGGAGGTGACGGTGGCGGTGGCGCAACGACAATTGGTGGAGGGGGGGTGGGGTTGTTCCGGGCAATCCATTCCCTCCACATTGTTGTCTGCTGGCCCATGATGGTCACTATCTGGCCAAGGTACCCCGACATTTCGGGCAACATGTTCGTGTTGTCCACCGAGTCCTGGTGTGCACGATCTGCATGTTCCTGGGAACGGTCGTATGACGCCTGGCACCTGGCTAGGGCTTGAAGGGACTCTGCCACAGGATGGGGTAGCTGTCCTTCCTCTGTACGGCGGAGTGTGGGTCGCCTGATTGCCTGATGTGCCGTCGCCTCTCTCCTTTGTGGCCCACTCACCCTGCTTGGGTGTGAGGCCGATGGACCTGCGTCGTGCGCTGGGTTAGGCAGGGTGGCACAGGCAGGAGTGGTGGTACTGGTGGTACTGGTGGTACTGGTGGTGGTGGTGGTGGTGGTGGGGAGTCTGCAGATCACTGAGGCAGGTGTCGCTGGAGTCACACATGCGACGGTTGTCGGGCCCGGGAGTCCCTGTGAGCCAGATGGCCCTGGCTGTCTGCTTGGCCCCGCACCATCCTCCGCACCGGAGCTGCCTGTGTCATCATCCCCAGAGAGTCCGGTATGTGTGGGAGGCGAGTCTTGCGGCCGGGTGCTGGTTTCCCCAGTCAGTTCACGATCACCTGAGGGACAAGAATGAGCTGGTCAGTAATGTGGACATTACATGTTCATATCGATTTGTAAACATTTCTGTGTCCTGTCGCACACACCCCACACACCCTACCCTCCACCACCACCGCCGCCCTCCCCGTGAACATGGGGGCCTGTTGGGAGTTGTAGTTGTGAGCTCTCACACACCCCACCCACCACCACCACCCTCCCCGTGAACATGGGGGCCTGTTGGGAGTTGTAGTTGTGAGCTCTCACACACCCCACCCACCACCACCACCCTCCCCGTGAACATGGGGGCCTGTTGGGAGTTGTAGTTGTGAGCTCTCACACACCCCACCCACCACCACCACCACCCTCCCCGTGAACATGGGGGCCTGTTGGGAGTTGTAGTTGTGAGCTCTCACACACCCCACCCACCACCACCACCACCCTCCCCGTGTAAATGGGGGCCTGTTGGGAGTTGTAGTTGTGAGCTCTCACACACCCCTCCCACCACCACCACCACCCTCCCCGTGAACATGGGGGCCTGTTGGGAGTTGTAGTTGTGAGCTCTCACACACCCCACCCACCACCACCACCACCCTCCCCGTGTAAATGGGGGCCTGTTGGGAGTTGTAGTTGTGAGCTCTCACACACCCCACCCACCACCCTCCCCGTGAACATGGGGGCCTGTTGGGAGTTGTAGTTGTGAGCTCTCACACACCCCACCCACCACCACCACCACCCTCCCCGTGAACATGGGGGCCTGTTGGGAGTTGTAGTTGTGAGCTCTCACACACCCCACCCACCACCACCACCGCCATCCCGTGAACATGGGGGCCTGTTAGGAGTTGTAGTTGTGAGCTCTCACACACCCCACCCACCACCACCACCACCCTCCCCGTGAACATGGGGGCCTGTTGGGAGTTGTAGTTGTGAGCTCCCACACACACCACCCACCACCACCACCGCCATCCCCGTGAACATGGGGGCCTGTTGGGAGTTGTAGTTGTGAGCTCTCACACACCCCACACACCACCACCACCGCCCTCCCTGTGAACATGGGGGCATGTTGGTAGGCATGTACATATTGGTGAGTATGTGTCCGACGTGCATGGGTTGGGGCGAAGGAGATGTGTCTTCTCAGTTTTGTGAGCCTGACCATGTCGTACTGATCGTGGTGCTTGGTTTGTACTTACCAGCCTCTTCTCCTTCATCAAGTCCGTCTAGGCTCTCTGGGTGAAGTATCACCAGCACCTTCTCCTCCCAATCGGTGTAGGGTATGGGCTCCGGGGTTGTTCCGGCGCCAGTATGATTGGCTCTTGCATAGTTTTTGGCGCGGATGCCTTTGACCCTGGTCTTCAGGTCATGCCACCGCCTCTGAATTTCGTGCTTCGTCCTTGGCACGGTCCCTGACGCATTCACCCGACTGACGATTCTGTCCCACTTGTGATTCTTTTGCGCCACGGAAGTCTGCTGGACTTGGGCCCGAAGATGTGGGGCTCAACACGGATGATTTAATCTACCATTACCTTCAACTCCGTCTCCGTGAATTTAGTTTTTTTTTTGGGTGCCATGGTGTGTGGTGCTCAGTGTGTGGGTTGAGTGAGTTGGGGGGTGCAGGTGTGTGGTGTGTGATGTGTAGGAATGGTGTGGTGGGTGTTTGTGTGGTGGGTGTGGTAGGGTGGTGGTTGTGTGTCTTCTATTTGAGTAAGCTGTATATCGATTTGGGCCTCTTGCTAGCAGCAATGCTGTGATGCAAAGGATTGTGGTAGTGGGTGGGTGTCATTTTATAGTCGTGTCTCAATGGTTGTTGGCAGTCAGGTGGTAGGTGGGCGTGTTGACTACTGTGCATTATTGGGTACTTGGGGTGTCATGGAGGCTTGTGCTTGGTGTTGGTGTATCAGGTGGGGGAGGGTTGTCAATTTTCGTGTGTTTGCTAATTACTTGCGGTACACTTTCTGACATTTGTTTGACGTTAGGGATGTTGTGCATGTTGGCCTTCCGCAGTGATGTACTGTTTATCGTTACATTCTTTCCGCCGCGGACGTGGATGGCTGTGCGTACCGTGGTACAGGCGGATTTATCCTAATTGCGGACACAGAGTTTTCACAGGTATGGCGGTAAATGTGTATTTTTCCGCGGTCATTGCCGTCCGCGGCCGTGGCTGTTCATTAGGCTCCGTCCGCCGCGGACGGAGTTAGATGTGTTCCGTCCACCGCGGACGGTGTTTGTTATGATCCGTCCGCCGCGGTCGGAGTTTCGTGACATGAATATCCTAATCGCAACCGCGGATTCTCCGCGGCGCGGCCTGGGAGTAAAAATTCCCCGAACATGGCGGACAGTACCCGTTTCCATCCGCCATCCTAATCGACACCTAAGTGTCACTGTTAAATGATCTGGTATTTCTATGTCTTGTTACCTTTTAGGGGCAGGAGGAGTATTGTTGTGTCTTTTTTAGTTCATGCAAATAAATGTGGGTATAGGTGGTAGTTGGCCTGTGATGTGATGTAGTTGGCCTGGGACAATCGTGGCTACTGGCCGCGGGCGTGTATCAGCGCTGCTGGTGAAATATTTTTAAACCGCACTCCAGCTGATTACGAGCTGGTTGTGCACTTTTAAAACCTGACTATATATTCTGTTGCTTTGCGCCTGCATTTGTTATTTCTGTTATTAGCTACTTACTGGTAACTGCTCACCTCTCTCCTCGCTCTCGACCCCGGTCCGCCCCGGCTGTGTGCCGTTTGTGCGGAGGGTCCCTGCACGAGCGACATTTCCGGCTTTGCACCACTTCCGCCCTGCCTCTCCACCGTGCAGGTGAGCGGTCTAGTGGTTGCAGAGCTCGTCACTATAACTTGCCTAACACTCGGCTCCTCAGGTGGACAATCGTGGCTACTGGCCGCGGGCGTGTATCAGCGCTGCTGGTGAAATATTTTTAAACCGCACTCCAGCTGATTACGAGCTGGTTGTGCACTTTTAAAACCTGACTATATATTCTGTTGCTTTGCGCCTGCATTTGTTATTTCTGTTATTAGCTACTTACTGGTAACTGCTCACCTCTCTCCTCGCTCTCGACCCCGGTCCGCCCCGGCTGTGTGCCGTTTGTGCGGAGGGTCCCTGCACGAGCGACATTTCCGGCTTTGCACCACTTCCGCCCTGCCTCTCCACCGTGCAGGTGAGCGGTCTAGTGGTTAACATCGACTGGCATAAATGGCTACCTGGAGGAAGCGCAGCGGACGAGCGCAGCGGGAGCGCCGACTTCGCGCCGAAGTCGCGCATAAGTCAAGCCCGTCTGCGCCCGTCCGCGGCCGACCGGGCCTAGGGGCCATGCATGCTACTCAACGCATTACATATACTGCCTTGGAACTGCGTTCTTTATTTTCTTGTGTCCCTCCTTCCCCTCACACAATTGCTATTGCCCGGACTCATGGCATTTTCTCCCCTTTCTCATTTAGCACCCCCTTGGCTCCTCCTTCTACCACCCTTTCCTCCCACTCTGCCACCCCCATACCTTCCAGGCCTAGCTCCCCTGGTATGCGTTCCATTTCTGTAGTATACCTGAACACCCGCTCTCTCCCGAAACACCAGCTTGAGGTCTTCCAACTTCTCGAGGCTGGCAACATTGACATTCTGCTCCTCGCTGAAACTTGGTTACATACGGACTCCTGCCCTGACATCCTGGCCGCAATACCTTCAGGCTATTATATTCTTTACTCCAACAGGACCTCTGGCAGACCGGGAGGGGGAGTTGCGGCCATCATTCGCTCCAATCTTCCATTCACTTCTCTAACTACTACCCCTTTATTGATTTCTGATATTCTTTTGTTGAAATTTTCCTCTCCCAAACACTCTTTCATTTGTGTTTTAGTGTATCGTCCCCCTCACAATATGCCCTCCTTCCCATCTTTGTTCAGTGATTTCATTTCACAATTGGCCATTAACTCTGCTAGGATCTTGATTATCGGTGATTTTAATTACTGGCCGTCCGACCCCTCTGAATCCCCCCTTTCACTTGAATTCTCTGGTTTTTTATCTGGCCTAAATTTCTCGCAACATATTTCGGCTGCTACTCACATCAAGGGCCACATTCTGGACCAGGTTTGGACCACCAATTTGGATATTACCTCTCCTTTGGTGTATCCCTGCTCCTGGTCCGACCACTTTTTCATTTCTTTTGCCCTACAAATCTCTGTACCCCCCCGCCCCCCACCAGCTTCCAACTTTTCGGCACGTAATTGGAAGCACGCCAATACTTCTCTCTTTCACTCGACCCTTGCTTCCACCCTTCCCCCCAGCCACTCTGATTTGAATTTTCAAGCAGCTGCAGTGGATCTATGGCTGTCTCAAGCCAGTGACGTAGTCGCTCCAGCTAAATCCATCAAAACTAAGCGACCCCACGACGCTCAGCGTTGGTTCACTGACCAACTCAAGGCCAGCAAACTTCTTCTTCGTCAGGCTGAGCGCCGATGGAGGCGGAATTATGATCCCTTATTGAAGTCTGCCTATACTGACCTACTAAAATCTTACAAAAGATCGATTATTCTGGCCAAATCTGTTTATTTTTCCCAAAAAGTAATCAACTCTGCATCCAAGACAAAAGAAATCTTCTCAATTGTAGCTGAACTTTCTGCACCCGACCGTGTTACCCCTCAACCTCAGCCATCACAAGCTTTGTGTGACTCTCTCAACTCTTTTTTTATCGAAAAAATCGTCACAATTAAAAACAATATTCCCCCCACCACTATGTCTCAGATTAGCGCCCTCCCTCTTTCGAATCCTCACTCCCTGAATGTTTTCCCCCCGATCTCCTTAGATACCTTCTGTTCATTACTCTTGGCTGTGGGCTCAGGCTCCCCCAGGGACTGTTGCCCTCCTCAAATCCTTAGAGACGCCTTTATGGCCTGTCCCGGCCCTCCTCTGGACCTCTTAAATCGTTCACTTTCCATGGGCTCTGTCCCCAACGCTTTTAAAAGCGCTGTGGTGATACCTATTCTGAAAAAACCCGGCTCCGACCCAGCGGTACTGGGTAACTACCGACCTATTTCCCTTCTCCCATACCTGGGGAAGGTTTTGGAAACCTACGTCACCCGTTGCCTGAGCACCTTCATCGAGGAAACTCATTTCCTCGATGATCAACAGGCCGGATTCAGACCCTCCCATTCCACGGAGGCAGTGGTGATAGCGGTTATGGACACGCTGAGACAGGGGGCCGACAAGAACATGGCCCAGGCCCTAGTGCTACTTGATCTCTCGGCCGCTTTCGACACGGTCGACCATGACATCCTGGTCGACCGTGTCAGAAATGCTGGGATTTCGGGCCTGGCCCTGTCTTGGATTGTGTCCTTCCTCCAATTCAGGACCCAATCTGTACATCTATCTTCCTTCTCTGCCCCCTGCACTTCACTCTCCTGCGGTGTCCCCCAGGGTTCTGCTCTATCTCCCCTCCTGTTTAATCTTTATATGCAGCCTCTTCTGGTCTCTCTCCGTCACTCTTCTGTTACCACTTTTAATTACGCAGATGATCTGCAACTTATCTTTCCTATTGACTCTTCTCCTCTCTCTTGCGCCAATTTCCAAACCACCCTGCTCTCCATCTATGAGTGGATGAACTTTAGCCAACTAAAGCTCAATCCTAGTAAGACAGAGCTGGTCCTGATTGGCGGGCCCTCCCACCCTTGGACCTCCAACTTCTGGCCCCCTGCCCTCGGCTCCCCCCCCTGCCCAGTTGACTCTGTGAAAAGCCTAGGTGTTATCATCTCCAGTGACCTCTCGATGCGGCCGCATATTAATGCTGTCACCTCGGCCTGCTTCTTTCACCTTCGCAGGATCGGGAAGATCCGTAGGTACTTATCTCCAGAGGCTCTTATTCTTGTCATCTTGGCCCTGGTTACCTCACGTTTAGACTATGCCAACTGTCTATACGTGGGGATTCCAGCCTACCACCTTCAACGGCTTCAACTGGTGCAAAACCAGGCAGCCAGATTAATTTTCCAGCAACCCAAACATCAACACGTTTCCCCGCTGCTAAAAACTCTGCACTGGCTCCCGGTTGCGCAACGATGCATCTTCAAACTTGGTTGCACCATCTTTAAATCTCTTTCTGTTTCTGCTCCTGCCTTTATCTCTCGTTGCTTACATCTCTATGTTCCCCCCCGACACCTTAGGTCCTCCGCCCACAACCTGCTGGTCATTCCCAGGTTCAGACGCAAGAAGCATGGTGGTGCCGGTTTCTCTTTCCTTGCCCCATCCACTTGGAACTCCTTCCCCCTCCCAATCCGGCTCACTTCTGACTACCTCTCTTTTCGTAAATCTTTGAAAACTCACTTGTTTCGTCTTGCACACGGCTAATCGCCTATACCTCCTGTGTCCTATTCCATGGTCCTTGAGCGCCAAGAAACCAATTGGTGTATGTGCGCGGTATTAAAAAGTTTTAACATAACATGTGTTTGGGGACTTCAGGCAGTATATCTTTAAGGATTTTGGTTGTGGGTTTTTGGGAGCTTGAGCTTGCCTCTCTTACATCCTACAATACCTTCCTTACTTTGATTTCTGTCACATTTGATGGGTGGCTGTGCTCTCTTACATGAATTACAAAATCATATTTTTTTGTTGCCCTCTCATAGCATGCAATAATATTTGGCATATTTTCAATTTATATTTTCTGTTGTAACCTGCTTTCCTATGAGGTTATGTAATTTGCTGTCTCTGTCATTGTGTCTGAAAGTAGTATAATAGTATACATATATACAATATTTTAAAGCTTGTATGTTTGTTATTTGCATGTAAAATTATGCAACTAGTACTATATTGTATACTTACTTGTACGTTCTATGTTTGACATGTTTTGCAGTTTTCCTGTAGGGCGTGTCCTAATGTGGAGCAGGTGCTTTCTTTTTTGTTGGATAAAAAACAATTTAGTTTAATTTTAAATCATAAATTTGTTATTAGTTTATAGAGATTGAGGTCATTAGGTTTATTCTTACTCACTATTTGGGTGAGTTTATAGTTTTCAATTGATTTATGTACACTTAATATCTTATATCTTTTTGCTGGTTCCTGCTTGTAATTTTTTTCTAGCAGTTTATCACTTTTCCAAGTTGTTCTGTTTTCTTTTATGAAGTCTATTTAAAGAGATAGAAGTTGGAGAGTGTTTTATTAATTATTTGCTATTTTTCAATTTTACGTTTATTAAGAAGTATGTTTTAGTTTAAATGTAAGTTTTACCTACTTGGTTCGGTAGTTGTTGCGAGATATAGTATATATTTCTTCTTTAATGGTATGGTCAAAGAATCCGGTAGATTTTCCTCGTCTTGCAGCGTTTGTCGTTTTTTAAGTATTGAGGGGCTTATTTATGAGCCCTTGCATCACTTTTGCGCCACAGATGCGTCACTTTTTGTGACTCACCAGCAGCGTAAAAAATGTGCCATGTTGCGTCATATTTACAAAGTGACGCATCTAGGTAGATACGTCACTTTGTAAACCTCTGCGCCACATTATACCTGCGCCAGGTATAATGTATGCACAATGGATGTTGTGACGCAAGTAAGCCTCTTAGAAGTGACGCAGTGAAATCTATGAGATTTCACTGCGCCACTTCTAGGACGCAAATGCTTCAATATCTTATGCCTGCCTCACAGAAGGCATAAGACTGATGCAGGCACGTTGAAATGGGGCTTTCCCATGTTAAATGACCCATTGCTGAAGTTGCGTCACTTTTGTGACACACTCCAGCAATGCGTCATTTTTGCGCCTACAGATATGTCAGAAATACTGACGTATCTGTAACTCCTTGCCACATGATGCTTCATATTGTAAATATGATGCATCCAGCATGTCCCAAGGAGGGCGCAATGAAAAGTGACGCTTTGCTGTTTTCACGCAGCGATGCGTCACTTTTCATAAATGAGGCCCTTAGTTGTTTAAATTAGTCTGCCTTTTATATTGTCAATTTAATTATTTGCCTGATTTTATTGGTTAAAATTGTTTATACTTACATTATATTGGTTGATTTAGTTCGATTTTTTTTTTTATCAGTTATGTCCTTCTATGGTAAATGGTAATTTAGGTTTGATGTATAAGGTATGATATAGAGTTTGATTATTTTGTTTTTAAATGTATATATGGAAATAAAATCTTGGAATAAAGTAATGATTCCCTGAGTGTGCGCTTACTTGGTTTGATTTGGAAGACATTTGTTCCGGTGGGCTCCGCTCTGCAAAGGCAAAAAGACCTTTGGGGATCGCTTTGGCTTTTCAGCCAAGCACGTGCACGCGTTCCATTGCCTTCAATGACAAAGTGTGTATGTCAGGAGATTCACTTACGGGAGCGCGCTCCACCATATGGTGGCAATTATCACTCCCGCAAGTGAATCTCGCAGCCCCCCTCCTGCCGCGCACGCCTCCCACTGCTCCGGCGTGTTGGGCCCCTTAAAGAGCAGCACCAGCACACCATTGACATTGCAAATAACAATGCCTTTTATTTTTGTTTTAGTTTTTGTTATTAAAACATAAATAAAAGGCATTGTCATTTACAATGCCGATAGCTTAAACTCACGTAAATGCGAGACCTATTGCATTGCAAATGCTTGTTAATATTTACGTGTCAGAATTAGCACCTTTGATCAGACGTTTTGATCTAATCCCGACCTCGTATGCCGACGACACCCAATTGGTTATTTCAACCATAGACAAGGATGTTAACGACTCCATCAAATTTCATGAATGTATGGTCTCCTTAAACAATTGGATGAATAGGCATTGCTTGAAGTTAAACTCAAGTAAAACCGAGGTGGTGCTATTTGGAAAGCTTTTTCTTCTATGGTCACCAGTTTGGTGGCCACGTACTCTGGTCCCCCTTCCTACACCAGTACTAAAAGCTAAACATTTGGGGTCATAATAGAGAGAAGTTTAATTTCAAATCTCAGATTTCAAATGTGGTGTCTTCTGCATTTTTTACTATCAGAACCGTGCGTAAAATTCTTCAGTTCCTTCCTAAAAAGATCAGAAAAACTGTTTTAACCTCCCTGTTTTTTATCAAAGTTGGACGACTGTAATGCCTTATATATTAACTTTCAGTCCAATCAACTCAGAAGATTACAATCGGTACAGAATGCTGCTGCCAGATTAGTGCTAGATGTCCCTAAACACCAGTCCATTAGGGCTGGGATTTAAGAGTTACATCGGTTGCAAGTCGGCCAGCAGGTGAAATTCAAAGAATTTTGTATCACACACAAGGCACTTTACAGAGAAGGGCCACAATTTCTTTGGCACGCTTTTAGCTGGTACTCTCCTAGCAGACCAATATGTTCGGCCAATGCTTTCCTAATGCCCACCTCCAGAGTCAAAAGGATTTCGGGGGGGGGGGGGATTTTAGACAGAGTACTATCAGGATATTGAACTCTCTTCTGCTTCTTCTCATGAAAATCCCATCTCTGTTTCAATTTAGGAAACACCTTTAAGATTTGGATTTTTAAAAATTAGTTTCTCTCTCTCAGTATGGGGACCATAAGTGCCTAGACACCTAAGGGTAATAGTGTGCTATGTAAATTAATATAACATAACATAACAAATTGTGATTTTGCCCATTTTCAATTGTCTGACATGTTACAACTGATGTCCAATTCTCTTGGACTGAGCAAGCTACAGATCATGCCATAATCGGAGACATGTCTGCCTCCTTAGCTTTATGTTGTCCTGGTCTCCTCAATTGAAACTATTAATGGCACGAGTTACACCATACCAAATATTTGTAAGGCATGAAGGTAACTCAGCTGATTAGAAGGGGAAGGTGACCATTGACTCTACACTGCTCACACTAATGCTAAATTTGCAACAAAGTTGTTTGATTGCCTGTTTTGTATGCACCTTGGCCTTGAAATGGTCAATTACATATTACCTCCCCATTGTGTTGCCTTGAATGTTTGGGAGATGTCATGTTTGAGAGATGTCTTGTTAATTCCTTAATCCAAAATACAACATCTCAGGACATCTAAGGAGCTGCTTAAATCAAGTACATATATTTAATGTCTCCAAATGTCTTGATAACAAGTTCAATACCACTGAAATCTATCACAATAGTAATTTCTAACTATTTTGTTTTTCCTAGATTTCTACTTACTGTGTCACAAAACATTTGGATGTAGATGCCACACTTCCACCAATAACAATGTTCTCCATTTCACAACAAGTCAATCTGGCTGTGCACCTTGCCAGAGCTTGACCATCGAATAGACTCCCACTTCACCCCAGGATCAATCCCTCAGTGATGAAAACACTCCTGGAGATCTGGACTTGGATGATGTTTCTGGACCATCTGGTCATCCTGGGCAGCTGGCAACAGGGAGCCTCACTGTGTCCTCACCAACACTTCCCACCCCAGCTGCAACACCTCAGCCAAACTCAGTCCCTTCAACCTGTGTACCCAGCACAGTTACAACCATTGTGTGCCCCAGACATGGCTTCTAAGGTGAGAATCATCAGCCCAGCTAAAGAGAAGTGGGATCCAGTGGGAGAAGGCACCCAGGGCTAAAGGCACAGTCTCGTGGGGCTAGGGGTCATGAGAGGGGTACTGTGGGCGGGCTGAGAGAGGCCACTGGGGCCAGTAACACCCAGGCCAACATCCACCAAGAATTGGGAGACTATCAGGACTCCCAATGCATGATGGGCCAGGTAATAACTGAAATCTGTGATGAAATGCAGGCCCATAACACCAACATGGGCTCCCTCATAGGGGTGCTGCAGGACATTCACACTCACTTGTGCATGGCTTTTGCAGCTCCATCTTCCTCCTCTGTGATCCAACAACATTAGGGCAATCAACATCTACTGCAGCCACAGTAAGAGATGCCTTGCTAGAAGAAGACACACCTGCACCCCCACAACTGCGGATCCCCCCGCACTGCAAAGCTGGGACATCCAAGCAAATTTCCAGGAGGTGCGGATGGCAAAACCTCCACCACCGCCAGCAAGAAACCTAATTTCCTCCTGTGTGTGTAATACATTCACTCGGTGGATTATTTCTGTACACATTTACCTTTTTGATGGGAGTGGTATTAAGACATTGGACTTCAAACTATTTGGCATCTACAACTAAGGTTTCATTCACCATGAGTGACTTCTTCACTTTTGTTTTCTCCTGTTTGGTTTAGCACAATGTTTATTTTCTCGTTGTTTACTTGAATAAATACACTAGTCAGAAACTAATCGCCCTTCTGTAGTATATCTCACATCTAGCAATATATATGTACTCTAAGGGTGGGCGGCCAGCTACGCTCCGTGCACGGAGTGCGCGGAGTGCCGTCTCCTACGCATTTTGCGTAGCGGGCGTAGCCAGGCGGCACTACGCGTGCTCCGCAGACGGTGCGTAGCCGGCCGCCACCCGCCTCCCTCCCGCCCTCCCTAAATACATCAATAAAAGTATGAAAAGCTATTAAAAACACTTACCTTGTCTGCCGCGTCCCCGGGGCTCCCTCTCGCCGTCCCGCGATTCTCGCCGCCATTTCGGGTCCTAATGCGCATGCGCGGGCGGCCGCGCACGCGCATTTCTCATGAGGAATGCGCATGCGCGGTAGTATCCGGGTCGGTGGCGGCGCGAATCGCTGGACGGCGAGAGGGAGCCCCGGGGACGCGGCAGACAAGGTAAGTGTTTTTAATAGCTTTTTATACTTTTATTTACATATTTAGGGAGGGCGGGAGGGAGGCGGGCGGCGCGGAGTGGGGCTACGCGGAGTGCGCCGGTGGGCGTAGTTGTGTGCCCACTTCGCGTAGCTCCGCGGAGCCCCACTCCGCACACTACGCCCAGGGTTAATGTACTCCCATCTGAACTTTACAATGCCACTAAATTTACTTGTGTAAGCATGGATATGTGACATGTACACAATGTTTAGCTCAGCATCACAACCATGTCCAACCAACACATACATACAAGTGTGTTCTCATATACCATCTTTATTTCATTGTTCCGGCAATAGCCTGGCATTATGTCAGAAACATAGTACATCGCAGATGACTCAAATATTCTATGCCAGTAACCACATTTTCAGTTGCAGACCTCAATAACATGGAAGGAGCGGATACATCAGACAATTTCCTATTGAATAGGCAAAATAAAATTGGTCAAACATCATCAGCTGGAACCATATAGCCAATCTCACAAAAGGAATCCCACATCAATAACACCAATAGACAGACATATGGCAGTACTACATTTTCTAATCATATGATCATTCTAATCCATTGTTGCACATCTGTTGGAATGTCAAAACCAAATGTCAGTGGTGTGCCACAAGCATTTTGCCCTACAATGATAGACACATCAACAGCTACATACACTTCACACACTTCACACACAATGAGGACTTAGCCAATGTGAAGGGAGACTAGCATGATTTGGCCCCACAACAACATTTTGTTGGAGCACATGCTGGCACACATGTTGCATTAAGACCACCACACAACAGAGAACACATCCAATTGGTTCATTATAACGTTCCTCCTATCACTGTGCAAGTTGTCTTGGCAAAAGATTTGTACACCCACATTCTGTGACAGTCATTCCCAGGAACAACCCATGTCCCCTTCATACTTCCAAACAGCATCATATACCCACACATTTCACAACTCTGAAATGTTTAAATGAAGATGGGAAGGTACCTTAAGCAGACCAAAACAAAGACATTAGCTATCAAACCATATATATAAGACAATTCACATTGTCAACTTCTGGAGAACACAGTCCATGACAAATAGTGAAAGCATTTCACCTGTATTTTCCAGAACTTGACCTTCCTAATATTTTACCTTAACATACTCATGACATCATCACAACAACAGTTGCTGTAACAGTGAAAGTCATGACGCTTCAGAAAATATTTAATGTGAAAATAGGTACTCCCTGTAAACAATGGCAGTTCTAAGGGCAGGAAAAACACTAATGTATAGACAACATACCTGTTTTAGGATATCATTGCTCCGGGTCTCTGAGACAGCGCCTCCTTCGCTTTTGAATCTGGCATTATCCTGACTTGTATCAAAGCCTTGACCACAACCTAAACTACTTCTGTCCAGAGACTTTAGCTTATTGAGCTCGCCGGTTATCTACAGGTGTTCTCACAAATTAAATTAAGTGGTTTGCGTTTTCATGCTTGAATGCATTTTTAAAAGATGTGATTCTGTTGCTTTACAACTCTGCACACTAAAATACCCAACCATGAAGGCATCATATACCGGATTGGGAGCATAATTCAGAAAGTGGATAAGATTAACAGTAACCACAGAACCCATCACATGATAGTGTTCCACACATAGAAGTCTAGTATGCCACTGGTAGATTCACCCTGAGGAAGGTCCATGACTGAAACACGTTGGTGACATCTATGTCTTTCAACCAGTGTTTTCTCTATATGAACTTTGGATACTAACATCTAATTCCAACTTCACATCCCAGGATCTGCTTATACTCTGTTGTCATTGTCATCAAATAATTTGTTTTCTTTTTTCTTTGTTTTATTCTCTTTTTTGTGGTCATACCTCATTACAAAAACTGTTATATCAAACCATAGGGACAGTTAAGTCATGTTCTGTCTTTGATTAACTTCATCAATAATTTATTGTATGAAATGTATTTTAAAATATTTTTTTGAAAATAATGACAAACCAGTGAAATTAAAAAGTAAACAAAAATTTTTTGATAAAAATAATAACCAAGATATATATTTTTTGTACATTATGCGTGTCTAGATAAATTATTTTTTGTTTGTATATCTATGTTATAGTTGACTGCACATGTGTATCAGTAGCATTTGTGCCCAGTGCAAATCTTTTAAAAAAAAAATAGACAACATTCCTGAGCAGCTATAAATACATGCCCAGTAAATATTTACTAATTATTGGTCAACAGACTGAAACTTAAACATTTAATATATTTTATTATAGACTATTATCTCTCTAGGGGGCACATGCATCAACCTATTTAGGAAGTGCAAACGGTGCGAATCGGTAAATTCGGCCGTTTGCGCTTCCTAAATACGTTTTTGGGATGCATCAAACACTTTTTCAGAATTCGCATTTTTTTGCATTTCTTAAAAATGCGAATGCATTTAAGGAATCGCATTTGTGCGATTCCTTAAATGCAATGCATCAATTTAAAAAAAAATGCAAATGTTGAAATTGGAAGTGCAAATTAACACGAGGTTGACCCTCGTGTTAATTTGCGAAAATCTTTCAAAATGCAAAAAAAAGCATTTTTTACACTGTCATGTTACAGACACACATGTCCTTAGGACATGTGTGTTTGAAACATGCACTTTCAAATACATTTCAGGGGTGCAGGGGCGGGGTCCTTTGGACCCCCCCCTGCACCCTTGGAATGCATCAACAAATTGCGAATTCGTAAATGCCTTCCCATTGACTCCTATGGGCCTTTCGGCCCATAGGAATCAATGGGATTTGCGAAAAAGCAGTTAGGAATTCGGTATTTATTTGCGATTCGGTAAAAATTGCGATTTTGACCGAATCACAAATAAATACCGAAAAAAATGATGCATAGCATTTTGCAATTCCTAATTTGCGATTCGGTAATTTTCGCAAATTAAGAAATGCAAAATGTATGAATGATGCATGTGCCCCTAAACCCCTAATATACAAAATTGAAAGAATAATTTACAATACAACATTAATTGAAAAGACAACAGACAAATATCCATACAATCAACCATTCAAATGACAATACACCATTAGGGTACAGTTATTTTTGGCATTTTCATATACCTAATTGTACCACATGGAGCTCAATTCAATTCAATAACATGATTTGCAATACAGCTCTCAAATATAAATATTGTCTCACATTATAGGTCAGAGATACGTGGCTTTAAGTTATTGATGAATCTTCATGAGTTCTACTGGCAATTTGGTGCCAAGCGCCCTCATTAGATAAGACAAAATTTGAGCTGGTGGATACTGCTAGACCTGGCATCCTTAGTGTGGTTTCCCCTGTCTTCTTGCCTCTACTTCCTGTATTTTTGGACTGTGTGCTGGATTTAGCTTTTGCTGGTTTAAGTACTCTGGGCACTTCACCACTGCAGATCAGTGCCAAAGTGCACATGCTTCCTGGGTAAATTGTGACCAAGATTGTCATATTTGATTTACTGATAAGTCCCTAGCAAAGTGCAGTGAGTGTGCCAGGGCCTGTAAATGAAATGCTACTAGTTGGCTTGAAGCACTGGTTGTGCCACCCACCTGAATAGCCCTGTAAATGTGTCTCAGACCTGCTACTGCTGTGTTTGTGCGCAGTTTTAATCTGCTATGTCGACCTGGCAAGTGCACCCACTTCACCCAAAGATATGCTGGAATGCACACCTGTATTCTTCATAGTGTGCCCATACTTTGAGGCTGCTCCAAGGCTAAATATCTGATATGCAAGGCTTGCCTCGTGCTTTGTCCCAAGCGCCCGGGACTATATCACATTAAAAGCTGCTGCACCGTCGCGTCCAGCTTCAAGCCGCACAGCCACTGAACATGCGCTGTGGCATCAATCAATCATTAATACCAGTAAACCATATTAATTCATAGCAGTGATGTTTATTCCAAAGTTCATCTTTACGTTCATAATAGAGGCAGTGTGATTCTCAACTTAAATGCAGAAGAAATGCCCATCCAGGCCGTATCCTACGGCATGTCAGAATCCACTCTTCCCAGGTAACCATGCTCTTTATTCACCCAATGCATGTCGGCAATCCGCCCTTCATCAGGGGTAACTAAAATTTAAGAACCAGGCATCAATGAACTTCATAATACGCAATGATATGCAGATATGTATCCATCACAAAACCTTATAATCATGAAATTAAATGTCCACAAATCGTAAGAAATAAGGATATAAGGAAATAAGGATAATTTTCCTCTTTCTGCAGCATACATAGAAAGAGGAAAAAGCCTCTTGTGACTGTTTTTGAGCAGGAAGGTTTCCCTTCTTGCACAAAAATATTCATCCCCGTAATGCAGGCACCCTTGCAACACGGTGCATAGGTGTCTGCGTTGGCGCACAGCAGCCCATTGTGCGCCTGTGCAGGGGGAAAAGGAGAGGAATGTGCCTTATCTAATAGATACGGTGCATTCCTGCCCCTTTCTTTTGCCATAGGGCAGCGCAACAGCAAGGCCTACTGCGCTGCCATGAGTTAAAAAAATGCATAAATGAGGGCTTTTGTTTTTCACTGTTGAAAGGCTGTTTGTTCCATAGGTTAACATGGAAGCTGCCTTGTAACATCTTACAAGTGTAACTTTCCATTGGGACAATTGAGAGAAATGGAGTTTAGGCTCTCTGAACTCAGAATGTGATAGCACATCTTTTAGTAAAGGTGGTTTTAAAATTGTGTGTTTGGAACTGCCACTTTTATAATGTTGGCATTTTCTTGTTTAACCACCCTATGTGCCTCTGCCTGTTTTTGTAATCACCATCTGGTTTTGGGGTGGCAGGAGCTGGGGATGTGTATTCGCTGTAGACTGTCCCAAGGTGGGTTGAGGCGTGTGACTCAGAGCCAGGTTGAATAGACCTTTCTGCATCTAGAGTGGCGGGAGGAGTTTTCACTAGCACCAGAATAGGCTGTGTCTGCTCTGCACAATGTACTCGCCACCTACTGTAGTGAAGCTGGACCAAGGTGGACAACACTGGTTTTAATGAGCTCAGAGACTCCTGAACCAAAGTCTACAAAGAGAAAATGGGGTAGAAATGTTAGACCTGAAACCCCAGAACTTTAGATTACTTGTGGAATCAAGAGGAACCTCTGCTAAAGAAGAAGAGCTGGAGAACTGTGAGAGACTGCCCCTTTGCTGTGTGTTGGTTTGTTGGGTTGGCCTGCAGTTGCTGCTTCTGCCAAGGAGAGGACAAAGACTGGAACCTTGCTGTGAACCTGCTTGTGAGGAATCTCCAAAGGCTTATGTGTGCATGTCTCCTGTTCTGAAGTCTCTGGGACACAAAGACTCCAAGACCAGCTTCCTTGAACTCTACTACTGGGAGCCAAGCAGCATATCGGCACATAAGCACAAACCTCACAAAAAAAGCAGGCACGCATCCAAACAGGCAGACACCACACCCACCATCAAAACCACAGGCACCACCGTCACATCCACAACCACCACTGGCAACATCACACCCACATACCCACACTACTCCCCCATCACATCCTCACACAGCCTCACACAGCACAGATGACAGCACACATGCATGCACATACAACACCCCCACCACCACATCCAAAGCCAGCACAGACGACACCACATCCACTTCCACCCCCCAACCACCATCACTTCCATACACACACACGCCTATGAAAGAGTGATCACAAGCGAGATGAAAAAGATAAACTATTCCAGCAGGACCAGAAGTAACTTTTCAAGGAAAGAATGGCAAACTTTAAAATCCTTAACTGAAATGACGGAAATAACAATACAAAAAGCGGATAAAGGGGGAGCAATTGTAATAATGGACACTGAATTTTACAAAGATAGTGTACGTACTCATCTTCAAGATATCAACACATACCAGAAACTGGAGGAAGATCCAACCAATACATTCTCTGCTACTCTTAAAACTATTTTGGACAGAGCTCTAGAGATGAAATGGATATCGACTAAAACATATCAATTCTTGAACTGTAAATATCCAAGGAGGCCTCAATTTTATATGTTGCCGAAAATTCACAAGAATGTAAACAAACCACCATTCAGACCGATTGTGTCGGCATGTGGCTCATTATCCGAACCACTAGGTCAGTACCTAGATTGGTTCTTACAACCACTAGTACAGAAATGGAACACTTACATTAAAGACACCACTTCCTTTTTGAATTTATTGATGACACTTGATATTCCATCCAATCAGGAAATATGGCTTTGCACAATTGATGTGACAGCACTGTACACGTCCATTCCTCACAATGAGGGAATTGAAGCAATAGAATGGTGTTTACTTGAAAATGAGATTATTGGATCGGATAAAGTGTTTTTGCTTGAACTACTACAATTTGCATTATTACACAGTTATCTCCAATGGGAAGGGGAATTTTATGGACAATGCAGTGGTACATCCATGGGGTTTGCGGGGGCACCGTCCTACGCAAATACCTTTATGGCAAAATTTGAGCATGACCACATCTTGAACAACATAAACTGGACACAAAGTTTGATTACATTTAAAAGGTATATTGATGATATATTCATAATCTGGAGTGGTACAAAAGAAAAACTTATGGAGAATATTCAAGATTTGAATTCACAACATGAGAGACTGAAATTCACATACCAAATGGATCAGAATGAATTACCATTTCTGGATGTGTTAATAAATATTGAACAAGGGAAGATCAACACGAGAGTGTTTACAAAAGAAACAGATAGAAACAGCTGTTTACACTTTACAAGTTTTCACCCCCATTCACTTAAAAAGCATCTACCTTTATCTCAATTCATACGACAGAAAAGGATTACATCTGATCCCATGAATATTGCCACCACGTTCGAAAAACAGATCCAAAAATACCTAACACGAGGATATCCCAAAACTTTGCTGGAAGAATCCAAGAACAAAGTATTAGCCATGAACAGAGAAACATTGCTACACTCCAAAGAAAAGTCTGACATTAAACCCACAGTATGTGTTCTGAAACATTCTACACAATCAGCAAAAATTGCGAATATCATGAGACAACATTGGCATTTGGTCACGGATGAACCAGATCTACAATCATTATTTTCCAAAAACATCACTTTTGCATATCATCGATCAAAGAACATGCAAGAATTACTTAAAAAGCGAACATCTGAGGTTTCTGATGTAACTCATAAAGGGATGCAGAGATGTGAAAATTGCATGCATTGCAATAATGTGATAGTGGGAAGAATGTTCACACATCCTATGACCGGAAAAAAGATTCCTTTATTACATTCAAGCACTTGTGATACCAAAGGAGTGATTTATGGAATCAAATGCCCATGCGGCAAATTATACATTGGCCAAACAGAGCGTAAGATTAAAATAAGAATCACGGAACATAAAAGCAATATCCGTTTGAAGAATGTCAAGTCAACAGTGGCAACCCATTGGGCTGAAACAGGTCATAATATAGCTCAATTGCGGTTCACTATACTAGAGGTGATCAAACCCAGATCGGATCAGGACACTCACAAACAAAGACTAAGATCAGAATACTTTTGGATTCACAAATTGGGAAGTCTACACCCACAGGGACTGAATGACAGGATAGAGCTATCCTGCTTTTTATAAACAATTAAAAAAGCTTTATTAAATTCCTGTTAATAACACACTGAAGAGTGTACTATGATCCCATTCCAAGATGGTTGACATATAATTACATTTCTCAAATGTTGATCCTTTTGTTTATATTGTTTAGAAAAGTTAATCACTCTTGGGTTTCATCTTTCATATGCACATGGTAAATATTGCGTTTTGGTTTTATTCATGTTGAAAATGCTAAACAATTATAAGTCAATGATTATATCACGTAAATATGATGTGGCACTAAAATAGTCGTTTTTGATTTAGCCGTGATGTTAAATCACATCCACTGTGGTTTTAACTAGTATTTACATTGGATTAGTAGAAGAACTCGCTAAGAATCGAGTAGCGATCATGTGACCGCGACAGGAACCAATCACGGAGGCTATAACTAGTAAAAATAGACTCGGATATGTTTCACGCACAATGATTGGTTGAGCAGAAACGGCGCGTAACTCTTGACATTTAACAGTGAGTAAGAACGGAACGTTTGTTTAAATTGTGATTTTGGTCGTTTAACAGTGAGTAAGAACGAAACGCTTGTTTTAATCGTGGTAAACCTTAAATTTACGTGTAGAATATATAATTTGATCGTTCTTTTTTGTTAAGTTCAAATGTTTGGGAAGTTTGCTTATAACACACAATGGAATTGGATATAGTTTGGATTCACTTGAACATAATGGTAAACGCTGAAAATTGATTTTGATTATGAATGTATTTAGGTTATAGATAATCTGTTGCTATGAATAGACTGAATAGTCATATACTGATTACTGCAAAAGCTAGTTGTAATAGCTGTAATGCTCACAAAATTCCTTGTTTCCCACACAGACCCCCGAGGAAGGGTCAACCTCGACCCGAAATGCATTGGGTAGAAGTTAAATGTTAAAGCCTTTAATCGTCATAAATGAATGGATTAATTCAATTGACTTTGAAAAACGACGAAAATAAAAAGAAATGATGTGAAATTTCCGACAGAGATTGAATACGTTTTTTTCACACAAATGATGAAAGAATGAGTATGAGACCATCAGGGTCATGATAATATTGTGCACAACTCCACCTGCAAGTGGAATTTCCACTTTCTCCATTTTTGATTCATTGAAGAATAGTGCTCTTAGACAAAGCACTTAAAAGGAGTGAGTAGCACAAATGAACTTGTGAACTTATGATAAAAGGGAATAATTTTGGAGTGCCAGACGAATCATAACAAAGATTTATTCAGAAGTGTCTACCCCTCGTCCGGGCACCATCAATTTAGAATGATGAATTTGGAAGACATAGCTCAAATAACGACTAATAAAGCAGAGACTCTAGCTTATACTGCCGATGAAGCCGAACAGATTTATGGGCTAATCAAGGAAACCAGAGCATTCAGTCCGCAAATAAGCACAGCTAATCAACTACTGAAACAGCTTGAATACATCAGTTAACGAGAAATAAACCAGCGTTTACACGCTACGACATTGATACACTATCATAGAAACAAGCGAATCCCAAGGGGATTAAGAATTGCCCTAAAACCCATGTTATGCAGGAACAATAAAGCTTTTTTAAACAGATGGTACCAAATTCTAAACAAATGTAGTTTGGATCTAATCCTTTTGATCGTGGAAGAGCTCTCTAAAGAACTAAAACTAGTAGAAGAGGAACTACATGGCATCAAACAAGAATTAAACCAACATGAAGGCTTATCTGAATTACTAGAGGACACCAATAAAAAATTGGATAAATACGCAAAAGAAATTGAGGAAAGGAAAATTAAAAAGTACAGAAGAGACACTATTGACTATAAGCTGGAAGAAGTTTATAGCTGGGCAGAAGTGTATAATCAAAGAAAGTGGCAACAACCAGCAACTGATAAGACTTCATCACAAGAGAGTGTGGTATCTGATTCTGAGACAACCCAAAACAGAAAACCAATGAATAAACAAACACAAAGGGAACGAAGAGATGAAATGGATAAAACGGCTTTTTTAGAAATATGTCCAGCAGCAAACAATGCTCCATCTACGAGCGTAACAAGAGGAGACCTGTTAAAACCAGGAGGGGAAAAAGAAAAAGCAAAGGAATCAGAAGCAGAACGAAAGATGAGATCCATGAGAAAGAAACCAACCTTGTCATAAACATATCTGAAAAACAATTGACTAAGACACAAACTAACGTGTTAAACAAAGGTTTGACTTTCGTTCCTATCTATAGATCCAACGCCCAAGAAACTGAAATATCTGTCTTTAAATTTCTTCGGGTTCTACGATTAAAGAATTTCTTCAATAATGTGCAACCTACTGAAGGACCAAAAAGTGACCTCAAAGAATTCAGAACTAAAAGTACATTTTGTGCACCTACATCACACAAAACCATCGACGCCTATGAAAGAGTGATCACAAGCGAGATGAAAAAGATAAACTATTCCAGCGGGACCAGAAGTAACTTTTCAAGGAAAGAATGGCAAACTTTAAAATCCTTAACTGAAATGACGGAAATAACAATACAAAAAGCGGATAAAGGGGGAGCAATTGTAATAATGGACACTGAATTTTACAAAGATAGTGTACGTACTCATCTTCAAGATATCAACACATACCAGAAACTGGAGGAAGATCCAACCAATACATTCTCTGCTACTCTTAAAACTATTTTGGACAGAGCTCTAGAGATGAAATGGATATCGACTAAAACATATCAATTCTTGAACTGTAAATATCCAAGGAGGCCTCAATTTTATATGTTGCCGAAAATTCACAAGAATGTAAACAAACCACCATTCAGACCGATTGTGTCGGCATGTGGCTCATTATCCGAACCACTAGGTCAGTACCTAGATTGGTTCTTACAACCACTAGTACAGAAATGGAACACTTACATTAAAGACACCACTTCCTTTTTGAATTTATTGATGACACTTGATATTCCATCCAATCAGGAAATATGGCTTTGCACAATTGATGTGACAGCACTGTACACGTCCATTCCTCACAATGAGGCAAATCACTTAATCTCCCCGTGCCTAAAAATGAATGTGTGTCTGTCCTCATGTAACGTAACAGGTGCTCTGTAAAGGGCTCTGATAACTGATTCGGTTCGGTTCGGTTCTAGTTCGCGCTATATAAAACTCTAAAAAAAAAAAAAAAAATGAGGGAATTGAAGCAATAGAATGGTGTTTACTTGAAAATGAGATTATTGGATCGGATAAAGTGTTTTTGCTTGAACTACTACAATTTGCATTATTACACAGTTATCTCCAATGGGAAGGGGAATTTTATGGACAATGCAGTGGTACATCCATGGGGTTTGCGGGGGCACCGTCCTACGCAAATACCTTTATGGCAATATTTGAGCATGACCACATCTTGAACAACATAAACTGGACACAAAGTTTGATTACATTTAAAAGGTATATTGATGATATATTCATAATCTGGAGTGGTACAAAAGAAAAACCTATGGAGAATATTCAAGATTTGAATTCACAACATGAGAGACTGAAATTCACATACCAAATGGATCAGAATGAATTACCATTTCTGGATGTGTTAATAAATATTGAACAAGGGAAGATCAACACGAGAGTGTTTACAAAAGAAACAGATAGAAACAGCTGTTTACACTTTACAAGTTTTCACCCCCATTCACTTAAAAAGCATCTACCTTTATCTCAATTCATACGACAGAAAAGGATTACATCTGATCCCATGAATATTGCCACCACGTTCGAAAAACAGATCCAAAAATACCTAACACGAGGATATCCCAAAACTTTGCTGGAAGAATCCAAGAACAAAGTATTAGCCATGAACAGAGAAACATTGCTACACTCCAAAGAAAAGTCTGACATTAAACCCACAGTATGTGTTCTGAAACATTCTACACAATCAGCAAAAATTGCGAATATCATGAGACAACATTGGCATTTGGTCACGGATGAACCAGATCTACAATCATTATTTTCCAAAAACATCACTTTTGCATATCATCGATCAAAGAACATGCAAGAATTACTTAAAAAGCGAACATCTGAGGTTTCTGATGTAACTCATAAAGGGATGCAGAGATGTGAAAATTGCATGCATTGCAATAATGTGATAGTGGGAAGAATGTCCACACATCCTATGACCGGAAAAAAGATTCCTTTATTACATTCAAGCACTTGTGATACCAAAGGAGTGATTTATGGATTCAAATGCCCATGCGGCAAATTATACATTGGCCAAACAGAGCGTAAGATTAAAATAAGAATCACGGAACATAAAAGCAATATCCGTTTGAAGAATGTCAAGTCAACAGTGGCAACCCAATGGGCTGAAACAGGTCATAATATAGCTCAATTGCGGTTCACTATACTAGAGGTGATCAAACCCAGATCGGATCAGGACACTCACAAACAAAGACTAAGATCAGAATACTTTTGGATTCACAAATTGGGAAGTCTACACCCACAGGGACTGAATGACAGGATAGAGCTATCCTGCTTTTTATAAACAATTAAAAAAGCTTTATTAAATTCCTGTTAATAACACACTGAAGAGTGTACTATGATCCCATTCCAAGATGGCTGACATATAATTACATTTCTCAAATGTTGAGCCTTTTGTTTATATTGTTTAGAAAAGTTAATCACTCTTGGGTTTCATCTTTCATATGCACATGGTAAATATTGCGTTTTGGTTTTATTCATGTTGAAAATGCTAAACAATTATAAGTCAATAATTATATCACGTAAATATGATGTGGCACTAAAATAGTCGTTTTTGATTTAGCCGTGATGTTAAATCACATCCACTGTGGTTTTAACTAGTATTTACATTGGATTAGTAGAAGAACTCGCTAAGAATCGAGTAGCGATCATGTGCCAGCGACAGGAACCAATCACGGAGGCTATAACTAGTAAAAATAGACTCGGATATGTTTCACGCACAATGATTGGTTGAGCAGAAACGGCGCGTAACTCTTGACATTTAACAGTGAGTAAGAACGGAACGTTTGTTTAAATTGTGATTTTGGTCGTTTAACAGTGAGTAAGAACGAAACGCTTGTTTTAATCGTGGTAAACCTTAAATTTACGTGTAGAATATATAATTTGATCGTTCTTTTTTGTTAAGTTCAAATGTTTGGGAAGTTTGCTTATAACACACAATGGAATTGGATATAGTTTGGATTCACTTGAACATAATGGTAAACGCTGAAAATTGATTTTGATTATGAATGTATTTAGGTTATAGATAATCTGTTGCTATGAATAGACTGAATAGTCATATACTGATTACTGCAAAAGCTAGTTGTAATAGCTGTAATGCTCACAAAATTCCTTGTTTCCCACACAGACCCCCGAGGAAGGGTCAACCTCGACCCGAAATGCATTGGGTAGAAGTTAAATGTTAAAGCCTTTAATCGTCATAAATGAATGGATTAATTCAATTGACTTTGAAAAACGACGAAAATAAAAAGAAATGATGTGAAATTTCCGACAGAGATTGAATACGTTTTTTTCACACAAATGATGAAAGAATGAGTATGAGACCATCAGGGTCATGATAATATTGTGCACAACTCCACCTGCAAGTTGAATTTCCACTTTCTCCATTTTTGATTCATTGAAGAATAGTGCTCTTAGACAAAGCACTTAAAAGGAGTGAGTAGCACAAATGAACTTGTGAACTTATGATAAAAGGGAATAATTTTGGAGTGCCAGACGAATCATAACAAACATTTTCTTGTTTAACCACCCTATGTGCCTCTGCCTGTTTTTGTAATCACCATCTGGTTTTGGAGTGGCAGGAGCTGGGGATGTGTATTCGCTGTAGACTGTCCCAAGGTGGGTTGAGGCGTGTGACTCAGAGCCAGGTTGAATAGACCTTTCTGCATCTAGAGTGGCGGGAGGAGTTTTCACTAGCACCAGAATAGGCTGTGTCTGCTCTGCACAATGTACTCGCCACCTACTGTAGTGAAGCTGGACCAAGGTGGACAACACTGGTTTTACTGAGCTCAGAGACTCCTGAACCAAAGTCTACAAAGAGAAAATGGGGTAGAAATGTTAGACCTGAAACCCCAGAACTTTAGATTACTTCTGGAATCAAGAGGAACCTCTGCTAAGGAAGAAGAGCTGGAGAGCTGTGAGAGACTGCCCCTTTGCTGTGTGTTGGTTTGTTGGGTTGGCCTGCAGTTGCTGCTTCTGCCAAGGAGAGGACAAAGACTGGAACTTTGCTGTGAACCTGCTTGTGAGGAATCTCCAAAGGCTTATGTGTGCATGTCTCCTGTTCTGAAGTCTCTGGGACACAAAGACTTCAAGACCAGCTTCCTTGAACTCTACTACTGGGAGCCAAGCAGCATATCGGCACATAAGCACAAACCTCACAAAAAAAGCAGGCCCGCATCCAAACAGGCAGACACCACACCCACCATCACAACCACAGGCACCACCGTCACATCCACAACCACCACTGGCAACATCACACCCACATACCCACACTACTCCCCCATCACATCCTCACACAGCACAGATGACAGCACACATGCATGCACATACAACACCCCCACCACCACATCCAAAGCCAGCACAGACGACACCACATCAACCTCCACCCCCCAACCACCATCACTTCCATACACACACAACACACAACCACACCCACTGTCACCACCACATCTGTATCCACAACACCCACACCCAGCACTTCCACTGCCGCAACATTCACAGATACACCAGGCACATTCTACACACCTAAGAAATATACACACACACAATCAAGCACCCAAAAAGACACCACATAAACAATATACACCCCTACCTGCTGCACACACATCCGACACACATGCACCTGCACCCATACAGACCCAAACACATCACACACAGTCACTCCCTCTACCTCCAAGACACCACTCCTTACCATTCCCACTACTAAGTCCCCTATTAAAGATCCCTCATTTTCCCCTGCCATCACACCTCCCCAACCTCCAACTACCACTTCCAAGGACCGTACTACCCTTCCCATACCCAAGACCACCCCTTCTACCTCCAATTCACCCCTCTTACCTACCCATCCACCCCCGCCACTTCCCAAGGCACACCTGCCAAACGTTCCCCAACTTCCCATTCCCAATGCCCCCATCCTAAATGTAAGTCCACCCTTTCCTCTTCCGGATCCACCACTTCTCATCCCAAGGACATCCTTCCCAAAACCAAATATTTCCATCCCAAATAACATCTTGAGGTGCCTGCCCTGCTCAATGGATGCCCCTTTATGAGGTGGTTTCCCTAGCAGTGTCAGTCGGGGCAGGTTTTGTGGCCATGCAATGTGTTAAGCCACACCAATTCTAACAGGACTGGCCATTGGCCTTTGGTTATGCTAGGTCCCTGTGTTTATTTGGACAAAAAAATCTGCTTTGTTTGTGAGCGCATTAGTCCTGGCATTACTTTTTCCTAGCTATTTTTGGAAGCCTAGCAATGTTGCAGAGGTTAAATTATGATGCAATGTTTAAGTGTTTGTACACTTTGGCAGGTTAAACTACAAATATTTCTGGAGTGTACTTTATGCACATACATATTTTGATATGGCATGTGCTGGCGATTACTTTTTATGGGCGGGCATCCATCATAGTGTTGACCACTTGCACCACCTTATTGATGTGATTGATACATTGGAATGTGTGACTACAGGTGTATTTGTTTCACCCTTATAGGTGACCAATATGAACAGACTTGTATATTTAGAGCTTGGAACCACGGCAGGAATCACACAGGACAAGGGGAAATGTTGCATGGATAGATATGTGAGATGGTACCAAATTGGGTCAGACATTGATTGGGGTGTTATTTCACTTGGTAAGGTTTCAGCTTGTCTTGAGCAATGTCTTCATTCTTTTGCTTGCACTTCTTCATATGATGTATGTTGGATATGTGTTTGATGTGTGCAAGTTAGTTGGTGGCTGGATAGTTGTCATACCTTTCTGTGTTATGTTTTTGGAAATGTGTCCATTATTTTAAGTGGACCTTGCACCTAATTTAGTTATATGAGAAGAATGCTGTTACTGATGTGTTTGTTTTTATATCTTGCTCTTACAATTTACCCACAAATGAACAACACTTGGTGATGTCATTGGTTAGCCCTGATATACTTGATGCCAGTGGCCTGTGCACAGAGACGTTTAACGGCAGGGGAAAGTGGACTCTGGCTCAGGGAGCTCGACTTTCAGGGGGCCCCCTGATTGAGCCAACCCTGTTCTACCGAGAGTCTTGCCCTGATAACCTTCAAATATTTCTTCAACTGATTGGTTGAATTAACATTTCCCAAAACGACTTTTTAATGTGGGTGATGTGTGAGATTCTAGCACACTAAAGTGAAAGTAAAATGAGCCAATGGGCTCGTTTTACTTTCACTGCCTCAGTGCTCAGGGAAAATGTCAGCCACCCGATCCCTGATCGGGATGGGAAAGGTATTGTTGGAAAAGGGAGAATCTCCCCTTTCCAATGATATATCTGCCTTGTGGAACCCTGTATGCATGGTGACCCTATGTGCTGCAACAATGATCCCGTACTAACAGCATGTGAGTCAAAGTGAACTATGAGCAGAAGCATAGACATAGAAAACGGACATTGAAGTTCTCCCTGACAGCCACTAGAAAGCGAATAGTTATTTTATGATAAAATCTTCCCTTTCCAATGATATATCTGCCTAGTGGATCCCTACATGGGGATTGCCACAGGAGAATGAGCCCCAAGCAGAGAAGTGCTCCATCCACTAGACACCAGGGATGGGGAGGAGCTTGGGCTCCCCGAGCAGATTTGATGATTATAGTCTATCTACCCCTCCAGGGGTCAGTGGGTGTAATTACTGAGGTTAAAGGAACTCACACAGTTTTACTCCGCAGAATTCCGTGGAGTTCCTTAAAATCTCTATGAGATTCCACGGAGTTCCGCACATCATGTAGTAACAGGTACGGCATTACTGAAAGGTAGACAATTGGAAGCAAAATAACATAAATAAAAATCTAGCTGCATGAGGTTGAAGTTAATATATCTTGTGGTCAAACTACTTAGCCTAACCACAACGTACATCACCCATTCCTTTCCAACCCCACTTCTCAGCGATGTAGAGTCATTGTGCCTTGCAGAGCCCTTTGCCCCCAAGGATGGTCTCTCTGCCAAGTTGCTGTTCTCGGAGTTGATACCTTCTCCTGGCAGAGTGCGAGTGCTGAGTGAGGAGAATCATCATGTCTTTCACTGCTGGTAAATTGCCAGAACTGCAACAGAAGAAGCCAGATCAGTGTGAGCGCATGCACGGTGACACTATGTGCTGCAACAATTATTCCGGACTAACAGCATGTGGGGGGAAGTGAACTATGAGCGGAAGCGCACTGGGTCACACTTTGCATAGACATAGAAAATGGACATTTAAGTTCTCCCTGATAACCACTAGAAAGGGAATAGTTATTTATGATAAAATAACTATTTGCTTTCTAGTGGTTCACGGGTAGAATTTCAATGTCCGTTTTCTATGTCCAAGCGAAGCGTATACCAGCCTTCAAGCTTCTTGTGATAGGAATCAGGACTACATCGAAGCTCAGATACAGAAGTAATGTGCCATCATAGAAGGGGTACTGCAGCACATCAGCGTGATGTCACGGAGTATAATCAGCACAGCAACTGACAATGTGACATCACAGAACGAGTAAAGTGACTTCTGAGCTAGAGGTGCTCTAGAGCACGAGCACAGCAGGGGACATGGCAGAGGGCACTAGAGCAGCTAAGGGGTGCTGTGGTGGAGGAAGGACACAAGGCAGATATGTCATAAGTTGGATAAATATGATATCTAGGGGTGCTGCGTGCTACTCAGTAAACTCCGACATGCGGTGGAGTTTTTAGCCAAACTTGTAGTGCGGAGTGGATAAAACTCTATGAACTCCAACGGCGAACTTGAATTCACTGCCCACCCCAAGTAATTACCCTGATCTGCCCCCTCAGGGGGGGGCATAAAGCTCATTAGACACCAGGGCTTAATGTTGTTTTTAAATATGGAGTTGGGGGCTGCCATCAAGGGCACAGCCATGTCCCCACCCACAACACAATATGCTGGCAGTCTTTTTGCCCTCCCTGGGAAGCAGATGGGGTAATATTCAAAATCTGCCCTCACAGGGTGGCAGAAATCCCAGTAGACATGAGGGCTGTATAGAAAAAAATATAAAGAGGTGGGGTTGCCCATCATGGGCATAACAATGCCCCACACCACTCGAAAACTATTCTGGCAGTCTTTCAGCCCCTGGGGGACGATGGAGGTGATTACCCCCAATTTGACCCCTCTGGGGTGGGCGGGGCAGGAAGCTCCCTGGACAACAAGGAAATATAAAAAGAAATATAGGGGTGGGGCTGCCTATCATGGGCATGGCCATCTCCCCCCCCCCTTGAAAAATGCTGGCACTCTTTCTGCCCCCCCTTGGGCCAGATGGGGGTTATTACACCTAATCCGCCTCCTATGTGGGCAAAAAGCCAACCAGACACCAGGGACATATAAAAATGATGTGTTTGAAAAAAAGAAATTAGGAACTAGTGTTAGAAACCATGGACAGAGACGGACTAGTGACAGCACAGACTATAGTGAATCAAAAAGCATGGTACAAAATGATTTTATTAAATTTTCATTATAGTAAAAAAAGCACAGTTATCATTTAAATATACATAATTATTATGTGCATGCCTTCATTATACATGTGACTAATTGTCTACATATACAGACTAATAATGTCAGATCCTATACAGTTTTCATCATAATGTAGCTAGAATTGGGATCTATATGAAGGCTACTTGTAAAGTTATTTATACATTAAAACATGGCTGAATGTATCAACTTGATACATTCAGCCATGTTTTAATGTATAAATAACTTTACAAGTTACTGATAACTGTGCTTTTTTTACTATAATGAAAATTTAATAAAATAATTTTGTACCATGCTTTTTGATTCACTATAGTCTGTGCTGTCACTAGTCCGTCTCTGTCCATGGTTTCTAACACTAGTTCCTAATTTCTTTTTTTCAAACATTGCATTTATCCCGTATTAGGAACTCTAGTCGGGGATACCCCCTCTTTCTTACATACATATAAAAATGATGCCAAATATGTGCATTTCCATGCCCCCACTCCCCCAAAATATGCTGGTATTTTATTTCCCCCCCCCCCGAGTTAGGTGCCCCTACCCACAGAAAATGTGCTTACAGTCTCTCTGCCCCCCACCCCGTGATGATTTCCCCTAAACTGCCAAACGGACGAAGTGGCACAGCGGTTTTTTATCTGCAGAAAAGGGGTAACTCTGGGTGTTAGGAATTTTATGGATTCCTGCAAATTTTGATAGGAACAATCACAAAATATAAAGAAAATGCATGATTCCACACAAAGTTTGAGCTTTGTAGGGCATTGTGGGGGTAAGAAAACCTCATGGGATCCAGTTAAGATACACCATCCTAAAATTCCCTGGTTGTCAAGTTTTCAAAAATTTCTGTTGTTAGTAGGTTTGCACGGATGGCACCACAGAACGGCCACAAATACCTCAGCTACCTCGAATAATTATCTCCAAATTTACCATTCTAGGGCCTTTTTGTGTTGTGTTCTCGTGGCCCACCCACACGAGTGGGGTACCATTCTCATCAAGGGACAAGTCAGAACTTAGCGTGGTAGGAAATATGTGACTCCCCCACAGATTCAAAAACTTTCTGTTGCATGTTTCAGTTCAGATGTTTTTTGGAGGGCCTTGTGAAACACCACGACAAAACAGTATTGCCTTCTATGATATGCCACGCGGCAGGCCCAACACGGGTTGTAGGTTTATATTACCATACTGCATTCTCTTTTCCACTCTATCTTACACAGCCAGCCTGAATAGGGTTGTGGGCATGATGCTGTGTATACCTGGCCCGGTGTTATGTCCTTATTTTGGAAAATAAAACGGATTTGTAAACAAAAACTTTCTGTTACAGACATGTGAGGAAAATAAGTTTTTTTTTAACCAAAGTTTGGCGTTTGCAAGGGCTTCTGGGTAAAGTTAGATAGTGAGAGGCAGGCAAGTCACGCTTCTCACCTGGTTGTCGAGCTTTCAATATAGTACAGGTCTGCTAGGTTTGCCTGGAATCCCACTGAGCTAGAGTGCAAAATCCACAGCTACCCACTGGAGTAGCATCATTTTGGCTTCATCCTTTTAAGTTTAGCTAGGCCTTATATATATATATATATACTTACCTTTGGCCCTAGGTATTCGTGCGATGCAATAATACTAATGAGCTATGTCGCATCAAAAGCATTGAAGAAGCATTTATTGTGTGTTTTGACATATATGTGTGTGCATATTAACGTGTTTTTTTTCAGAGACATCTGGGTTGCTGACATTAATCTTCTATAGGTTTAGATTGCATGGTGGTGTGCTAAAATACATTTAACGGAGTGAAAGGGCTTAGTGAGAATGAATCACGTATGTGTGAAATGCTTTCTTTATAAATTGTGACCAGTTGTCATTTTTGGTTAATAATACATGTATTCGTTTATTGTGCCACATATTAGTATACAGTATCATTTAAATTATGAGTAGGTTGTAGAATGAATATGCTTTTTAAAGAAAATCACAAAGTTTGCATGATTGTGGGGCTTAAGCTTACAGTTGAAAACAATTGTACATGTTTTTCTCCCCTGCAGGGGCAGATCAAAGGCATTAATTAGTTAGTAAAAAGAGCATTGAATTTCAGAGAAAGTGAGGCAAGGAAAAACTGGCAAGGTCAAATTATTTTGACGAAGAACAAAGGGAGTGGTACCAGTTGGTACTATCAGATGAAGGGAGGAATCCAAGGACACCTTGGAAGCGGAGCCTGAAATATGGGTGTGGCTTTCAAGGTGCCAAGTTCTTTCTTGGGAGCTGAAAAAGTACTATGATGTGTACGAGGTTCTATTTCGCAAATGTTCTTAGTGCATTTTAATTAGTGAACCCATCTTGGCTTTGGTCAGATTCTCTTTAGACTTGGAGACGTTCAGGAAAGAGGTAGGCAAGAAAGACACGTTTCTTGCTTACTTGATTCAATAGGGTTTGCTCTATTCTTAGTTTAGTGTAGGGTTTAATAGATGTTGCAAATCTTTCCCATGTATGGGGAGAAAGATTGAAACCATTTGTCTAGTCATCAAATCCTTTTTCTTGTTTTTTGCAGTGCTGCATCAAAATTCTTATATGCTCTTTGCTGGTGAGGACCAATATTGTAGGTCGCTTTGGTCTTCCTTTGATAATCCTGTACTTTTATAGTATGTTTTTGAGATTGATTTATATTAGTCTGGCTTTGCGTTTGAAATATACTTTTTAACCTCAAGTTATTGACTCAGACTTTATTTGTGTGGTACTAACGATCACTCTGTATTTTAAGATTCAAATTTGTTGCCAACCCCATTTCCTCTCAGGCTACTATCAAGGTCTATTGACCACTGGCAAATTTGAAGAAATGGCCCAGAGCATTCTCAGGTGGTAGGATAATGAGGATGGTTAGTACCTGGAGTTAGAAAACTGTTACTTTAAATTAGCCCAGATTCAATCTCTGTCCTCCGTGTCCATGTTTCGATTTGGGGAATCAGTGTTGGTGATGCTCCATTGGTTCAAGAGCGAGTTGTAACAGTGGAGGAGTATCAATAGGGTTGCATATACGTGGCTAATGCTTAGCTTGCGGTGTTTGTAGCAATTGTATGGTGTCTTGCAGAGATTGTGTGATATTGTGTGCTAATGTTTTAGATGATCGTGTGAATGTAGCGCTTATTGTGGAGAAGTTGTTATCGGGTCCGACGTGGCCTAAGATTCCGGGACAATATGAAAAACTGTAGAAGACGCTGTATTGTAATTGTCAGCTGAGTTTTTGTGATGTTTGTCGTGAGACGTCGTCAACAGCCCAATCAATAATGGGGTGTTTATTTTTGGTGTGAACGTGAGGTATGAATAGTGTCACAGACCTTTTGTGCACAGGAAAGCTGCACCGATTGGAGATTCCCCGCTGGATGAAGTTTCATTTGAATGTGTGATTGTGTTGTTTTTGCATAATTCCTTTCCGTCGATTCTTTAGTAAAGTAGTCAACTGTCACTTGTTGCTCTTGCCTTGTATTTAGTTGTAAGAGAGTTGCTGAAAAGAGTGCATTTGTATAAATTATAAAGGAGGGTGAGCTGCTGCGAGGAGTGAGATTGTCGTCACAGAGCTGTTATTGGCTGTCTATGTCACTAGGTGTCACTCTGTTATTGGTTGGATGATTTGGAACAAGAGTAAAATATTGATTGTGTGTTAAAACAGACTGATTTTAATCCAAAATAAAATGTTTTAAAGTTGTGTGAGATTTGTTTAGAGGTGATGTTCAGACACATCTTAGAGGAGGGAAGAAGCTCCACCTGATGAGACTGCAGGACATTATATGGCTATAAATGTAGGGTTAAAGACATGTATTTGGCTCGAGCAATGGCACAAGATCACTGAGAAAGAATGTGCACTGGCGTTTCTACGTTATGGTACATTTAATTTGAGATTTATTCAAAATTTGAAAAGAATTCTATATGAAATGAAACCACAAACTAGACCCACACAATTTGAAGCACTTAATGCTTCGGAGCATACAGCTCATGCCAGAGAAAAAGAGAGATACCACGGACAAGTGAAATTTCGGCATAGTGAGCTTTTGTTAATGAGTAAGTATGTTACTAGGAGAGCAAGACAATCCCATGATAAATTATCTGAAATAGCTCAGAAATATGAGGTAGATTTGGAGCAGAACAGAGATGCCATGGACACGCTTTTTGTGATCAGGACATAGAACATATGAGAATACCGGGGATGAAGATGCAAATTCAGGAATTAATTCACAGTATCCAAATTTGGAGTGAATTAGAGTAGTGGGAAATTAAATGGTCAAAAATGAAAAACTCCCAAGAAAACAACAGGAGAGCCTCCTCCTTCCAAAGGTGGGCAGAAGGGAGTTACAGGCTTCCTTTTGCGGGAGGTACCTGGAGAAGGTTACATATATGTACCATGGAGAAGGAATTATCATGAGTCATTTACAAATGAATATCCCAAATTGAGAGGGAAGCCTGTCGAATGGTACAAACAATCACCCACATGCATCATTGTTCATTTTTGCGAATCTTTATTTGCGAAAAAATGCGAATCGCAAATAAAGAATCGCAAAATGGAATGCATCATAAAATTTGCATTTTTTTAGCGATTCGGAAAAATTCGCAATTTTATCCGAATCGCATAAATATGCGAATTCTGTAATTGCGAATTCGCTTTTTGCGAATTCGCAATTAGCGAATACGCACAATCATGCATTGGTTGAAAGACACACCCAGGAAGCCAGGAGACTAATTACAGACACCTGCAGGGCAGTTCAAACTGCAGGAGTGGCTTTTGGCAGTTGGAGCTCAGACTGCAGTTGCTGAAGGAGTGTTTTGTGTTTGCTGCTTCAAGTAAAATGGCTACAGAAAGTTCTACAGAAGACCAGCAACCTAGGAAAAGAAAAATCAAGTTTATTGACCAGGAGCTTGAGATTTTAATAGAAGAGGTAACTTTGAGGCATGAGCAGCTTTTTGGAAAGGATTCCCTTAAAGTTCCTGAGGCAGTGAAGAGAAGGCTTTGGCTGGCAATTCAAGGCAAAGTTAATGCTGTGGGTGTTGCCCACCGTGACATTACCAATCTTCAGAAACGCTGGTATGATTTACGCAGTCGTGCTAAAGAGAAAATTGCGACAAGGATGAAAAGTGCTAAAAAAACGGGTGGAGGCTCCCCCATGGATAGGCCTAATACCCCTCTGGAGGACATGGTAGAGGGGACCCTTGTTACTGAAGCTGTCATTGGAGTGATAGCAATAGACACCTCAGAGCATGCTGCCACATCACAAGGTATGGTTTTTAAATAATCTTTCACTTATTTTTATGTTGGTTATATTGCACATGCCCCTTTTTTTAATATTTCTCAATAATCTTTAAATCCCATCATTATTCACAAATGTACATTTGCAAACAGTGGAAATAGGGTCATGTTAATGCATTGTAGCAATGCATTGTGGGAAATGTAGTTTTCTCAACTTTTTCAGAAATAGTACTGAGAACATATTGATCACACATTTTTTCAAAAAATAAATAAAAAAGGCAATGTGACTTTGCAAGCATAAAGCATGTTTATTTAAAATGCAGTGTAGGGTCTGACAGTGCACTCACACATTGAAAGTGATGCAAACCAATTTAAAAACATTTTTTTTTTTTAGAACATAAAAAGGAAAGTCAAGCATTTGAAGTTGAAAACACATTAAACATAGAGATGGAAATCCCAGCAGAAAGTAATTTGTTATCCTCTCCAACTGTAAGTGGTAAAAAAAATAAAAAAAAGAGTGCAGCAAATTCAAGACTCAGACATTGAAGAGGAACAAATTGCACAAATTAATGAACAGATGACTCCTCAAAATAGTGCCCCTCAAGCAGTTAAACTTAGTCGTCGCTCCAGAATCCAACAGTTTTACAGGCGAAGGTCCCATCCTGCAAACCAAAGGACACATTCACAAGATGAAAACAATGCCAGTGTGGTTGAAAAGAAGCTGGTCAAAATTCAAAGGCTCCAAGGGAAAGACATGCGGATAATGAAGGGCATTCTGTTTGGAATTAAGAAAGACATGAGTGCCATGAGTAGCAGTGTAATTGAATTTTCAAAAGTTTTTGAGAATGCACACTTGTCCACAAATATCAAACTTGAGCGCATGGCATCAGCAATTGAAACCATGTCTGAGGCAATACAGGCTCAAAACATTGCCCATTGCAATAGACACTTGAGACTAATGTCTAGTATGCACACTTACACCAGTGCTTTACATCGCTTAACCAATACTAATGGACATATTTTGAAACAAACTATGTGCATGCAGAGAGAGTTAAGTCAGTGTTGCAAACAACTCACAATGGGTTTGATGGAAAAAAGACAAGCTGATGATCTCAAGGAACATGATCTTAGTATGCTGCAGTCATTGAAAGATGACACAATTGATACTCCTGCACAAAGTATTGCTTATGAACTAACCAAAAAAGTTGGTGAACGACGTAGCTCAAGACATCTAGACCAAAAACCTAGCACATCAAAGGGTGTTGGTAATTTAAAAAATAAAGCTTTAGGTGTGCGTGGAAGAAAGTAACTCTTATAAAAAGTAAATGCCTATGATCAGGATGATAAACCACATGTGGACTTTTTTTTGTTCCAAAAACCATTGACAAAATTCCAAATTTAAATCAAGTAAACATGCATTAATGTTTCCTGAGTTACAGCAGATCTGCTTTCAAGTTTGCAAATAAAAACAAGTTGATTTTGCACAAAAGTGTCATGGCTCTTACCTAATTCAAAAGTAATGTTCTGTAATTTCCTCTCTTCTTCTTCTTCCTTCTGCGGCATCTGGACCATGAAGTCTTGCATGGGGTTGTTGTGGCTGATTGTCCATGTTAGGTAAAATGTCATCTGAGTCAAGTTCTAGGCCTCTCCTAGTTGCAATGTTATGCAGCATGGCACATGCAGCAACTATTTTGCAGCACACCTCTGGCCTATATTGCAGTGCACCACCAGTCTTATGCAGGATGCGAAACCTAGACTTCATGACTCCAAAAGTCCTTTCAATCACATTGCGGGTTGATATGTGGGCCTGGTTGTAATGCTGTTCTTTGCGGGTTGAGGGTGTAAGATATGGTGTGAGTATATATGACCTCACAGCATAAGCACTGTCACCTATGGGGAGGGGACATAGTAGACATGTAATTAAAATATCAAGCAAGTACAAGGAACAAATTGTGATCAAAGGTATATTTAACCATATTTACCAAGCAAATAACCATCTCCAAATTCACCAGAAAGCAGACGAGCATGGATGGCACTATGTTTAAAAATGTAGGAGTCATGGGCACTCCCAGGGTAACTTGCAACTACATCTGTTATGATTGTTTTAGCATTACAGATTACTTGTATGTTTAATGAATGGTAGTGTTTTCTATTTCTAAATATATATACTCATTCACAGATGGGGGACAAATAGGTACATGTGTGCCATCTACACAACCTATTACATGAGGAAAATTAGCAAGGTTGTAGAAGTCTAACTTAGTTTCCAGCAGATCTTGCTGTGTGTTTGGAAAAAAAATATGATGCCTTATCCTCAGCAGCATTGCATTGAGGAAATCATTAAAAAATCTAGATAGAGCACTCTGTGAAACACCCCCAGCAACAGCAATGACTCCCTGAAAGGACCCAGAGGCTAGAAGGTGAAGACAACATAGCACCTGCACATGGGTAGGTATGCCCAGGGTCCTACGTGTTTGCCTACGCAAAATTGGGTCAAGTTCTGCTATTAGGTCTAAAATGGAGTCTGCATTTAGTCTGTACTTGTTATATATTTCAGCCTGTGTCTGTCCAAATAAAGTTATGCGCAATCTGAAAATTCTTTCATTCAGCATCCTTCTCCTCCTTCCTGCTGCTCTCAACCTCCACCTACGTGCCAGAACAATGATTGCTGCCATCCTCAAAGAGATCTGGGACTACTGAGGGACTCCTTAAATACACTGATAATTAGTTTCACATGTGTTTAAAAAAAAAAAAATGACCACCTGCTCTCAGTACTTCTAAAAATAAGAATTCCTAATAGCGATTTTTATGCGATTCGCAAATAACGATTTTTGATGCATACACTTTTTTGAGAATTTTTAGCGATTCCTTACTATTGCGAATATTTAAGAAATCGCACACCGAATTGCGAATTCTAAAATAGCGAAAAAGTGATTTTTGCATGATGCATCCCAAATTTAAGAATTGCATTCGCAAACGGCCAAAAAATGCGATTCGCACCGTTTGCGAATGCAATTCTGCTTGATGCATGTGGCTGAATGTGAGCAGTTTGTGAAAAATTCTAAGGTTTTGTGGGCTGATTTGAATACATTGTTTGATATTGTGATCCCAAGTGATTTGTGGATGGCATGCAAAATCGCCATAGAGTGGCCCTAGAGAGAGAATTCAAAAAATCCTGCGACTAATAGTCCTTCAGCTATAGTGAGGAGGAAGTATGATCAGGTAACAATGTGATTGAATGTCGGTGATGGGTTTAGATTTATACACAGGAAGTGATGGCGCACTTGATTGTGCATGTATGAGATATACCTGTGATTGATGAGTATACGGTGCAAACAGGTCAGGGAAGAACAAATCCTTAACTTTCTTTATGCTCGCTGACTTTCACCAGTATGATTTCTCACTCAATTTAAGGATGTACCCGTGCCGCATGATTAATTTTGCTAGCTAGCAACGTGCTATTGACAACTGTAATTTTCCTTTTGGTGGTGTTTCTCATAATGTTCAAGTTCAGCCACAACATGGTATTTTTCGCTCCTTTTCGTGTATTTAGGACAATTCCTCTTGGAGTAGGCAATAGGTTATTATGAACACTTCATGAAGTAAATCCCGTGTATGTTTCATTATGTCATTGCTAAACTATGGTCACTTCAGTATACAGGGTTGTTTTGGGAAGGATCATACAATTGTTCGGGACAACATTCATTCAGTAACTTTGTAAGTATATATATTGTTTACTTGTGGATATCGAGCAACAATTGGATACCCCTTTTTTTTGCTTGGTCTTCTCTTAGACGCTGATAGTGTACGTTTTTACATACTATGCAACCGACCGATCGCAATATGTGATTATGCCAATATGAAAAATATTTTTTTCTTCTCTTAGATGGTCACGCTTATTGCGCTTCAACAGGAGCTTTTTATTCCATCACTATGAAGCACGTGATCTGCACATATTTTGGTTCTCTATGTATTAGACAGTCACCATTACTATGCATTTTGCACAATAGGGTTTCCACTGTCAACAGGGTGTTTCCATGCAACCACTCTTGTGCACCATTTCTCCCTTTCTAAAAAAAATTTGGTTTTGTTTTATTTTAGTTTTATTAATTTGATGTTTTCACACAAACAAGTCGGAAATCTTGTTTACTTCTTTTATTTATTTTGTTTATTTTGTGTCCTTCCCAGCCCTGAAGAGTCACAATTGTAACACGTTGTGATGAAACACGTGTCGGCTGGTGGAATGTCCTCTGTACTGATCTGGATTGACTTATAAATCCATTTGCTGAAACTTTCCAAGGTCTCAACCTTCATATTTGCACCAGTTCATTTGTTGAAAATTGGTTTGACACCAAAACCGATTACATACAAACGTGTGCGCAGGACTTTTTTTCAACAATGTGGTTGAAGTCTAAGGTGCCAACCCCAAGATAATGGCTGGGTCAAGATCGATCGGATGACCCAGGAACCGAAAGGGACAATTCATGCATACTATGAGAGATTGTTACAGGCATTCAAACAGTGTAGCAGAATGGAAACACTGGAGCCTAAAGATTCGGGACATCTTGTATCCAGGTTTGTGAAATGATTGAGGCCTGAGATTAGTATGATGATTCAACAGCATTTGATTTGTTGGCAGAATAAGTCAGTGTGAGGAGGAACCCAAGAGTAATGCTCTGAAACCCTGTTACCTTTCCTGGATGAGGAAAGCAGAGACATCACGGACCAAGGAGTGCCAGGGGACCACAAGGGTTAACCCGTTGCTCCAGACCTCTCCCCTGCAGGAAGAAGAAAGCGGCTCAGCGAAATAGGACCGAACAGGGACACCAGAAGGTGAAGAAAAGGCGGATATGGAAGGCGCCAGGCGGTGCGAGGAAGAAGCAGGAAGGTGCAGCAAAGGGAAGCGGCAGGACGCCAATGAGAGCAAGAACCAGGATGAAGGAGAGGAATAGTGTGAGGATTGGTGGATTCCCCCTCCCCACGGAAGTGCGAGAACGCCACCACAACTAACAAGAGTTGCAGCCAGGACGGTGAGTGAACCAGGCAAGGCGTGGGAACCAGGTTGGAAGGGGAGAGTATCTCGAGGGAGCAGGGAGAGAGAAACGGTCACAGTGAAGGCGGGAGGGGTAGAGAACAAAAGCACAACAGCTGTACAGCACCGGAGCAAGCCACATGTTGTATCCCTTCCATGGGGGGTTTTGTTTTTGTGATTTCGATTTTTCCTCCTTTCTTCACGTTTACCAGCATATTGGGCTGATTTCCGTCTCCGGTGGTTCTCTCTCTCCCCATAACCTCTGAGTGACTCGTCGAGTTTTCTTACACCACGAGCGGGGGTCATTTTAGAAGCCAGCCTCTAAGTATTCCGGGGTCCGGGCTGAGTCCAGCAGAGATACTGGTCCGTGAATGGTGACAATATTGTACAGCAAAGACTGAGTAAAGGTCTGGAATGCCCACCATCTTGACCCTCTATCTGCAGCAAGGTAGAAATTATGGGAAATCCAGGAAAATAGGACAAGGAATCCTGGGGCACTTTTCCTTACAGCTTTTTGTTGTTTTATTCTTTTGTTCTTTCCTTAAAAACTTGGCCCCAGTAATAGGCAGCAACCCCTCTCTGGCACATCGTGGTGTGGTGACGGATACTATCCCATCTCCTGATAAATGCCTTTGTCAAGCTCAGGAGTCTCACCATCCTTTCTTTTTTACTTTCGAGCTACCTAGAGAATGTACGGCCGAAGGGTGTATCAGGAGCCAGAAATACCAGGACCTCGGTGCACAAGAAACAAGGGGAAGCACTCGCCAGGACATCAACTCAACGAGAATTCTTTATGTCCACTCAAGCTTGTCAAATAAATCAGAAAAATTGATAAACACATCAAGCATCCTTGCTTCTATTTCCGCCCATCCCTCCCACAGTCGGTTAACAAGATTTTGCAATATGCTAAATATTGCAACAATGAGATTGAAATGAGGTAGAAAAAGTAAAAAGAGAAATTGATGGTGGTACAAATGAAGATTGCTCAGAGAGGAATAAAAAGTCCACCATTTGTAGGGAATGCACCTGCAATCCAGGAAGTGTATCATCAGGGAGGTCCGGCGATGTAGGGTGCAGGTGGATTTCAGTCACAAGGTAGAGGTTGGGGTAACCCTATTGATCTGGGTACTGAAATTGATATGGCTACATTGAAGAAGTGTAATCCATGCCACTACTGCAATTGAAAGCGAGAATGTCATCTTAATCCTGCAAATCAAGTTCAGAATTCTGGATTTGTACCACCTCAGAACAGCAATTCCATGCAGCAACAGAACACACCATAGATCCCAGAAGTGTAATGTGCCACAAGACCCAGTAATGTAGGTTCCCCAACCTCTGATGCAACAGCAGGCTGCTAATTTTCCCAGATTTTCTTCAAAGTAGTTCCCAAATTTAAATCAGAATGCTTGCCAGAGTAATAATACTTACCAATAATTTCCCATGATCGAAACAAGTGAAAGTGTCAGCATCAATCAGTCTTCATGACAGTGCCTGAGAGGGGACGAAGACTGCATGCTTGGCACAGTCTTGGAGGTAGATCAGAGTGGCTCATTCATAGATGCTGAGGTAAATGACTATGCTGTATCATTTTTGGTTGATACTGGTGCTAGCCATACTACTGTGAGATCAATGGAAGTTCCAAACCCACCCCTCTCGAGAAGAACTATCCACATTGTTGGAGTTGCTAATCAACAAATGATGAACCCCATTATGAGGATGTGCCTGTAAAGATAGAAAGTTTTGAGGATAATCATTAATGTGTGGTTTCTGATTCGAGTCCTGTGAGTTTGTTAGGATGCAATTTGTTGTGCAAACTTAACTACTCGATATACTGTACCCCAAAATGAATAGACTGCAAGCTCATGATGAGGACATTGCCTTCAAGTTGACAAATCAAAATGTTACTCTTGGAATGTTTCCGATGATGATGACAGAAGACTTGCCTTTAGATCTCAGAGATTCAGTGAGACAAGAGGTTTGGGATTTTTCAGGAAAGGACATTGGACTCATTAAAGGAGTTGAGCCTTTCTGTATTCATATAAAACAGAATGGGGAATATCCCAGAAAACAGCAGTATAATTTGACCCTTGAAAATATTGCTGGAATAACCCCAGTGATCAAGAGAATGATCCAACAAGGTATACTGAAGGAGATAATTGGGAGTACATGTTACTCATCCATTATGGGGCTACAGAAGCCTAGCGATAAGTACCACGTAGGGCAGGACCTTGGCAAATAACGTTGTGATTCCCTGTTGTTCCGTGATTTTGTTTCAAATTCCATGTGAGGCTGAGTAGATTACTGTTAATGGCTTGTGCCAGGCTTTCTTCTCCATGCCCTTGCATGAGGGAAGTCAGTTTCTCTTTGCATTCAGATTCAGGAACAATGTTTAGACATGTTGCTTAGTCCCAAAAATGTATGCAGAGAGCCCCTTTATATTTATTCAGTTCCTTAAGAAGAATTTGGAGTATTTGGTTATGCCCTGTAATTCTGTCCTGGTCCAATATATTGATGACCTGCTGGTTGTGTCAAATACTCGTGAAGCATGCAAAACGGACACAATTGCATTGTTAAATCACTTGACTGAAAATGGACACACTCGGGCACATGCATCATCGGTACATTTTGCGATTCCTTATTTGCGAAATGTAGGGAATCGCAAATAAGGAATCGCAAAATGAAATGCATCATTTTTTTTGCAAATTTTATGCGATTCGGTAAAAATCGAAATTTTTACCGAATCGCATAAAAATGTGAATTCTTATTTGCAAATTTGCATTTTTGCGAATTCGCAAATTGCGAAAAAGCACACATGATGCATCTCAATTCAATTACTGCCAGCAAGCTAGGGAAGCAATCAAATGCACCTGATTCTGCTTTTGAATTGCAGGAGAGACTTCTGGCAGTTGGAGCTTTGCCTGTTGGTAGTGGAGGAGCCTGTTTTAAACCTCTATAACAATGGATTTTGAAAATTTTTCTCAAGAGCAGCATGCAAGGAAAAGATAAGTGAAATTTAGTGAACAGGAGTTAGAGATTCTTATAGAAGAGGTGACAGCGAGAAAGGATCAGTTGTTTTGCAAGCAGTCCCTTAAGGTGCCTGAAGGGCTGAAAAGGAAACTTTGGCTGGCAATACAAGGCAAAGTTAATGCTGTAGGAGTAGCACACTGAGACATCACCAACCTGCAAAAAAGATGGTATGATCTGCGCAGTCGCGCAAAAGAAAGACTTGCCACCCGCATGAAGTCTGCCAGGAAGACCGGTGGAGGAACTCCCAAAGACAAGCCAACTACACCCCTTGAGGACCTTGTCGAAGGAACCCTTTCCACAGAAGCAGTGATTGGATTAATAGACATTGACACATCAGAGCTTCCAGGAACTTCACACGGTGAAGATGCTTTCTGTGTTTTTAGATGTAATGTTTGTCTCTGCTGCCCATTTCAAACTACATCATAAGTGATGTTGGTTTGTTTCACTCTCTGCTTAAAACCCTGCTCCTCCTCAAAGACAGCTTGGCAGACGTCATAGATTGCAGCAATTTTTTAGGCGCAGAACACGTCATGGGCAGCGCAGATCAAATAATGATGATGACACCAGTGCCAGTGTGGTGGAATTGAAGCTTTTAAAAATTCAGCGTCTGCCAGGAAAAGACATTAGGATCATTAAAAACAAAATAAGTAACATGAGTGATGATTTCAGTGCCATCAGTAGTAGTTTAACACAAATGTCTTCAGTCATTGAAAATGCCCATGTGTTGTCCACTCAAAAACTGGACCGAATAGCATTTTCCATTGAATCCATGTGTGCAGCAATGAAGACTCAATATTTATTTCAAACTAAAAGGTCAAAACTGTCAAACATCTCTATGCAAACATGTAGTAGGGCAATGACTAGAATGTCCATGAGCACAGCACAGCTTGTCAAGAATGCAGTTGCCATGCAGAAGGGCCTGACAAAGTGCTGTGATGTTGTTTCCAAGGGAATGTCCTCACTCATGACTTTAACTAATAACATGCAAGTTGTAAGAAATAGTGAACTGCCTGTGGAAGAGGAGGTCAGTTATGGTGGGGCAGATATAGCAGAGCAAGGGAGTAGTAGTCAAGTAGTGGAACGCCGCAGCAATAGGAAAAGTTCCAAAGGAACCAGCATGACCAAGGGCACTGACAATGTCACAAGTAAAGCCTTAGGTGTGAGAGGTAGAAGGAAATAGCATATTTCAGAAAGTGACATGATACATTTGTCATCATAAGATTCATGCTTTGCAAAAGTGTATTACAACACAATGCATGTGAATTTACTTAATCAAAGAGCCATTATGATGTCTAATTTTTTTCAAACATTCATTGAACATTTACGTTAATAAACAGAACATGTCACCAAAATATAAGCATTGTAAGTGTCATACCTGTATTAAAAGTAATGTTGTGTGATCTCTGCCCTCCTTCTCCTACCCTCTGCAGCGTCTGGTCCATGTATTCTGGCTTGGGGTTGTTGGGGTTGGTTGTAATTGTTTTGCAAGACATCCTCAAAATCCAATTCAAGTCCTCTCTTAGTTGCTACGTTGTGCAGCATGGCACATGTTGCAACTATCTTACAGCAAACTTCAGGGCGATATTATAAGGCACCTCCTGTTTTATGTAGTATGCGAAATCTAGATTTCATAACTCCAAAAGTTCTTTCAATGACATGGCGAGTTGAAATATGGCCATGGTTGTACTATTGCACTTTGCGAGTAGTAGGAGTCAGATAAGGTATGAGTATGAATGTTCTGACACCATAAGCACTATCACCTACAGTACATGAAAAGATGGAATAACAATCTATTAGTGTTAATGGTAAGTATTATTTCACTAATTAAATGTATTTCCATAAAAAACACTTACCAAGCAAATACCCATCACCAAATTCTCCAGCCAGCAGTCTACCATAAATAGCACTGTGTCTAAAAATGTAGGAATCATGGGCACTTCCAGGGAAGCTAGCAACTAGATCAGTGATAATAGTTTTGGAGTTACATATAGCTTGAATGTTGAGAGAATGGTAACATTTCCTATTGCGGAAAATGTACTCATTATCAGAAGGAGGACAAATAGGAATATGTGTGCCATCTATGCAGCCTATGACATGTGGGAAATGTGCTAAGTTGTAAAAGTCTAACTTGGTTTGAAGCAATTCCTGCGCAGTTGTAGGGAAAGTAATGTAATGCCTTATCCTTTGCAACATAGCATCTAGAAAATTATTAAACAACCTAGACAGAGAACTCTAGGAGACCCCACCAGCAATGGCTATGACACCCTGGAAAGACCCTGAGGCAAGAAGGTGGAGCGAACAGAGTACCTGAACATGAGTAGGATTGGCTTGGGTCCTACGTGTCTGCTTCTGCAAAATTGGGTCCAAATCTGCAATCAACTCTAAAATAGAATCACCATTGAGCCTATACTTATCATATAGCTCTGGCTCAGTCTGCCCTAATAATGTTATGCGTAATCTAAAAATTCTTTCACTAATCATCCTTCTCCTCCTAGCAGCAGCTCTCAACCTCATCCTACGTGCAACTACAATGACTGCAGCCATAGTGAATGAATGTAAGATGCATTGGTGGTCCCCCTATATGCCTATCAAATCACTTTGACCTGATTCACTGTTAGGAAAAAAAAATACCACCTCCTCAGACCTCTTCTAAAAATAAGAATCGCAATTTGGGATTTCTTAATAAATCGCAAATTGCGAATTTTCATTCATGCACATTTTTACAATGAATATGCGATTCCTTATATTTTGCGAATAATTTTAGAAATCGCAAAAAATATTGCGATTCCTAAATTTGAGATTTACACTTTAACATTCATGCATCCCCAAAATCAATTTTGCATTCGCAAACGGCCAATTTCTGCGAATCGCACCGTTTGCGAATGCAAAAACGAATGATGCATGTGCCCGACAGTGTCCCTGAATAAGTTGCAATACTGTTTAAGTATAGTCCTATGTCTTGGTCATCATATCAAGAAAGGTGCGAGAAGAGTGTCACAAGAGAGAATTTTGGTGATCGTGCAAATGAATCCACCAACAACACAGAAAGAAGTCAGTATGTTTTTGGGAATGATAGGCTACTGTCATCAGTGGATACCCAACTTTTCCCCAGCGGCCAAGTATTTAAAAAGGCTAACACAAAAGGATGTGTCGGATCCCATGCCTTGGGACAATGACTGTCGGGTTGCCTTCTAGAGTTGAGATAAACCTTCTGCAGGGCTCCAGCACTAGGATTGCCTGATTACAACAAAGAATTTTTGCTTTTTTGCAGTGAAAGAGTAGTCTGATCTCTTTCAAAGTTAACACACATTCATGGGGGTGCTTGAAGAGCAGTTGCTTACTTCTTACCCACGTTAGATCCAGTGGCTGCAGAGTTGCCTAGCTGCCTTACAGCGATGGCAGCGACAGGTGTCAGCATCGAAAGGTGAAAAAGTATAGTAATTAGTCATCTCTTGACTGTGTATGTTCTTAATTCTGTTGAAATTTTAACTAGAACATGGACATAGCACCTCACAAACAACTGCCTGACCCGGTATGTGCAAATCATACTGGTGGCAGAGAACGTGTCCCTAAAGAGGAGTTCTGTTTTGAATTCTGCCACTCTGCTACCATTTCCTGAGAAGGACAATGATGTTGATGAGGTGGGGCATGACAGATATACAAGATAAACCACTACGTGAATCTGATCATGTATTGTTTGTGGATGGCTCATGTTTATGAGATCACATAGGAAATTTGAGAGCTGCTTATGCAGTCTGCACAATTTAAAGAGTAGTAGAATCTGCTAGGTTTCAAGGAGTAGTCTCCGCACAGGTGGCTGAATTGATTGCTCTTACCTAAGCTTGCAATGTTTCAGATTGATTACAGGTGACTATATTGACAGGTAGTCAGTACATCTTTGGTGTGGTGCACAACTTTGGACCGTTATGGTCCCAGAGGGGATTTAGGACATCATCAGGGTCCCCTATACGTAACGGTGAGCAAGTGGGTAAACTTTTAGAGGCTTCGCAATTGCCTGCGCAAGTTGCGGTCGTGAAGTGTTCCGCACATTGCAAGGGAGATGACTATGTGACAGTCTGTAACAGATATGCTGATGAAGTCGCAAGATCCTGTGCTTACAATGCTGGCACTTTTAATGGAGAGTATTTAAATAGAGGGGCAGATGAGACCAATTACAACCTTTTGCTCACACCAGCTGATACTTGGGAGGAAGTTAAGGTTAAAGGAAGAGGTTTGAGAAGCAGAACAGCAGAGTTGGGTAAACGCAGGTTGTGTTAAATGAGATGAAGATGAAATATGGGTGTCAAGCGATGGAACACCTGTGTTACCAAATAGTTTATTGCCGCCAGTGGCTAGACATTACCATGGTCCAACTCATCTAGGGAGGGATGCTGTGGTCATATTGTTTCATCAAACATGGTTAAATACAAGGTACAGGTTGATGATAGAAGCGTTATGTCACCCATGTGTTGTGTGCCAACAGAACAATGTAGGGAAAAGAACTACTGTAACATTGAGCCACATATGGAGGTCAGATGGCCCCTGAAACAGGATGCAAATGGACTTGATTGAGATTCCTGTGTGCAATGGGTTGAGATATGTGTTTGTTGCTTTGTGCATCTTTTCACGATGGGTTGAGGCATATACCACAAGAAGAAATTATAGGTTCACAGTAGCAAATTTGTTGTTGAGAGAGTTGATACGAAGTTTCGGCTTCCCATCTTTTTTGTAATCAAACTGAAGCACGCACTTCAATTACGAAGTGCTGAGGATCCTGTGTGCTGACCTTGCAGGGTTAATAGAGACTGCAGTGTATTTACCGACTTGAGGCTTCAGGGTTGGTGGAGCAAGTTGATAGGACACTAAAATCAAGACGTGCCAAAGTGTGTGCTTCAATATCTTTGAAATGGCCGGGTGCTTTGCCATTTGTGTTAATGAGGCTGTGAAGTAAACTTGATTGTAGGACAGGACTGTCTCCCTATGAGATCATCATGGGAAAGGCAATGAGATTGCCAGCTGTACCTGCAAATGCACTTGTGAACATTGCTGATGATCTGATATTAGATCACTGCAAAGGATTGGCTGGTGAGGTGCATTCTGTATCTCATCAGGTAGATACTGCTACAGCCCCTCCACAACAGGGGGCAGTGCCACAACATAAGTCCTGGAGACTGTCTGGTGGTGAAGAAGCATGTATGGAAGTCTTGCTTGGAGCCCCATTGGCGAGGGCCATTAGAAGTCATACTTGTAACTACAACTGTTGTGAAGTGTGGAGGTCGTCCTAATGGGATCCATGCCGCCCATACTCACAAGGATCCATGTTCCCTTGATGAAATGACAGCACCTCTCCCAGACGAGCCAGTGGTGGTCAAAAGATTGCAGGAGCAGGTTAGTCAAGCTGTACTGGAACAATCAGAAACTTAAATAGCACTTGATTGGCCTGAGTAGGGTTCAGGAGAGTTGAATGACAGAATTAGTGAAGGAGAGGATAATTCAGTGGTTGTAACAGAGATAGATTCAGACCCTGATGAACAGTCTAGTGCTAGAGAACTGAGGGGGCAGCAGAAGAACGTTGGCCGAGGAGGCAGGCAAGAGAAAGACTGGTCCCCCAAGGAAAAAGTGATCTCCCAGATACTCCAGAGTTTATAGGGGATTCCGACCTGAGTGAAGGAGGAGAAGAGGCAACACTCAAGAGGCCGAAACAAGCAACAGTGCTCTGCCGGAGGTACTTCTTCCCGGAATGGACATACTTTCTTCGCATGACTGGGAGAACGAGTTCTGGGAATTTTGGGATCACTGTGAAAGTTGAACTGAAACTTTTGGAACATGATCTCCAGTTTGATCTTACCTTTGAATTTCCTTAGTTAACAAGACTGAGTACTTTGAGACATTTTATGTTAAATGTGGCTGAATTTCCCTTTTTGGGTGCAAACGAGATTCCTGTACTAGCTGATGAACTGAAGCATTTCATATTGGGACTGTTACTGAGTGAATTAGAACTGTTTATTATTGAAGATATTGCATAAACTTTGTAGGAAAGAAAGAAGAGTACCAAGGCTCAAGGGATCTGAAGGAACCTAAGATTGTCTTTTAGAAGAACATGAATTTGGGCTGAGGAAGACTCACACAGATTCCTGTATATATATTGTTTCATATCTCTTAGAAATTGGTTTTGCTGTTTGCACAGTTAGAAATGGACTGAGAAGTCTCTGCAGCTGCTAAGTTTCACCCAAGGTTTAGATTCCAAAGAAGTAATGGAAGCTAATCTTAATACTAGTAAGCATAGATACATCATAATGGGCACACTAATGGCTGTAGTTGCACTGTTAGGTATAGTGCTTATAGGGCTATATTCAGCTACAGATAGCTCAGTGGAATATAAGTCTACTGTTGCCCCAACCACACCACATTCTTCTGATAGTAACATGCCGTTGTGGGGGGTTTAAGAAATTGCACACAGATGTATCAAGAGGTGATATACCTCGAATGTTTATTTTAAATTGCTTTATGAGTACATAGACAAGAATGCTAGAAGTAATGTTTGTACTCAGTTACTCGCTTCTGCTTCAGAGGGAATTACTTACCATCATCTTCCTTTGACAAAGGTATTTCATTTATTCTCCTATTAAGTATATTTTATGGAGGGGGGCGTGGTCTGGTCGCGCGGCACGATAGGCGCTAGTTAAGCACACTATTCCGGCCGAGAAATTAATCCTCACAGAATCTGTACATGTGGAGAGTCATCGCCACAAGTAAAGTGCTTCCGAGTTTCGCCTCCGGTGGCGCACACCGACGAGACCCACCACTGTAGCCGCTGGGTGTAATTGTGACGCCATGGAGACCAGGACCCAGTGCGGCCTGCTCGAAGCCACCGGAGCCCTCTGCCTGTGAGACCAAAATACCAGAGGTCCAGCAACTAACCGTAAATGTGTGGATCCGGTACTGCAGATCCCGGTATAGTAACCACGGGTCGCGGAGTCGCGCGCCATTAGGGCCACCGCAGCTGCTTCGGGTGCTGAATGGGAGAGGGCCGCTTGAGCCCACCGGAGCCTTCGAGGAACAGCGTGGATTCTCCCACATCGCTGGGTGAGTGCGGGGCTACCAGTTTAACTTGCCGCGGACGGTCGGTCCCGTGTTGCTGTCCGGAGATCCGCTGAGAGTCCAGGTTGCAGCCATCTTGGAGTCAGGCGGTTCAGGCCCCCAGGCCTGAGTCGCCGAGTCTGCGTGCTGGAGAGTCGGTGAAGATTCCCCGGGGAGAAGGAGAGTGTGCAAGACCTCACTTCTGCAAGTGCACATGCTGGGCCCCTCCGGACGGCGGAAACGGCAATCGGGATGGGTGACTGGAAGGAGAGGCCTGCTCTAGCTGCCAGAGGCCAGGAGGAGATTCCCCCCGATGGGGCAGAGATTTGTGTTCATTGCCGATAGACAGCAGGTGTGGACAGTACGAGACCGGTACATATGGTGACAGGGGCGGCAACATATACCTGCCTTGGCCTCAGAGGACATTGCTTAGTTCAGAGGACATTGCTTAGTTTGTGCCAATTTGGCGCCCTGCCCATACAGCTCACAGGCTGTGATCGTAGTGTCGCCGCCGGCTGGAGGTTGTGGATTAAGTTCAAGTGGGATCAAAAGGAGATTGGGAGGGGAGCAGTCCGCTGGTGATACCTGTTTATGTCCACACAATAATACTGGTCCCACACAGCCCTGTCACAATGGGGAAAAAAGCATGCAAAACAACCAAAATTAACATTTGACAACAGATGGGCCACCAGAATGATGGAGTAGGATCCGGAGGGCAGCTCAGAACGTCTGACCGAATGGCAGTCCGAAGATCGTGGTGAAGACCTGCGTATGTTGATGTTGGAGATGCGCTCCAGTCTCCGCACTATAGACACAAGGTTGGATGTGCTCATGTCTCAACTAGATGCCATTAAAGAGCAGGTGGGAGTGCGCGAAATGCTGCTGGATGTGCTGAAAACTCATAACTTGGACTTTCATGAGTTCCAGGTCGAAACCAAAGAGTAGCTCCTGCACATGGACAAAGTATTGGATTTGATCAGATCAAAAAATGGGGATTTGGAGGCTCGGTCCCGTCAGAACAAGGGAAGCTGACTGTTAGCAGCTCCCCTTGCCCAAAAGCAATGCTGGTTCCCGCAGGAGGCGGGGAGCCGGCGGGACCATGGGGGCATTGGGGCTCCCCCTACGGTCCCCAACGAAGCAGCCAGGCCTCAGGGAATGGGGTTCCCGGGGCCAAAAATGGACAAGGGAAGGGGGATCACGCGGCCCCCCTTCCTAATGATTAATAAAAACATTAAAGAATTGGGCATTCCCCGAAGGACGGGGTCCTCGGAGCGAACATAAATGAATGGAAGTTGACATTTTTTTTTAGAAAACTTTGGAGTGGTGATCCTAACGTGGCGCTCAGCATGGCCCCCTAGTATGAATGCACTGGTTGCGCGGCTCTCAGCGCAGCACCCGAGTAATTCACAGGTATTTAAAAGACCATTTACCTGTAAATGAGGCTTGTTTGTGTTTTCACCCTTTTTTAGAGCTCCTGCCTCTCCACTCTGCCTATGACTAAAAGAATTAGCCCCCCCCCAAATTTGGCTCTAGTTTTGCCCCTGACTGAGGTACGCAGGCTCTGCCCACTCCGCTTACGCTTACAAAATTCCGTAGATTCTATCCGCCGTTTGTCAATGATCCAGCTGTGGGGCTGGGAATATCTTGCAGACAGGATTCTGGGCCTTTTATGACCGGTGCTCCACGGACCCAGCAGCTCGCTTTAGGGGATCCAGTGGAAGGGACTATGGGGATCCAACAGTCAGAATTCAATGATCCAGAGATCAACGACTTGGGAGGGTATCCACTGAATGAGAATGCAGTATACCACAATAGGAATTCTAAGCTCCTGGACTCGATTTTCCAGGCATCCATGCAGTATTCCCGCAAGCCAGTGGCCCAGATTTTAGTGGGCGGGAACCCAGGGCAGTGCATTGCAGGGCCGCGGGTTATAGATAGCTGAACTAACTATAACGGGGTAATTTCTATGGTTTTGTACGGGTGAGATGTCCAACTAACTATAACCTGGTTTTTTCAGTGAATATATATATATATATATATATATATATATATATATATATATATATTCAAGTTCACATCCTCCGCAGCGCCAGGACACAAAGACAGCGGTGCAGGTCAGGGGCAAAGGTAACCCTGTATAATTATTTCACTCCACACAACGTAGCAAGAAGCCACGTCCACTGCACTCGCCTCGAGAAAACCAGGGATCAGATTTCAAATCATGTAGCGCTTTCCAAAAGAGATTTATTCATATAAATGCAGCATCGTGATACAAACACAACCCAACGCGTTTCGGCGACGAAGCTCGCCTTGGTCACGGGTGATTTCGACACAATGAGAAAACATTAAATAAAGTTTTACGTGAAGGTGTAACAAAAATAAATGAAGGACACATAGCCTCAATGTGGCGGCCATCTTGGAGTGTAGTACGCTATTATGTACAAACTGGCCAATTCAATACATTTGAATAATACATTGTATGCGCGCTTTAAACCAATGTCAGTGCGATCATAATTCCAAAGCAGCATTGTTATATACACATTTTTTTGAAAACAAAACATTTTCACATAGCATCAAAATAGTATTAACTCAAGTGAGTGGGCATATCTTGTTTATAAATGAAAACCCTAATAAGGTAAAGTCTCAAAATTAAAAATTCAAATTCAATTAAATTAGATTAATAACTGACTAGTCCCAAACTCAAGTGAGTTGGGATGCATGAGGTCTGCCATTCAGGCATACTCTCAAGATTGCAGGTCCAAAAATGCTGATATAAGGGAGAAGCAACTTGATCCACACCCTAATAGTGATGGAACGTGGTAACATCACCTATATTCGACTTGTTACCTCACAAGTCTGTCAGTGTCACATAGATTTAACAGAAAGTTTTTTCCTGTGGTATATAGTCCCAAGTGAGAATAGGGTAGTGTCAATATGCGAGCCACTCTCAGCCTTCACTCTTCAAAACGAATTTTCTTCCTGCATCTTACAGTATCACTGCCTACAGTTCAAACACAAAACAAAACAAGGGGAAGCCCGTCAGCATATACACAATGTGAAGCATACCAAAGAAACTCTCAAATTGGCTATTAATCAAATTTAAACAGTGAAAACATAACATAAACTTTACATTAAAACAGCAGTAGACACATTGTCGTCCTTGGACCCAAACCTTTAGATTCATTTAGAACGGCTAATATCCTATTCCCCTAAGTGCCATTTCATCTCTTCTTCAGAGTTCAAGCCTCTGGGCATAAGGGTATCTAATTCAAGGATATACCTGTTCTCCATCTGTCGCAACTTACGGATTTTGTCCCCACCTCTTTTCATGGCTGGAAGCTTGTCAATTACGAAGAACCTCAACAGATTTCTGTTGCTTTTGTGTAGTTCTTCAAAGTGACGTGCAATGGGCGAATTTTGGTCCTTATTCTCAATAGATCTCATATGTTCAAGGACACGTTTTTTAGCAGGGAACATAGTGCTCCCTACGTACTTCTTGGCACATGGACAAGTCAAGACATATACACAGTACTCGGACAGGCATGTGAGATGTTTGCTAATGGTTTTATCAACTGCCTCTACTGGAAAATGGACTTTCTTGATGTTCTGACTATATTTGCATGCCTTACATTTCATACAAGTGTAAAAGCCTCTGATATCATTAGATTTAGTTGTATGCATGCTCACTTCATTTTTGCTTTATCAGATAAAGATTCTAAACCCTCTGACAGCAATGAGACTGTCAGGTTCATCTCAACTTACCATTCAAAATCATGGCAGGTACATAAGACTCTTAAACGCCACTGGAATGTACTTAAAACTGAAGTTACTTTAACTGATGTTCTGAATGAAAATCCTCAGATGACCTATAGAAAGGCTCATTCCCTACGTGACAAGTTAAGCAAAAATGAAGTGAGCATGCATACAACTAAATCTAATGATATCAGAGGCTTTTACACTTGTATGAAATGTAAGGCATGCAAATATAGTCAGAACATCAAGAAAGTCCATTTTCCAGTAGAGGCAGTTGATAAAACCATTAGCAAACATCTCACATGCCTGTCCGAGTACTGTGTATATGTCTTGACTTGTCCATGTGCCAAGAAGTACGTAGGGAGCACTATGTTCCCTGCTAAAAAACGTGTCCTTGAACATATGAGATCTATTGAGAATAAGGACCAAAATTCGCCCATTGCACGTCACTTTGAAGAACTACACAAAAGCAACAGAAATCTGTTGAGGTTCTTCGTAATTGACAAGCTTCCAGCCATGAAAAGAGGTGGGGACAAAATCCGTAAGTTGCGACAGATGGAGAACAGGTATATCCTTGAATTAGATACCCTTATGCCCAGAGGCTTGAACTCTGAAGAAGAGATGAAATGGCACTTAGGGGAATAGGATATTAGCCGTTCTAAATGAATCTAAAGGTTTGGGTCCAAGGACGACAATGTGTCTACTGCTGTTTTAATGTAAAGTTTATGTTATGTTTTCACTGTTTAAATTTGATTAATAGCCAATTTGAGAGTTTCTTTGGTATGCTTCACATTGTGTATATGCTGACGGGCTTCCCCTTGTTTTGTTTTGTGTTTGAACTGTAGGCAGTGATACTGTAAGATGCAGGAAGAAAATTCGTTTTGAAGAGTGAAGGCTGAGAGTGGCTCGCATATTGACACTACCCTATTCTCACTTGGGACTATATACCACAGGAAAAAACTTTCTGTTAAATCTATGTGACACTGACAGACTTGTGAGGTAACAAGTCGAATATAGGTGATGTTACCACGTTCCATCACTATTAGGGTGTGGATCAAGTTGCTTCTCCCTTATATCAGCATTTTTGGACCTGCAATCTTGAGAGTATGCCTGAATGGCAGACCTCATGCATCCCAACTCACTTGAGTTTGGGACTAGTCAGTTATTAATCTAATTTAATTGAATTTGAATTTTTAATTTTGAGACTTTACCTTATTAGGGTTTTCATTTATAAACAAGATATGCCCACTCACTTGAGTTAATACTATTTTGATGCTATGTGAAAATGTTTTGTTTTCAAAAAAATGTGTATATAACAATGCTGCTTTGGAATTATGATCGCACTGACATTGGTTTAAAGCGCGCATACAATGTATTATTCAAATGTATTGAATTGGCCAGTTTGTACATAATAGCGTACTACACTCCAAGATGGCCGCCACATTGAGGCTATGTGTCCTTCATTTATTTTTGTTACACCTTCACGTAAAACTTTATTTAATGTTTTCTCACTGTGTCGAAATCACCCGTGACCAAGGCGAGCTTCGTCGCCGAAACGCGTTGGGTTGTGTTTGTATCACGATGCTGCATTTATATGAATAAATCTCTTTTGGAAAGCGCTACATGATTTGAAATCTGATCCCTGGTTTTCTCGAGGCGAGTGCAGTGGACGTGGCTTCTTGCTACGTTGTGTGGAGTGAAATATATATATATATATATATATATATATATATATATATATATATATATATATATATATATATATATATATATATATATATATATATATATATATTCACTGAAAAAACCATAGGTTTCACACCAGTTATAGTTAGGTGGAAATTTTACTCGCATAAAACCATTGAAATTCCCACGTTATAGTTAGTTGGACTCACTATAACTTGCGCGTGCAATGCACTGCTGATGACGTCACATATTACATCACTCATGACATGGTCAGTGACATCACTCATGACATCACTGATGACATCTCAAATGGCTGATATTTGGGCTACATTTGGGCTCTTTTGTCTCTGGTGGCCATCTTGGGAGACTGCATATCAGAATTTTTTAATGAAATATAGGAGGATTTGAGAAGTCACTCAAAATGTGCCCTAATTTTTCTTTCTTCAGCACTAATCATAATTTCTATGGCAAAATGAACCCCCTCATTTTGTTCCTTTGCAAATTAAATGTTTTAAGTGTTAACACTTTATTCCAATCAAGATGACTTCAGGTGTGCCATACTTTTGTCATAAGTAAGACTGTTAGCGCTCTAGTTGTTCTTTAGAACACTCTGGGACATTCTGTCATTATGCTATAGTTGGGCTACATCTGGCTGATATTTGGGCTACATTTGTTTTTTTTGTCTCTGGTGGCCATCTTTGGGCTACATTGGGCTACATTGGGCTACATTTGGGCTCTAACATATATATAGCCCAATGTAGCCCAATATATATTTTTTCAAAGTTAATTTTCGTAAAAACCACTGGAGCATATATCTTGAGACATAGCAAAGGCACATCGGGGTACCAGTCCCTACAATTTTGCCAAGTTTGTTGGAAATCCATTCAGCCCGTTCGGGCTAAAAGTGAGTCCAACCGCCCTATGGAAATTAACATGGGGATAACACGTTTTGGGACCCCCCTTTTATCTCGGCCCCCGCTTGATGGATCCCCCCGAAACTGTCAGGGAAGGAGCGCAGCGCAGCGAGGCAAAGTTAAGGAAAATTACAGGCAGATCCTTCATTCGGCGCCAAAGTTATTCCCAATAGAATGTTGTGGATTTCCTATGGAAAACGATCCTAACTATAACTACCTACTGGCGACCGCCAGTAGGTAATATATATATATATATATATATATGAACTCACACTCGATTCACGATTTCTCTGCCTCTTGTTGACGGTGGGCTCCGGTGAGGTAGCGAGCCTCCCAAATTACAGCAACTCCTTCGTGAATTCTTTAACAAAAGAACGAAAGAACCGAGCCCAAACTCCGTATGCGTGTGGATATTTTTTTATCAATTATCATCGGCAAATCCTTGCCCGACACGTTTCGGAGCCCAGCTCCTTTGTCAAGGGTCAACAAACATTTGTTTCAATAAAGCATATAAAGAAAACATAAGTGAAGACATTACCAAAAACATCAACAGAGACATAGGACTACTGCACCACATCAATGGGTAGGTAAACATAGTCGCCATTTTGTAGTATGTTTTCCATTACATAGAAATACTGTTTATACGCTAGATATCTTCTGTGTTCGATTATTGCAACAAATCTAATTTTGATTTTGAATATTTCATCATTCAACTCAATATGTCAATAATATGTAAGCGATTATTTGCAAGTGTAAATCAAATTCATTTTCAAAATTTGTACTTGTATGCTTTTGTTTCTGCACCAATTCTGCCCTAGTGGGCTTGCTGATTGTAATTTACCAATAGACATACAAATATTATCATTTGAAGTTTTTACAGTATGTACATAATTTTTATATACATTCTTTCCAATTCTGCCCTAGTGGGCGGTTGTGTCAGGCAACACTGGCTTCTTTATCAATTTCCCATTTTTTAAACAGATGATGGTGTCTCCGTCTCCTATAATAAAATACATATATACATGTAATCAGTATTCGTCTTTAAAATTCCTATGGAAAACAAAATAATTACAGGCTACTTTAATTCATGGAGCAGTGCAAATGATTATCCCATATGGACTGTAAACTCTTCATCCTTATTTAACCCTAAGGCTGTGGTTCCCAAACTGTGCGCTGCGGCGCCCTGGTGCGCCGTTATCAGGAGCCAGGGGCGCCGCGGGCACGATGTGGGAAAGGAAGTGTGAAAGTCACACTAAGAATGTGTCACTTTTACCCCCCCTCGCCTCCGAGATGAATAGGTTGCTCTGCCCCTAGTGTCTGCCTTTCTGAAGCAGAGCAACACGGCGGCGGCGGGGGGTGCACAAACAGAGCGCACAGGACTCGGCTACAGACATAGCTGTGAGGCCTGCCTGCCAATGAAGATCCAGGCACTTCGTCTTCAAAGGCAAAAGATGATGCCCATAATCCCGCATTTTGGCGCCTGGCAGTTCTAACCATTTAAAAAGGCAATCAATTCTTTCAGCTGCTGATGAGCTGTGAAAGAGATGCTGGTCAGTGGCAGAAAGGAAGGTGTTGCAGCACAGGAGGGGGTCATGCTCCTTGTGGAGTCACGAGTACCTTTGGTTATTGAGATGCAAATAGCATTGAAAGAGTAAATGAAACTAATGTTTTCATTTTTTCCCCTCAATTTTTATATAGAGCAAACTCAACCCAAACATATTGGAGTGCTTTACATGAGCACTAATGACATTTCATAAGGAGTGAGTGCAGGGTCAGGGGCCTGGTGGAGAGCGTTGGGTGGGTGGGTGCAGGGTCAGGGGCCTGGTGGAGAGCGTTGGGTGGGTGGGTGCAGGGTGGGGGTCCTGGTGGAGAGCGTTGGGTGGGTGGGTGTGGGGTCAGGGGCCTGGTGGAGAGCGTTGGGTGGGTGATTGCGGGGTCAGGGGCCTGGTGGAGAGCATTGGGTGGGTGGGTGCAGGGTGGGGGTCCTGGTGGAGAGCGTTGGGTGGGTGGGTGCGGGGTCAGGGGCCTGGTGGAGAGCGTTGGGTGGGTGGGTGCAGGGTGGGGGTCCTGGTGGAGAGCGTTGGGTGGGTGGGTGCAGGGTGGGGTCTGGTGGAGAGCGTTGGGTGTGTGCAGGGTCAGGGGCCTGGTGGAGAGTGTTGGGTGGGTGGGTGCAGGGTCAGGGGCCTGGTGGAGAGCGTTGGGTGGGTGGGTGCGGGGTCAGGGGCCTGGTGGAGAGCGTTGGGTGGGTGGGTGCAGGGTGGGGGTCCTGGTGGAGAGCGTTGGGTGGGTGGGTGCGGAGTCAGGGGCCTGGTGGAGAGCGTTGGGTGGGTGGGTGCAGGGTGGGGGTCCTGGTGGAGAGCATTGGGTGGGTGGGTGCGGAGTCAGGGGCCTGGTGGAGAGCGTTGGGTGGGTGGGGGGCCTGGTGGAGAGCGTTGGGTGGGTGGGTGCAGGGTGGGGGTCTGGTGGAGAGCGTTGGGTGGGTGCAGGGTCAGGGGCCTGGTGGAGAGTGTTGGGTGGGTGGGTGCAGCGTGGGGGGCCTGGTGGAGAGCGTTGGGTGGGTGGGGGTCTGGTGGAGAGCGTTGGGTGGGTGCAGGGTCAGGGGCCTGGTGGAGAGTGTTGGGTGGGTGGGTGCGGGGTCAGGGGCCTGGTGGAGAGCATTGGGTGGGTGGGTGCGGGGTCAGGGGCCTGGTGGAGAGCGTTGGGTGGGTGGGTGCGGGGTCAGGGGCCTGGTGGAGAGCGTTGGGTGGGTGGGTGCAGAGTGGGGGTCCTGGTGGAGAGCGTTGGGTGGGTGGGTGGAGAGTCAGGGGCCTGGTGGAGAGCGTTGGGTGGGTGGGTGCAGGGTGGGGGGCCTGGTGGAGAGCGTTGGGTGGGTGGGCACAGGGTGGGTGTCTGGTGGAGAGCGTTGGGTGGGTGCAGGGTCAGGGGCCTGGTGGAGAGTGTTGGGTGGGTGGGTGCAGGGTGGGGGGCCTGGTGGAGAGCGTAGGGTGGGTGCAGGGTCAGGGGCCTGGTGGAGAGCATTGGGTGAGTGGGTGCGGGGTCAGGGGCCTGGTGGACAGCATTGGGTGGGTGGGTGCGGGGTCAGGGGCCTGGTGGAGAGCATTGGGTGGGTGGGTGCAGGGTGGGGGGCCTGGTAGAGAGCGTTGGGTGGGTGCAGGTTCAGGGGCCTGGTGGAGAGCATTGGGTGCGTGCAGGGTGAGAGGCCTGGTGGAGAGCGTTGGGTGGGCGCCTTATGCCTTGATGCAGCCGCACTCTGCCAGCTTCTGTCTTTGCCTCACTCCTCGTTGAGGGGTCGTCACTCGTGACTGCTGCATGTTGGAGAGTGTGAGGGGAGAAGGGTGCAAGGCAGAGGGGAGAAGGGTGAAAGGCAAAGGGGAGAAGGGTGCAAGGCAGAGGGGAGAAGGGTGCAAGGCAGAGGGGAGAAGGGTGCAAGGCAGAGGGGAGAAGGGTGCAAGGCAGAGGGGAGAAGGGTGCAAGGCAAATGGGAGAAGGGTGCAAGGCAGAGAAAAGAAGGGTGCAAGGCAGATGGGAGAAGGGTGCTAGGCAGAGAGAAGGGTGCAAGGCAGAGGGGAGAAGGGTGTAAGGCAGAGGGGAGAAGGGTGCAAGGCAGAGGGGAGAAGGGTGCAAGGCAGAGGGGAGAAGGGTGCAAGGCAGAGAGAAGGGTGCAAGGCAGAGAGAAGGGTGCAAGGTGGAGGGGAGAAGGGTGCAAGGCAGAGAAAAGAAGGGTGCAAGGCAGAGAGGAGAAGGGTACAAGGCAGTGGGGAGAATGGTGCAAGGCAGAGGGGAGAAGGGTGCAAGGCAGAGGAGAGAAGGGTGCAAGGCAGAGGGGAGAAGGGTGCAATGCAGAGGGGAGAAGGGTGCAAGGCAGAGGGGAGAAGGGTGCAAGGCAGAGGGGAGAAGGGTGCTAGGCAGAGAGAAGGGTGCAAGGCAGAGGGGAGAAGGGTGCAAGGCAGAGGGGAGAAGGGTGCAAGGCAGAGGGGAGAAGGGTGCAAGGCAGAGGGGAGAAGGGTGCAAGGCAGAGGGGAGAAGGGTGCTAGGCAGAGGGGAGAAGGGTGCAAGGTAGAAAAGGGTGCAAGGCTGAGGTGAAGTAGGGTACAAGGGGAAGGGGTAGAAGGGTGCAAGGTGGAGGGGGAAAGAGTGCAAGGGGGATGGTGATGAAGTTAATAATTCCCCCCCCCCCGAAAACATTTCTGCGGATACCCATGATCAGAGCCCACCTCACATAAACTTCTTGTAACGCCTCAGAACTCCTTGAGCCTTTCTCTAGCCTAGTTACTTTTAGTGGGAGTGCTTTATACTACTCTATGTATGCATTGAGATGTACTTTATAAGATCTTTGTGATTGCAAATAAAGCTTTATGACAGTGATGGCTACTCTCTGAATCCTTCATCATGTCTAGGCTTGATTCATCATGTAGACCAGTGGTTCCCAAAGGGTGCGCCGCGGCACCCCGGTGCGCGGGTAAAAAAATGGTGGGGAGCCACGGCCAACTGCCAATTAGGTCAAGGGAGCCACGGGCCAAAAAAGTTTGGGAACCACTGCCCTAAGGGATACATTGTCTCATATTTTATAATCATTTTGGATTCACGCGCCTGAGTATAAATATATTGATAATTTTTTAAGACCCTATGTCCAATCCCTACCCTCATATGTGCGTGACACAGGGCATTTTTTAAAATTGATTGATGACATCAAGTGGGAAGACGGAATGTTGCTGGTAACGTTAGACGTAAACAGTTTTTATACGTGTATACCTCATTCCCTAGGTATTGAAGCCAGCCGTTACTTTCTAAAAAACAGAAAGGTGTCCTATTTTAAACACACAGCCATGTTGTTAGACATGATGGAGGCATGTTTAAGCAACAATTTTTTTCTGTTTAACCATGTGATCTACCGCCAAACACAGGGGACGGCGATGGGAACCTGCTTCGTCCCCAGCTACGCAGGATTATTCCTGGGCTGGTGGGAGGAGCAGGTGGTGAGTAAGATCATTGCCTTTTCCCATAAAGTCGTCCTCTGGGCCAGATACATTGACGATGTTTTTTGTATCTGGCGAGGTACTGAACAAGAAGCATTGGAATTCACTCAAACTTTGAATGATAATGAACTAAACCTTAAATTCACAAGTACCGTCGATAAAAAGAGAATAGAATTCCTAGACGTAGAGATTTCAGTAAATGAAGAGAAATTAGAAAGCAGGCTGTTCAGGAAGAAAACATCAGGCAATAGCCTACTTTATTCCGACAGTTGCCATCCAAGAAACTTGGTGAACAGCATCCTGTATGGGGAGTTGTTACGTGAGAAACGTAACTGTAGCATGGAAAAGAGTTTCTTGGAGGAAATGAAAATTATGTCTATGCGCTTCAGAAGTAGAGGTTATCCAGAAAAGATTATCAGACAGGCATGTGACAAAATTCAACTTGTAGATAGGAAAGATCTGTTGGTTGATAAAAATGATGACAATGACACCAACGTTCCATTACGTTTTATCACAACGTTTAGTAACCAGGCCTGGGAAGTGCGACGTTGTTTGAAAAAGTTTTGGAATGTCCTGAAAACTGACAGTACACTTAAAAAGTGTGTAGGTGAAAATACAAAAATCACTTGCAGAAAATGCATAGCTTTAGGAGGCATGTTATGCAGCAGTGAGTTGCAGAACAAGAATGAACTATACTTGTAGTGCTTGTAAAGCCTGTAAATACAGTAACAGCATGAAGCAAATAGATCTGTCCATACACCAGAAACCATATATTATTGATAAACATCTAACATGTAGATCTGATTTCTGTGTGTACGCCCTGATTTGTCCCTGCCCAAGAATTTACATAGGAAGCACCATACATCAGGTGAAAAAATGTGTTCTTGAGCGCAGACAAGCTATCGTGAATGAGGATAAGCAGTATCCGATAGCTCGGCATTTCAAAGAAATGCACAACAAAAATGTAGATCTCTTGAAATTTTGTGCACTTGACAGAATTCCGAAAGGGGAAAGAGAAGGGAATCGTCTAAAAGAACTCAGGCGCCGTGAATCCAAAATGATTACAAAATACGAGAGAAAGTATCCCTTAGGGTTAAATAAGGATGAAGAGCTTGCAGTCCATTTGGGATAAGCATTTGCACTGTTCCATGAATTAAAGTAGCCTGTAATTATTTTGTTTTGTATAGGAATTTTAAAGACGAATACTGATTACATGTATATATGTATTTAAGGTTGAAAATGATTCAACATTCGACGTGCTAATTTCTGGGACCCCTGTAAGAACGATTAGATAGGGACTGACTTCCGGTGGTAAGTCCACTCTGGGTTCTGTTCGAGTTCTCCTACTTATGCCTGCATCCACATTACCCCACACATTTTGGGAAGTAGTATCAGACTGTGCTCCACCTGCACTACTGGGCACTGTCTGCTGTTCAGCCCTGGACCCTCCACTCGCTTTATTTGGCAAAGCTTTTACTCCCCCCATGGGATCTATAGATTTGACAGCAGTTTGTTGTGACACAGAGATTGGGGAATTTACATGCCTCGCAGCTCCTCCCACTTCAGTTGACATATGCTGGTTGCCCTGGACTAATGCATTGTTGACCAGACTATTTAAAGTAGCAACAGTTACTTGTTCAAACTTAAATAGTTGGCTTTCAATATTAGCAAGTCTCTCTTCCAATGGACGTAATAAGGCACTCAGACGTGCAGTCATTGTCTTGCATAGGCTGGCCTTCCATGCCGATAGATCGATACTGGAAGAGCCCAAGCCTAGCACATTATTACCGTCGTGATTTCCCAATGGTAAAGATAAATCGGGTGCAGGAGCTGGACTTTGCGTCTCCGCATCCTCTGGGCTTGATGGGATGACCTGTTTTCTGCGGTTTTTAGCAGATTTTGCCCCGGTCTTTCTTTCGGTGGGCTGTTTTTTCTTAGGGATTGCACCCGTGCGGTTACTGTGGAACTGACGTGTGTTCGGTGTCTCCGGAGTGTTTCCCAGATTAGATGTGTCCAGTCGCACAGAATTATCATGTTGTGTTATTTGGGTGGGAGGGGGAGTTTGAGCCGAATCCTGTCTGGGTGAGTGAATTTAGGCAGTGGTTAGAACATTGTCCATGCGTGCGTTATCCACATTTATATCCCTAGGAACCTCTGGTGTTCGTGCGTTCGCAAAGGGCCCCAGCGAGGATCTTTTTGCCATCAGTAAGTCCTGCGACACCCTTCGTTCCAATTGCTTAATGCCCTGGTCAATCGCCAGATTGGTTCTTGTTATGAAATCATCCAGTGTTCCTGTAAGTTTCTTGTTTTGCCCTTTGCTATTGGGCTCCCGTGCAGCCATGTTACACAATGCACTTTGGGAAAAGTAGTACTCGTTCCCTCCACAGAGAACTTGCAGGTAGCAGGTAGCAGGCTGCAAAGTTCTAGCAAGGACCGAAGAGCGAAGAGCGAAGAGGGGTGACCCGGTTTGGTCTTCACCGGGCTCAGACGGGCTACAACGGACCTTCCCTAGGCCCGGGCTTTGCCCGTCGCCCGCCCGTGCGCGTCTCACGTGCGCGTGTATTTATCAGCCTAAATCGGAGGTGCTTGGGGGTGGGGCGGGAAGAGGACCCAGGTGCGGCCGGTGTCTTTGGCGCTGTGCAACCTGGTCCTCGCAGTCCCGCAGCTGATTTCACTAAGTGCCCAAAGTTATCAGATTTCCGGGTTTGGTTGGCATCCCAAAAAAGCAGCAAATCCCAAGGTGAGCCTTTAAACCTCAAGCGACACCCAAAAGAAAGATATAATTTGTCTCCCGATATCTCCCAATGTCACATACTTCTCCGCACTTTGTATAATTCCTAAATTTAACCAAATGCCAGCGTATTTCTAATTTCTCCTTTTGACAGTCCGTATATTATTCCAGTCACAGCGTTTTATCCAAATGACATGTTCCCCCGCAAAGCAGGCAAGCAGACAGTCCTTGTGCTTATCGGCAGTGTCTCCGTCCTTTCTTCCGGTGGAGAATCGTGCCGATCACTCTGTGGTCCTTCCAGCAGCCTCACACCCCCCTCAGTATGCCGACCGGCAGCCAAGCACCTTCTCATCCTCCTTTTCAGTCGTGTACAAGCTGATAGTTTCAAGCAGCGAACAGCTGAGACGCCGCCCTAACGCGCTCCGGCCGGAGCAACGACCCGCCGCCTCCTCCTCTCCTCCAAGCGCCGAACAGAGAAACAATGTTGCCATGACCTTAAAGTTTATTGCGGTTAGGGATTTTCCTCATGAAAGCGTTTCCTTAAGCTTTCATGCAGTAGTTGCTGCCACGGTATCTTACAACAGCCTTCTAGCAAAGAAGGGGAGCTCAATGAGGAGCTCACCTCTCACGCGGCTGACTTTGCGGCCGCCATATTTGGGACTAACTACACTATACACATGAAATGCATATGCTCTCTTCTGCCCTGCCTATAGAAAAGCTAGAAAGTACTGGCTTGTACCCCTATGCAAGAACTTGGGCTTTGATAAATGCTCTGTTGCATTGAGATTTCTCAAGACAGATACATCACCACATATAGTTTTTGCACTTTCAAAATTCCTTTTAGTAATGTGGTCCAAAAGATCCTCTTTTATTACAGATGCAACCAAGTGTGATTTTATACAGTGACTGTGACTGTGTACATTTCATGACAAACTCATTTTTATCTAATTAATTTTATGCTTTTTATGTATACTGTTTTTACTGTAATCTTTTATGACTGAAAAATGTCGAAATAAGATTTAATGAATGAATGAATATATGTATTTTATTATAGGAGACGGAGACACCATCATCTGTTTAAAAAATGGGAAATTGATAAAGAAGCCAGTGTTGCCTGACACAACCGCCCACTAGGGCAGAATTGGAAAGAATGTATATAAAAATTATGTACATACTGTAAAAACTTCAAATGATAATATTTGTATGTCTATTGGTAAATTACAATCAGCAAGTCCACTGGGGCAGAATTGGTGCAGAAACATAAGCATACAAGTACAAATTTTGAAAATGATTTTGATTTACACTTGCAAATAATCACTTTCATATTATTGACATATTGAGTTGAATGATGAAATATTCAAAATCAAAATTAGATTTGTTTCAATAATCGAACACACAAGATATCTAGTGTTTTATTGGGAAAGGACATATTAGCGGCATTACATACAAAAAGTAACAAAATCCTCAATGTCTATGTCATTGCCCACTTTTTAATTATATTCCACCCATTCCCTCCCCCCAAACCACTACCGGAGGACGGAAAGCACAATAAAGAAAATACACAGAAAAAAAGAAAACTACACAAACTTGAAAGCATCTCCAGTTTCATCTCAAATTGTATCATGATTTCCTCCTCTTATAGGTCTATAAATTCAGCCAATTCATTAAACGCTCCCAAATCAATTCCCCTTCTCTGCGAGTCCTTGGACCTTTCCTCTTAAATATCAGTAGTTCCCACTTTCCTACGTTTATAAATTTACTAAACCATTCAAAAAAGTTTGGGGGGTAGGATCTAACCATATCGTTGCTATACACAATCTCAATATGGCATAGCAATATATAATAGCTTCTACTCTGATTCAGACAGATCCATATCGCCTATTCCCAACATTATAACCTTTGGTGACAATTGTATCCTATGACCAATAATCAGTTCTAGCCGTTGTCCAATTTCATTTAACAGTGGAGTCAGGCTAGGGCAGTATGCACACATGTGAATACTATCCACAGCATCTCCCCACATCTAGGACAGTTTACTCCATCAACCCCGCCCCATTGTTGAATACGCTGTGGAGTAATATACAGATTTAGCCATGTCTTAAAACATTGGACCTGCAGGTTTGCCGATATAGTGGCTGAATAGCTATAACCCAATGACCTTTCACACACATCCTGCCCAGCCTGTACTCCAATTTGCCAGCGGTTAAAGTGCTTGTCTAAGTCATCACTTCTAGTTTCATTTACCTGTTTATACATCATAGAAATATTTGATTGGCCTCCCTGAATAGCTTCCACTAACGGAATACGAACCCAACTGACAGTCTTCCTACAAAAAAAATCCCTGATCTGCAGAAATTTAAAAAAAATGCCGATTACTTATACCAAATTTTCATCCTATACAATCAAAAGTCATAATCCCCGTAACAATATCACCTATTGTCAGGACTCCTTGTGCATTCCATTCTTTAAAATAGCCATCCCTAAAAATGTCCGGTAACAGAGTATTTCCAATAAAAGGAGTGTAAATATGTAATCTCCCCACTTTAAATAATTTCCGGACGGCGGTCCAAACCTTAAAAGCCGCCAGCAAAACCTTGAACCTTACCCGCTTAAAATAAGCGAAATTAATATGCCTAAAAAGCAAACCCTTAGCCTCTTCCCCATAAATTAAACAATAAATTGACACATCAGAACCGGAAGATCCTCCCCATCTACTAATTCACCTATATGTCTCAGCATTATTGACCAATAATAACACTGAAAATTAGGTAGAGACCACCCCCCCTCTCTCTCGGTAACGTCATATATTTCATAGCCCTTCTGGGTCTTTTACCTGCCCATACAAACCAGGAAATAATGCGTTCCATTGTTTTTTAACCAAATCTGATCCACTAATAAAGGAATGGCTCTCAGAATATACAAAAATTTTTGGAAAAAATCATTTTTACAACGTTGCATCTCCCCATCAATGTTAGCTGTAAATTATTAATCCGTCGTGCCTCAATTTCTATTTTATCTAACAAGGGATTTCAATTAATCTCCACAATCTCCTCAGGTTTGGCACTAATCTCAATCCCTAGATATTTAGCATGGGCAACAACCCATGCATCCACCAAATTAATTTTATTGTTGCAAATTATTTGGATTTTAGCCTCATTTAAATGAAATCCTGATATCCTGCCAAACTGTAATGTCATACGTTGAATTTCTGGTAGTGCACTATGCGGGGAGTCTGTCAATATGGCAAGGTCATCTGCATAACCCAAAATTTTAGTATCACCACCTCGGGCTCTAACAGGCTGAATCAAAATATTGGAAAGAATTTTTTTAATTAGGGGATCAATGTAAATTGCAAATAATAAAGGGGAGCAGGGACATCCCTGCCGTGTACATCTTAAAATGTCAATTGGGTCAGTCTGGCTTCCCATAACCGATACCTTAGCCGTTGGATTTTTATACATGCTCTGAATAGCACAAATATAGCGATCGCCAAGACCATAATGCCTCAATACGGCCCATAAAAAAGGTCAGGTGACCCTATCAAAGGCTTTCTCTGCATCCAGCAGAATTAAAGCCATAGGGTCTCCTGAAACCTTAGTAAAATCAAATAGAGCAATTGATCGGCGTATATGGTCGGTCGTTTCTCTACCGGGCACAAAGCCATGTTGATAAGAGGACACAAGTTTCTTAATCACCCCAGAGAGCCGATTCGCTAAAATCTTAGCATAAATTTTGATGTCACTATTGATAAGCGTGATTGGTTGGTAAGACCCCATATCAGTGGGGTTCTTACATTTCTTTAAGAAAGTAGCGATTCTAGCTCTCTGCCATGATTCAGGCGGTGCCTCCCCCTTTTGCACTCTGCGGAACAACTCCAACATAACTGGAGTGAGCTGGGATCGGAAGGTCTTATAAAATTCTCCTGGAATAAAATCTGGGCCGACAGCCTTACCTACAGGGAGAGAATCTATAGCTCTCCAGAGCTCGTCAACTCTGATTTCAGCCTCCAATATGCCTAATTCACCAGGGGAAAGGGCCTAGACATCAACCTCTTTTAAATATTCCTGAATTTCACGTTGTAGTACCTCGTTATCGTTAATATCCTCATGATACAATTATTTATAACATTTTTGAAAAGCTAGAGCTATAGCCCCCTCCTCAGATACTAAGCCAACATCCGGATCGCAAATACTCTTAATCCGTGAAAAAGTCTTCTTTCCCTAGTTCTCGCAGCTAACATTTGTCCCGCTCTCTCACTGTTTTCAAACATTTTTGATCGCCAAGCTACAAATTTACTAGAAGCTTTAGCCTGCGTCAATTCAGTTATAGCTGACTTAGCAACGATGGTCTGTGTTTGAGCCATATCGCTATCGTCACCCTGCATAATCACCCGAATCAAGTTTACCCCAGCCTCCTCTAGATCTTTGTACAGTCTCTGCATTTTTACCTTCTCTTTCCTCTGACTCTCCCAATCATACTGAGTTGTTTCCCCCCTCCCTTGTCCCAGCCTTAAGCGTATCCCAGACATTTTGAATATCTGTGCTATCCAAATTGTCCACTAAAAAAACAGTAATCCATGGGGTCATATCCTCAATATATTTGCTATCCGTAAACAAACCTTGGTTAAATGTCCAAGCGTCGGGTTTAATCCAACTTGGTTGTACATTAACCTCAAGCACAAGCGGGTTATGGTCTGACATAACTCTTGGGAACCGGGTCACACTGGAACAAGGAGCAAATGACGGAGAAATAAAAAAATATTCAAGCCTAGAGCAAATCCTATGGGGTGCAGGGAAAAAAGTATATCCCGGGTCATTCCGATTAAAGACGGCCAAGGCATTAATCAAACTGTGCACATCCATCATATAACGTAAGGCTCCATATACTTTAGGTTTCCTCCCTACATAAGACATTCTAGGTTGATTCATAAGTTCACAATCCAGATTTATCTTGAAATCCCCACAAATAATAAATGGGGCCTGCCAACCTACCAGCTCCAAGTTTAGCCACTTATACAATTCAGGATCATCAAGTACTGGGCCGTATATAGAACATAATGTAAAATTTGTATCCAGGAACTTGCCATGCACGATAACCCAGCGACCAAAACTATCCACAGAAGAGCGGGTTATGTTCACCTTCCCCCTACGAACCAGGATCGCCACCCCTTTAATTTTAGCTTCCAATTTAGTACAAGAGACTAACTGATATCCTTCCAACTCCAGGAATTTATGCCGACTAGCCTCGATGTGCGTTTCCTGAAGGCAGATAACATCTGCCCCCCAAAATCGCAGATCTTCCCTAATTCAGCCGGGTCATTAAGCCCACAGATATTGATAGTGGCTATTCGAATATTAGCCATAGTTCCTAACAAATGTACCTAAGGAAGAAACAACAACAAAAACAATTGACCACCATCCCCTATATCATTTGCCTTCTTTCTGGGAATTACGTTCTGTCCTGATCGTCCCTCCTCCAGTAGCTTCTCCCCCTCCCATGAACTCCCTCCCACCTTCTCCCCCAACCCCCTACCCCAAAAACAGGCAAAATAGGTCCACAGACCCATGTGATTCCTCCCACTTCCTGAGTACCCCCTGGTTACCCTCTGTCTGCATATCCTGCCCAAAATATGAGTAGGAAAAACTCACAAAATCACAGAAATATCATCAGTGAAAGAAAAGAAAAAAAAGGGCCAATTGAATAGATACAACACTTTAGTGCTGTAAAAAAAGCCTAAGATCCCAGTGAGTAATTAGCATTTAACACCTTGTCCCCAAGTCCATTACACATCAGGAAGTTCTTTTAAGTACTCCTCCGCTTGTATTTCTGAAGAAAATACTCGAATCTTGCCCTGACAGATAACCTTTAAGCGAACCGGGTTCATTAGAAACACCTCGCAGCCTTTCTTTTGAAAAGGAGTAATCAGTAGACGAAGCCGCCACCTACTTTCCACTGTTGCGTGGCAAAAATCCGGGCGGATAAAGAATGTATGTCCTTCTGCAGATTTTTTGGTATCTGGGCAGGCTTTCTCAAAAACGGCTTGCCTCAAAAGGAAATTACCCAAAAAGATCAAAATAGCCCTTGGTTTTGCTTCGGGATCAGAGTTCTTTTTAAGCATGAGAGGGAATCGGTGCACTCTCTGAATCTCCCTTTCCCAAGACCAGTGAGAAAGCTCAGGGAAAGCCATTTGAAATAGCTTAATAACAAAACCTCTAATGTCTTGACCCTCAACTTTCTCCTCAATCCCTAAGAGGCGGAGGTTATTCCTGCGGAGTCTATTTTCGGAGTCCTCTAGCTTCCACATAATATCCACTAGTTTCTCGTCATTGGCCATTGTTTTAACTTCTGTACTTTGAAGCCCGGACTCAAGCTCAACAATCCTTTCCTCGAGGGCTGCTGTTCTGGCTATGACTTCCGAACATGCCTTAGTATTCTTCCGTATAGCCCCTTGTATCTTCATTGTGGCATGCTGTGCCCTCTTATGTTCCTGTCTGGCCTCGCTTTGTATAGATTTTAGCATGTTGTAAATCAGGGTGTTAGAGGGAGGAGAGTTAGATTCCTCCCTGTGACCCTTCCGTTTTTCGTTGTGAAATTTAGAGCCTCCGGAACCCGTGAGACATGAGAACTGTCTGCTGTGTTCGTTCTCTGCTGGTTCATGGAGTTTAGTCTGGACATTGTGAGCAAGGTCGATAAACAATGCCCCTTGTTATTCTGTTCTGATCAGGCCCTAGCACCTAGACAAAACATGATAACACAGCTGCTGCTGGAAACTCGTGCATTGACATTATGGGGATACAGGTATAGGTGAAACACTAGGAGAAGTGTGGCTCAATGGTTCGAGCGGCAGACCCTGATGCAGAGGTCTAGCCCAGGACCAGGATTCAATTCCCCGCCTCAGCGGGTCTTGGGCTCAAAATTGCACGGACCTGATAATTCTCGCCTCGGTGCCTATTCCAATCATGGAGTCCCACTCTGCAACTCTGGGCAATAGCTTGCTTAATCTCCACAACGCTAAGGATGCCTGGCCTCCACCTTGGGGGTGCCCAGGAGTGTATATCTCACAGGGAAAGCCAGGATGGGTTCCACAGCGGTATTCGTACAAGCGCCTTGAGACCCTTGCGGGTGAGTAGTGCGCTATACAATATCAATTTACATTTACTGTAGATTATTACTGGATTCAGACCCATCACCGTGTGCGGCAGATAGTTTAGATTTGTTATGGCGGGATGTGTTCCTTTTCAATGTGTCTGCTGTTCTAGGGGGGCTGCCACTTTCATCATTTGAGGTTAAATTTCCATTTGAAGAACCCTCTATAGAGTCTTTAGAGTCTATATCTGATTCTGTTTCTTCCGCAGGCGAGAAAAATCTATCCTCATCCAGGGGATCGATTATGCTGATAGCACCTTTCCAAGTTCTCTCCCCCGATGGCGTAAAAAAGGCCAACAAATCACCCTGATCAGCATGCTGACTATGAGGAAACTTCACAACTGTAGAAATAGGCAATCCCTCGGACACTGCCACATTGCTGTGTTCTTGAATCAGAATCTCTGGGGCCTTCAACATTCCAAAACTGTTTAATGCGCTAGCACTAATCACATCTTTCTCCTGGCCATCAAAAACTTTATCAGCCCCACCATCTATGCCCTGCATATCCGGAGCCGATTCTTTACCATCAGCGCCAAAAGTTCTGCTACCAGCGAGTGAATTTCGCATATCTTTATAGTTTTGTGTGTCTGTTTTACTCGAATTTGCTTTCACAAAAAACATCCCTGGGACGGTAGCTGTTTTCCCCCGTCCCGAGGCTCCCGCCACAACTACCAGAGTCCCGGGCTTCCCACCTAGTGAAGTTTTCTCTAGCAGCTTCCCCTTCAGCAGCCCTATTTTTTTGGCACTCACCACCGTTCCCTTCGAGGCGGGTTTCTCCGTCTTATCCTGCCTCCCCGGCTTCTCAACAGTCTCTCCTGTCGGCGGTGTTTTCTTTTTTATGCTGGCCGGATCCTCCCCTGTAACTTTTACCGCTGCTACGGACCCGCTCCCGTTCTTCCGAGGAGGCATCGGGCTGAGTTCACCTCCAGTCGTATCTAGTCCGGTCTGAGTGCTCGACGGTTTCCTCGCGAGCCACACCCGCCAGGTCCCCAGGTGCGCTCGACTCCGTAAGGCGGTGCTTGCCAGCCGCACTGACCGGAGCCACAGCCTCTAAGCTCCCCAATCAATCAGCATCAGATCTCTGACCACCAAATACTGAACAGCAGTTCTCCCTTGCGGTGCAGGTACGGCCTCGAAATTCCACTTGCGTTTTTTCCTCCTTTCACTGCGAAAAGCTTCTCCTACTCCATACATACAAACATAAACTAGCCAAGTCAGACAGGGAGTGACGCTCGCTCGGTTCAAGCGGCCACCATCTTGCCCCCCGAAGTATAAACAGTATTTCTATGTAATGGAAAACATACTACAAAATGGCGACTATGTTTACCTACCCATTGATGTGGTGCAGTAGTCCTATGTCTATGTTGATGTTTTTGGTAATGTCTTCACTTATGTTTTCTTTATATGCTTTATTGAAACAAATGTTTGTTTACCCGTGACAAAGGAGCTGGGCTCCGAAACGCGTCGGGCAAGGATTTGCCGATGATAATTGATTAAAAAATATCCACACGCATACGGAGTTTGGGCTCGGTTCTTTTGTTAAAGAATTCATGAAGGAGTTGCTGAAATATAGATATATATATATATATATATATATATATATATATATATATATATATATATATATATATATACAGCACTTTATCAGTAACTAGCAGCCCGTCCCGACGTTGTCCGGGAGCAATAGGCTTCCCCGCCCTCCGCACGCCCCGACATTGTCCAGCAGCCCGGCCCCCGCCCGGCCCATCCCCCGCCTGCCCCGACCCCCGCCTGCCCCGACCCCCGCCTGCCCGACATGGGTCCCCTCTGCCCCGACATGGGTCCCCTTACCTCAGCCGCCGCTCCTCCCACCTGTCCGCTGCTCGCACCGCCGCTGGCCTGTCCGCTGCTCCTCATGTCAGCGCTCCTCCCCCGCGCCATGTCCGCCGCTCCCTTACCTCAGCCGCTGCTCCTCCAGCCTGCCCGCTGCTCGCACCGCCGCTGGCCTGTCCGCTGCTCCTCGCGTCACCGCTCCTCCCCCGTGCCATGTCTGCCGCTCCTCGTGGTGCTCCTGGACACCGCTCCTCCCCGCGCTCCTGACGTGAGCACGCACGTCGCGGCCGGCGCTACTTCGGAGGGACTACATTTTTTTTTTTTACTGTAAATTTTTTAAATAACGTTTTTTTTTTAAATGTATATAGCCTATACCCATCTACACACCCTGACGATTCCAACAATGTATCGGATGTGTGGATTGGCGCTGTGGCTCCCGAGTTTACCCGCCTCAAAGGCTGAAAGTTCTTCCTTTATTATAGTAGTATAGATGAAAGCTAAGCAAAGAGATTGTTTTCTCTACACAGAGGCGATGAAAAGGACAATAGCTATGTGTTATAAAGATGTGCATGACTTATTTATGTCCTTTGACTGTGGGTCTGTTTAAATCAGAATGATAACAGATTACCTATGAATTTCATTCATCGCTTCATTGGGCTTTATTTATTTATTCATTGTGTTTGAGAGGAAATAACATCTTTTTTAACCTTTGTAGTACATATTTATATATATTTATATATTTATTGCCTGTGAATGTTTACATTATGGATACAATTTTGCACATTGTATTGAAATCTTGATGCTGCTACAAGTAACTTTACAGTGTCTATGCATTTGCACTTTTTGTTGTCATTTCCTGTTACCTGCACTTTAAATGCCGTCTTTTCTATCCGCAATATATCATGTGATCAAGACGCAAATGGGGGTCTAAATGCGTTATGGCGGGCTTGCTGGGCACAAATAAAGCACATTGATTGGCACCAAGAACCTTGGGTCCGCTTATCGTCATTTCTTGTCTACGGAAGACAATTGTTGGTGGCGAAGCCTTCGTATCCTAGTACCGAGTTGCTTCAGCGGTACAAGCGGAACCCCTCCCTGAATTGGGCTTGGCAGCAGGAAGCAGCCGGTTCTGGGCACCCGGAACTGAATTACGTAACTCCGGCGTGGAGCAAGCTGCGGGAGCCCCTAGGAACTGCAGATTGACCTGCGTGGAACGTGGAGGTCAGCGCATCCCGTGTCGGCCGACCGGAGCGAGCGCACGCATTTTACAAAGGTAGGATCCATGCATATTCGCTAGTGGGGAGTGTGCACGGTGCTAGCATTGACATTGTTCAGGACACTAGCAACCGTTTATCCAATCGTGCATTGATATTTTGGCACAACGTTACAGCAAATATGTCGGCCGACGTGTTGCGTCATCGAGAGGAGGCAGCCCACACGATGTTCAACGACTCCCCGGCTGGGGGGTCGGCAACTACTGAATATACCAACACAGCAAAAGGAAGTCCCACTACCAGAGAAATGTTCAAGAGGCTGGAAAAACGTATGCGCTCAGAGCAGTCCAAGTGGTGGGAGCACAGGTCATTATCCCGCTACTTGGAGGTCGGAAGAGTGCCGAGAGGATTGCGAATTACTTTGGCACCCAGGTACGAAAATCCCGACCCGGCTATGCTGGCTGAGTGGGCAGGGTCAAATCTTGAATCATCGAGCAAGCTGATGGCTATCTTGGTAAAGTACGCGGAAAGTGACCGCGCTAAATTATAAGTCCAAATTGAATTGTTGGAGGCAGAGAGTGGGAAATTGGAAATAAATGAGCAGGTCAAAAAAATGAGGGAAGATCTGTTGGCCCGATTGAGTAAAGATTAGGAGGTCATCAAAAGAAGGAAAGCCTTTAAATTTGAAAGGGGCAAGGCAGACTACCAGAATGGACAAGTCTTCACGTTCGCTCGCAGATATGATCTAGTGAGGCTACTACCATGTCTATTTCCACCTCAGATCTGAGTTCTGCCGCTGAAAGTGATCCCGAAGGCGACACCGCAAGGGCACAAGGCTTGGGGTTTATCAAGTTGTCCCTAGCAGAGGAGGTGAACTGCCTGTGCCAAGATCGACGGGACACGCTGAGACCCCGTGGGCCAACTGGCAGCAAAACCAAAGAACCAACTACAAACGTGGTCAGAGAAAAAAATGTAACAAAAGAAAGCAAAGGTGTGGGCAAAAAAGCAGCAAGAGGTCGATGGAATTGATTCCAAAATCGGAATCCGGTCCTAGCGAAGACTCCAACACAGTAAATAATTTAACAAACTTGAAATTGTCATCAGCAGAGGAAGCAGTCCTAGGATTAGGATTGTCATACTGCCCACTGTGCAATTTCTACTATGCTGATGTTCGCATGGACACTTACAGATTTGTAAGAAAACTCAAATTAAGTAAATTTCCTCGCTTGCAACCTAAGAAGAAAACAACATTACATGCAACTACTACAAGTCCCTCGTTGTTGACCGCTAGTGTTTGCATGTTTTTTGAAGATGCCTGGTCCCTACAAAATGAACACGAGGAGGGAACATGCATTACAGAATCATTATCGGCGGAGGATACAGGAGTGTACAAAACTCCTTTTAACCACTTGGATGCTAAGGCATGTCCAGCGATATGCATGTAATTTCCATTGAAATGAATGGCAACTCCATGACGAGTTACCCTTGTCATTAGCACCGAAGGGGTTAAACCAAAATCTATCTTCCAGCCCATTTTGCTGCATGATAATCTGGATGTATATCATGATCTGGCGAAGCAAGATTTGAAGAAATTGTATACTGCCAATCATAAAATACATCACGCTATAAGCAAACGAAATCTGTATTACAGGCAGTTAATGAAAAAGTTGGAATCTGACCACAACATAATTGTTAGACAAGCGGACAAGGGCGCCAACATTGTCCTGTGGCCGTGTCAGCTTTATATGGAGGAAGCTGGACTTCAACTTGCAGACCCTGCATGCTACAAAAAGAGTAACATCCATGTAGTAAAAGCAGCATGGAACGACCAGTATCTGAAATAACTGGCTTGGAAAAGTGGGGGTTTGATATCTGATGCAGAATATTGTTTTTTTAAAGAGAACACCCGGTCATCCCCACTTTCTATTTGATACCAAAAGTTAACAAATGCATAGTAAAACCCCCAGGGAGACCAGTCATCTCTGCCTTCAACAGCTCAATGGAGAATACCTCTAAGTACATTGATTTTTTTTACAAGATTGGGTTAAGGAGTTGACATCATATGTACAGGACACTTCAGACTTTTTACGTAAAATTGAACATGTGGTATGGAGTCCCGACTTGTTTTTAATGACTCTTGATGTAGCATCTCTTTACACTTCTATCAGGCATTGTGATGGTCTAAAAGCAGTGGAGCACTATCTGAACAGGCGTCCTATGAATTTTTCATCACACAATAAGATGTTGATATCGATGGTACAGGCATGTTTGGAACAGAATTTTTTCTTCTTTAATAATCAAGTTTATCATCAGATTAGGGGAGTCGGAATGGGGGCCTGCTTCTCCCCTAGCTACGCATGTTTGCACATTGGGCTGTGGGAGGAGCAGGTCCTGATGGGACAACACAGAGCGACTATGGAACAGCATGCTATTGTATACCTTAGATACATTGATGACTTATTCTTAATTTGGAGGGGTTCAGAAATCAGTGCAAATCAATTTGTCGACGAGCTTAACAGCAATTGCTTAAAATTACAGTTCACATCAACTATCCATTTTAGATCAATCTGCTTTTTACATGTTGAGGTGTATGTAGAAAATAATTGCCTGGCCACTAGACTGTATAGGAAACCAACCGCTGGCAACACAGTTCTGCATGCAACAAGTCACCATCCGCACTACCAGATATGTAGCATCCCGTATGGTGAGATGCTGAGTATCAGGCGGATATGCAGTTCTGATTCAGAATGTGAGTTAGAGCAAGAAGCCAGTAGGATACATTTTCTGGCCAGGGTTATTCGCAGGACATACTTGACAGTGCCAATATGAAAATGAGAAGCCTGTCCAGAAGAGATGCACTAATTCCTAAAGCTAAACAGTCGGTTGAAGGTGCCATGACCACTAATATACAATCCCGTATCATTTTGACATTCAGTAGACAGCACCAAGAACTTAGGAAGAAATTCTATAGGAACTGGAACTTGGTAAAGGGAGACCCAGTGATTGGGAACCTAGTTGCCAGTAAACCGGCACTGATATTTAGAAAATCTTCTTCCATGGGTAGCTCTATGGTGAGCAGCAGCCCTGATGTGTCTATTCCTGCCACTTGGATGGTGTTGAGCAAGGGATTCAGGAAGTGTCCTAGTTGCAAAGCATGCACATTTGGGTGTTATAAGACCTATTATGTCAGCCCCTTTAAAGCTGAACCCATCTTGATTATGAAGAGGTTGACATGTAAGACCGAATATGCAGTCTATGTGCTGGAGTGTCCGTGTGGGTTTAGGTATGTTGGTAGTACCAAGTTACCTGCCCACAAGCGGATACTCCAGCACATTAGGGCTATCAGTGGGAAAGATCAGGCCTACCCTGTCGCTAGGCATTTTGAGAAGAGTCATGAAGGCAATCCGAGCTACCTCCAACATTTTGTTATTGATACAGTGTTACCACTTAAGCGTGGAGGTGATCAAGAGGCGAAGTTGCGCCTCCTCGAAACACGGTATATCTTGGAGCTCGATTCCAAGAATGCGGCTGGGTTGAATGCTAGCGAGGACTTATGCACCTGTCTTTAAGTGCATTCTGAATACCATATAGTTTTTAATATCTTATTTCATAGGGACTTGACAGTGTTGGTATATACAGGTTGCAACAATAGAAAACAAGATTTTTTAGGGGTTCTCCTCTGTTTAACCACATGCGCGCTAGCGGGTTTTCCCGCTGTGCGCTGCGATATGTCAAAACCCTTGTTACATGACAAGGTCAGCTCGTCATGCGCGCAGTGCAGGTAACGCCCATGACGTGCTGACCTTGTCATTAGCGTCGAAGGGGTTAAGGTAATGTGTATAGGAGAGTTTTTTAAAAAAAAGAATATGCACTTTATTGCAATTATGGGTACTATTTTTGCGCACTTTTTTGCACATTCAAAGACAGGCAAGGTATAATATACAGGATTGATATGACAGACAGCATACAGAAGAAAATCCTCACTCAGATGCAGTGAGAAAAGATGAGTCACTACTGTCGTAAGGATTCCTTGGTCAAATCTTGATTTAAGGGCACATATATACTCAGCTTTGGTCTTATGTACTCATGTAATGCATTAATACTTTTGAGAAATGGTACAAATGGTATAGAATGTGCGTTTATTGTGTGTTTTGACATATTTGTGTGTGTGTGTGTGTATAATAAAGTTTTTTCTTTTTCAGAGACATCTGGATTGCTGATATTAATCTTTCATAGGTTTAGATTGTAAGGTGGTGCTCTAAAATGCATTTAACGCAGTGCATTCACCAGGGATTAACGAGAATGAATCATATATGTGTTCAATGCTTTCTTTATAATTTGTGACCAGCTGTCATTTTTGGTTAATAATACATGTATTCATTTATTGTGCCACATATAAGAGTGCAGTGTAATTTTTTGGTTTATATGTAGGTTGTAGAATTAACATGCCTTTAAAGAAAACTGTTAAATTAGCATGATTGTGGGCCTTAAGCTTGCAGTTGAGACATTTAATACTAATGTGAAAGTTGTTTTTCTCCATGTTTTTCTCCTCTGTAGGTGCAGACCAAAGGCATTCATTAGTTAGTAAAAAGTACATTGTATTTCAGAGCTAATGAAGCGAGGAAGATCTGGCAAGCTCAAATAATTTTAAATGAAGAACAAAGAGAGTGTTACCAGTTGGTAATATCAGAGGAAGGGAGGAATTCAAGGACCACTTGAAAGAAGAGATTGGGATTTGGGAGTAGAGTTCAAGGCACCAAGTTCTTTCTTGGGAACTGGAAAAGTACTATGATGTGTAAGAGGTCATATTTCGTGAATGTTCTTTGTGCATTTTAATTAGTGAACCCATCTTGGGTTTGGTCAGATTCTCTTTAGACTTGTAGAGGTACAGACCTCTCTTGTCATCACTGACTGTGTGGCTTCATGCTAGACATGACTCCTTACCTAGGGAACATCTACAGAGGTTCTGATGCTGATACCTTTCTTCTTTACTTGATTCAATAGGGTTTCCCCAATCCCTAGTTTTGTGGGGGGTTTAGTAGATGTTGCAAATCGTTCCCATGTATGGGGAGAAAGATCAAAACCATTAATCTGGTCATAAAATCCTTTTCCTTTATTTTTTGCATTACTGCTATATGATCCTTGCGGTTGAGGACCAATATTGTATGTCGCTTAGGTCTTCCTCTGATAATACTGTACTTTTTTAGTATTTTCTTGAGATTGATTTATATTCGTCTGGCTTTGAGTTTGTAAAAAACCTTTTAACTTCAAGTTATTGACTCAGATGTTATTTGTGTGGTCCTAATGATCACCCTTTATCTAAAGATTCAAATTTGTTGATGACCTCTTTCTCTCTCAGGCTACTATCAAGGCCTATTAACCAGAGCTAAATTGGAAGAAATGGCCCAGAGCATTCTCACCACTTTGCAAAAAAATTGCCTGTTTTTAGTAGAAAAATGTGATGAATCCATGAATGCCTTTTGGACTGTTGCCTGGCGCAGTGACTAGGCCTAACCACACAACTGAGGTACCATTTCTATTGGGAGACTTAGAGAAATGCTGGGTGTAAGGAAGTTTGTGGCTTCCCATAGATTCAAGAACTTTCCATTACAGAAATGAGAGGAAAATGTGTTTTTTTAGTCAAAATGTGAGGTTTGTTTTTGATTCTGGGTAAAAAAACATCTGGTGAGAGCTACGCAAGTCACCCCACCCTGGATTCTCCAGGTGTCTAGTTTTAAAAAATGTGCAAGGTTTCCCTAAGTGCCAGCTGACCTAGGGCACAAAAGCCACAGCTACCCATTTTGCAAAAAATGGTCAGTTTTCTTTGGAAAAATGTGATGTGTCCATGTTGTGCTTTGGGCACTTTCCTCCTGCAGGCACTAGGTCAACCCACACAAGTGATACACCTTTACTATCAGAAGGCAGGTGGGAGCATAGAATAGCAGGACATTTGTTATTATCAATTGGATTTCACTGCATTTGTACCTTCCAAATGTAAGCCAGTATGTAGAAAAGAAGACATTTCGAAAAAAAAACCTCTCATTCAAATGCTAGTAAGAGTACCCAAATATTCTGAAATGAAAAAGTAACCACTGCAACTAAACTCCATATCTTGTGCCCATTTCAGAAATACATAGGTTTCAATTATACCCATTTTTCACTCTACATATTTCACCACATGAATTGATCTATGCTCGGTATACAATGAAAAAACAATGGTTGGCAATGGGTACCTTGGGTTCTGGGAGGCACTACAAACCCTATATGTCCCCACAACTAGAAGGTCATATGTTACATAATCAACTACAATTTCCAGTATGCCACCTTAAGGGCAGAGTATGTAAATAGACACTGATGTAAGACTTACTGGCTGTGAACTAGCCTAAAAGGTTGAAATGTGTTGGCTGGGTTGTTGATTACCGTCATCTTCACCAGCAAAGTACATGGGGACATAAACATTTGGAGTACCGCAATCCTTCTTGCTAGCTCTTGTGAGGGAAGTCTGATCCTTTTGCGAGCACCACACTACATACTGGTTTAGAGAAATAAATAAACAAATAAATAAATATGTGTGTGTGCTCGCCCGTCTGTGTGCATACTATATATATATTACCTACTGGCGGTCGCCAGTAGGTATATATAGTTAGGATTTTTTCTCTATGGGATTTTTGAAAATTCTATGTCTAATAACTTTGGCGTTTGTGGACGGAATTGGCTGAAATTTTCAGGAAAATGGAACATTTTGTTTCTGAGCAGCCCCTGAAAATTTGGGGGGGTTTCGTCAAGGGGGGGCCGAGAAAAAAGGGGGGTCCCAAAACGTGTTTTTAACATTGAGTTTTCCATAGGGCGGTTGGCCTCACTTTTAGCCCGAACGGCTGAATGGATTTGCACGAAACTTGGCAAAATTGTATGGACTTCTAGCCCGATGCGCCTTTGCTAGGTCTCAATATATGTGCTCCAGTGGATTTTGAGAAATTAACGTTCAAAAAAAGATATATATCTGTAACAGCGGACCGGGCAGCGCTCCAGTTCGCGTACTTTTCGCGTTACGGAGCTTTGTGAAGCGAAGCTGATTGGTTCTCCGGCGTCTGTAAACATTCCAAACAGTCCGTAGCGGCCGCCATCTTGTCTCTCGGTAGGATCGAGAGACAAGAGGAGGCCAAAGCGAAGGGGCAAATGACCATAAGGGGGCATAGTAGATCCTCCCTGACCCCCTAGGTTTGATGTGGAGGTTTTAAAAGGGCCCCACGGGGCAAAAAAATAAATAAAAATAATAATCGAACGGCTGAATGGATTTGCACGAAACTTGGCAAAATTGTAGGTACTGGTAGCCCGATGTGCCTTTGCTATGTCTCAATATATGTGCTCCAGTGGATTTTGAGAAATTAACATTCAAAAAAAGATATATATCTGTGACAGCGGACCGGGCAGCGCTCCGCTTCGCGTACTTTTCGCGTTACGGAGCTTTGTGAAGCGAAGCTGATTGGTTCTCCGGCGTCTGTAAACATTCCAAACAGTCCGTAGCGGCCGCCATCTTGTCTCTCGGTAGGATCGAGAGACAAGAGGAGGCCAAAGCGAAGGGGCAAATGACCATAAGGGGGCATAGTAGATCCTCCCTGACCCCCTAGGTTTGATGTGGAGGTTTTAAAAGGGCCCCACGGGCCTGGGGAGCGTACTACAAGGAAACAAGAATGATTGACTTTTAACTTATTGTATGTTTATAGACTTTTTTTTTTCTTTTTTTTCTGCTGAGTGACGTCTCGGGCTATCTCCACGGGATGCAGTCCCTACCATCTCGGCGTTTAAGCCCAGGGGGACCGGTAGTGTGGTAGAGATAACGTCTGTTAACGTTCGATTCGAAGGAAATCAGGAAGTGTTGATAAACATTGTCTGCGCCATCTTGCCTTTTTTCAAATGCCACACTTTTGTCGTGCACGGCAGCCATTTTAGATGCCTTGACCAGACCCACTCTCTGCATGCTGTCGATCCTTAGCATGGCTCCCCACCCTCGCAAGCATCTCCCCCAGGCACTGGTCCCCCCCGCTCTCTGTCTTACGCATGGGCAATAAACCTCCCCCCATCTGCGCTGCTCTTCCCTGAGAATCACACCCTGTGCCTGTCCGACACCTCCCTTTCGCCCTATTCACTACCGCACCCTCTGACACTCCTCTTCCTCTGTGTCCGATTGTCCAGGCCGGTCCCAGGCTATCAGCTAGCCCTGCAGATGTAGTTTATGGCCCCAGCTGTAAAGAATCACCCCTCTTCAAAGGAGTTATAGTAGATCAAGGCCCACACCCGATGAGATCCGTCACACCATACGCGTTCCTACTATCTGAAAACCATTCTGTATCGTGATTGGGGAGGGGACCGAGCCTGAAGCGGAAGATTCCAGGGATGCCTCTTTGTACATCAAAGTTTTTACAATTATGTGTCACATTAAAAATATATAGCACTCCAACAAAGTAGTAGGATTATAAAACTTTAATAACTTATAAATATATACAACAAAACAAAAACAGTAAAAACATTTAAAAATTTTTAGGGAAAAAGAAGGAAGTAGCGGTCGGTTGTGCGAATAGTCCCAACGCAGCACAACGTCCAGATTTCTGGACCGCACCCAGGTGATGTTGCCTGGGTGCTGCACTGATTTCGGTATCCGGCGTGGGGCGTCGCGGGGGGTGGGTCATCAGTAGCGGTCTGTTGTGCGAATAGTTCCAAGGCAGCAGAACGATGGCACCAAGGTGATGTCCAGTAAGTTGCCGCCCTCCGAATAACGGCGTGGGGCGCCCCGGGGGGGGGGGCGTGAACGGGCGTGAACGGGCCTCCCCAGGTGGAGGCTCGTCTGCTGTAGTGGGGCGCCCCTTTACCGTTTCAGTTGCCATTCCGTCCGCTTTTGGTCCACTGTGTCAAAATCCGCCATTCAGCTGAGTTGCGCCCACTCTTGCGGTGCAGCGATAGGCGGCTGCCACAGGACTCTCAAAATGGCGGCAGGCTCTTTCCTTTTTGGGCCTTGTCCACTGAAATGGCCCTGGGACACCTTGGAAATCGGACGCTAGTCTGCTAGGTCTTGGACCCCATTCTCGAAAGCGTTCCCTCAGCCTTGAGGATTGTACAAAAGTCTTGGGGGCCCCCGACTCCTGCAGGCTTCCGGTGGGGAGCGGCTGCCATGATTGCTTGCGGAATGACCACGACGGAGCCACGAGATGGTGGTGCTTTCATGCTGACGCCAGCTTCAGTCTGAAACATCCAGAAACAAGGTGGGGCTTTCATCGTTTGGGAGAAAAAAAAGTGTTCATCCAATGAAAAGTGTTATTTTTAGGTCATATGATCAAGCCTTCCATCATTAGGAAACCAAAAGTAAAATGAACCAATGAAAAGTTTTATAAACAAGTCACATGACCTGTTATGCGGCATAGGGTATAAAAAGCGTAGAAAATCCGTTGGCACGTGAGGCAGCGTCAGTAGCGGACCGATGTGCGAATAGGCCGAAGGCAGCACAACGCGCCAAGATCCGGATGGCACCGAGGTGGTGTCTAGCAAGTTGCCGCACTGGTGTGGCCATCGTACAATGCTGAAGGCTCGTCTGCTGTAGTGGGGCGCCCCTTTACCGTTTCAGTTGCCATTCCGTCCGCTTTTGGTCCACTGTGTCAAAATCTGCCATTCAGCTGAGTTGCGCCCACTCTTGCGGTGCAGCGATAGGCGGCTGCCACAGGACTCTCAAAATGGCGGCAGGCTCTTTCCTTTTTGGGCCTGGTCCACTGAAATGGCCCTGGGACACCTTGGAAATCGGACGCTAGTCTGCTAGGTCTTGGACCCCATTCTCGAAAGCGTTCCCTCAGCCTTGAGGATTGTACAAAAGTCTTGGGGGCCCCCAACTCCTGCAGGCTTCCGGTGGGGAGCGGCTGCCATGATTGCTCGCGGAATGACCACGACGGAGCCACGAGATGGTGGTGCTTTCATGCTGACGCCAGCTTCAGTCTGAAACATCCAGAAACAAGGTGGGGCTTTCATCGTTTGGGAAAAAAAAAGTTTTCATCCAATGAAAAGTGTTATTTTTAGGTCATATGATCAAGCCTTCCATCATTAGGAAACCAAAAGTAAAATGAACCAATGAAAAGTTTTATAAACAAGTCACATGACCTGTTATGCGGCATAGGGTATAAAAAGCGTAGAAAATCCGTTGGCACGTGAGGCAGCGTCAGTAGCGGACCGATGTGCGAATAGGCCGAAGGCAGCACAACGCGCCAAGATCCGGATGGCACCGAGGTGGTGTCTAGCAAGTTGCCGCACTGGTGTGGCCATCGTACAATGCTGAAAGTGGGCGTGGGGCACCCCGTTGGCCTGTGAGGTGGCGTCAGTAGCGGACCGATGTGCGAATGGGGCCAAAGGCAGCGCAACGCGCCAAGATCCGGATGGCACCGAGGTGGTGTCATAGTTGAGAGTTCTGAGCAGCGGTTGTAACACTGTCTGAAGCTTATTTGCAGCTGCTGCAGCTTCACTACGCGCCAAGATCCGGATGGCACCGAGGTGGTGTCTAGCAAGTTGCCGCACTGGTGTGGCCATCCTATAATGCTGAAAGTCGGCGTGGGGCGCCTCGTTGGCCTGTGAGTTCGCGTCAGTAGCGGACTGATGTGCGAATAGGCCGAAGGCAGCACAACGCGCCAAGATCCGGATGGCACCGAGGTGGTGTCTAGCAAGTTGCCGCACTGGTGTGGCCATCCTACAATGCTGAAAGTGGGCGTGGGGCGCCCCGTTGGCCTGTGAGGTGGCGTCAGTAGCGGACCGATGTGCGAATGGGGCCAAAGGCAGCGCAACGCGCCAAGATCCGGATGGCACCGAGGTGGTGTCTAGCAAGCTATGCAGCTGAGTTGCGTGCGCACTTGCGGCAAATAGGTCGAAGGCAGCACAACAATGTTTTCTGAATAGAAGACACCACAAGGCGCTGAGATTCGGTTGGCACCGAGGTGGTGTCTAGCAAGTTGCCGCACTGGTGTGGCCATCCTACAATCCTGCTCCGAATAACGGCGTGGGGTGCCCGAAGGGGGGGGGGGAGGCGGCGTGAACGGGCCTTCCCAGGTGGAGGCTCGTCTGCTGTAGTGGGGCGCCCCTTTACCGTTTCAGTTGCCATTCAGCTGAGTTTCGGCCGCTCTTGATGCTACAGCGACAGGCGGCTGCAACAGGACTCTCAAAATGGCGGCCTGTCCTTTGGATTTGGGCCTGGTCCACTAAAATGTCCCTGGGACACCTTAGAACTCGGACGCTCGAATTTTTTTTCCTTTCCTCTACATGCAAAAAAGGTAAATTCCCGGTACGTTACACGCTTCATCTGCCACGATGTACTCTCCAGAGGAACCGAAAAAAAATATAGTTATGGTAACTATACCATGCATCGTCATATGGAGAGGTGGCACCGATTAATTATAGTGCTGCATAAAAGAGAGATTTGGAGGAGAACCCCCGACCTGCCAGTACATTCATCAAAGAACTGGCACTGACAGCATCAGAGGCAAGGGAAACGGTCCCAAATATTTAGAAGAAATTTGGAAAGATTAAAATGACATGTTTAGATTGTGGCAAATTAATTTCATGTGGACAGATGAGTGTTACTCTAATAAATACAGCATATGAACATCATCATAGTCGATGGTTGGTAGAGACATTTTGACTATATCCTGGACCTGCCCGTCCTCGCCCAAAATGGCGCCAGAATAAATGGGAGTCGTAACTCCTTGTTGTGTACTGGTTGCAGAACATTGAAATCACGAGATACGTATGCAGTTTTGAAGCACATGGCGGGCGGGGACGAGAATTGATTGAATATTTCGACATCCCTATTGATATTAAGTTCTGATGTGTTATTGATTACTGTACTATTGAAAGTTCGAATTAACGTCACCCATGGTACTTGCCCGCAAATGTATATCTAGATAATTTTATTGTAACCGGCCCTGTCGTATTTTAATTATAAAATGTACGTCCACCGATTCCGCAACTGTTAGACACCTTAGTTCTTTCAACCTAATGGCCCGCCCGTTACGTTCCTCTACAGTGTAAATGTCTACTCATCATATACGATTACAGTTTGCTCCGTGGCCGGCCCACGTGGTTATAGGCCCGTATTTGTATACTGACATTTTCACAATAAAGGTTTTTAAAAGAAAACATGGTAGTAGTATTTACATTGGTAAAGTTTTTAATAATAGTCACTGTTTTAGAATCAGTAAAAGGCAAGTGAAATAAAGCATTCGAATTACATAAAGGGTAAAAGGTATAATACGCAGGAACGCAGTAAAGAGAAATGGTCAAGGGTTGTTGTGTTTTCTACTCCTGCAACATAAAGTGATCGATAAGAATCTGATATTCTGGCGTATCGGCGACTAAGACAGCAGGCCGACCCTCTTTTGCTCAACGGCTCCGTCATCGGACGAAGAAACGCCCTTTTTCTCGAAAAAGGAATATATTTTACTTGCAGGACAGTTGTAAATTTTCCGGGAAAGTACATTAGCCTGGAACATTATAACATATGTTTAAGAAAAAATAATGTTCGAAAGTAATAAAAAGCGTAATTTTTAGGTCATATGACCAAGCCTTTCATCATTAGAATAAGAAAAGTAAAATGAACCAATGAAAAGTTTTATTAACAAGTTACATGATCTGTTATGCTTACGTTACGCGCTGCGCACCGCGCCCCGGATCACTTCCGGATGCGCTAACGCGGTGCGTCATATGACGCATTACGCGACAACGCAGGTCCAGAATATAGTCAAAATGTCTCCACCAACCAGCGGTCGGAACACAACCCCTTTCAGCAGGCTAAATAGTTCTGTTAAATGACAACAGAAGGGACAGGCAACAAGAACCATCAGTCAAAGAGGGGAGGGCAAGTTCTTCTCTACCGGGTCACGTTGGGGCGCTACCGGAACTGATCGAATTGGTAGTCTACAGAGTTTCTGGATGTTTCAGACTGAAGCTGGCGTTAGCATGAGAGCACCACCATTTCGTAGCTCCGTCGTGGCCATTCCACGAGCAATCATGCTAGCCGCTCCCCACCAGAAGCCTGCGGAGTCGGGGGCCCCCAAGACTTTTGTAGAATCTTCAAGGCTGAGGGGACGCTTTCGAGAATGGAGCCCAAGCTCTAGCAGACAAGCGTCCGAGTTCCAAGGTGTCGCAGGGCCATTTTAGTGGACCACGCCCAAATCTGAAGAGCCGGCCGCCATTTTGAGAGTCCTGTGGCAGCCGCCTATCGCTGCACCGCAAGAGCGGGAGCAACTCAACTACATGGTGAGCGAGACGTTGTAGTCGAAAGAGCGGGCGGTAAACAGCTGAATAGCGGAAGAGGCACAGTGTAGCAAAAGCGGGCGGAATGGCAACTGAAATGGTAAAGGGGCGCCCCACTACAGCGTGTCTTTAGGTGAAACGGATTGTGGGACAAGGTCAAGAATGGAAGAGTTACCAAAAGGCAAAAAGTTCCGCTTGATCCCGGGAGCCGGCCACCTATGTCGGGGGCGATCTCAGGCCACACCAGGAGAACACGACTTGGGGAGGGGGCCGGAGCCAAGCACCCCCTCCGAGTCCGCGCCATCACACCGTCCCTCGGGGGCCTCCGTTAAGCGGTTCAGGGTGGCACCGCATCACATTGTTTACAAATGCAGTAACGTACTCAAACAGCCCCCACTTACTTTTAGAATAGTGAAGATGAAGCAAGTGCAAATAGGCTTCAGACAGTGTTACAAGCACTCTTCAAAACTTTGAATCATCAGAGTGCATGAGTTTCATGCTCGATCGATTGAGCTAGCCGGATCGGGCAACAAAAAGTTTAAAATAGTTATGTAAATAGTTGTTTACAAAATGTTTTACCCTGTTACTTTGCTGGTGTGTTGTATATATTTGCATAGAGTTTATCGTTATTTTGGGCGGGGTGGGTGGCGGAGCCGAGCTGTCTTGCAGCCATCATGGTGTGGAGTTCAGTTCATCTCACTAGTTTCGTATTTGTCATGAGGGGTTGTTCCCAATGTTTCTATTTTAGCGAGGTCAAAAAGAGATCCCATTAGTGGCCTACTGATTTTGCTCGAATCCTTTTGTTTTTTTACACGATTTTTCGCTATCTGCAAAGACTAAACAGAGTATTGCTACTCTGTGCTTGTTTGTAAATAGAGAATGAACCAAAGAGAACCAATTCTGAAACAGTAAATGCTTGGATAACAATCAATCAAATGGAGAGAGAAGCAGGCACGACGGATTACAACGGGGGCAAAGGCCTGCGTTAACTACCCTTCACTATCTGCAAAGAGAGAGTACTCCTAATAGAAATGAGGGGGGGGGCAGCATTCAAAGCAGATCAGTGTGCATAAACACGAAAATGTTTTTTCTTACCACGTACTTGACATTCGACAGCTTATGATATTTGCTATTAAAAAACCATTGAAATTCACTGAAAAAACCATAGGTTATAGACTATATATAGTTAGGAATTAGCATTTACAAAACCTTGAAAATTCACTGAAAAAACCATAGGTTATAGACCATATATAGTTAGGAATTAGCATTTAAAAAACCTTTTTTTACTCACACAAAACCATTGAAATTCCATATATAGTTAGTAGTACTAACTATATATCGCGCACCCGCAATCCACTGCTGATCATGTCACATATTACATCATTCATGACATGGTCAGTGACATCACTGATGACATCACTGATGACATCTCAAATGACATCACTGATGACATCACTGATGACATCTCAAATGACATCACTGATGACATCACTGATGACATCTCATTTGACATTACTGATCACATCACTGATGACATCATTCATGTGATAATACGATGAACCTCTTCAGACTCTAATATAACCTTAGATACACTCAGTGTAAACAGACACTCACAGACTGTCACTCATCCATGGAGTTACTTACACACCTAGTCAGTCATGCGAAGAATCAATCACACCTCCATTTCCTCAACTATACAGTTATACACACCTTACTTATTCAAACATATACTAACACATATTTACTCTCTTTTACAATCCCTGATACAAGTTCACAATAATCCATACAGCCACTCACACATTCACTGGCTCTTATGCACAGTTATTTATATATGCCAACTCTCACATGTACTGTGTTTTACATATGTACTTACTTTGACATGTAGCACTGAGATATCCATTCACTCACCAATGCACAGAGTCATACACCTCCCAGCCACCCACACACACACTCAGTCTCCCATACAAATACTTGAGCAACCAATCAATAACCCATATACCTACTCATATAGCTACTGATCAACACATGCAGCAGTTTACAGAACAACAAACATAATGATGCACAAATTAACACAGTTCAGTCACTAACCCATGCACTCAGTGAGACACATTTAACCAGTCACTCATACAGTCAGTCATGCACCTACTAAATCCTTCATCCAGACACTTCTACATCCACTCATTCTTCAATATGTAAGACATATTTTAACTTTACAGAAATACACAGTCACTGGATGTTGTCATCAGTGATGTCATTTGAGATGTCATCAGTGATGTCATCAGTGATGTCATTTGAGATGTCATCAGTGATGTCATCAGTGATGTCACTGACCATGTCATGAATGATGTAATATGTGACATGATCAGCAGTGGATTGCGGGTGCGCGATATATAGTTAGTACTACTAACTATATATGGAATTTCAATGGTTTTGTGTGAGTAAAAAAAGGTTTTTTAAATGCTAATTCCTAACTATATATGGTCTATAACCTATGTTTTTTTCAGTGAATATATATATATATATATATATATATATATATATATATATATATATATATATATATACTCATATATAAATATATTACCTACTGGCGGTCGCCAGTAGGTAGTTATAGTTAGGACCTACTTTCCATGGGAAATCCACAACTTTCTACTTGGAATAACTTTAGCGCTGGTAGACAAATCTTTGCGAATTTCTCCAAGAAAATTGCCTGCTTGGCTCCGCTCTTTTCCTGAAAGTTTGGGGGTGATTCGTCAAGTGGGGGCCGAGAAAAAAGGGGGGTCCCAAAACGTGTTTTCCCCATGCAATTTTCCATTGGGACCTTTAGCCAGGGCTATAGCCCGAACGGCTGAACGGAATTACACCAAATTTGGCAGAGAGGTAGAGTTCAGTTCACAGATTGTGCTTTTTGTTAAATGGTGTAAATTCGTTCAGTAGTTCCTGAGAAAATTAAAAGTAAAATCATAGGGATATCTAGAGATGAAGTACCGCACGCGTACGGAAATCCGTACAATTTCGAGCACAAGCTGCATGCTGATTGGTTGTCAACTGTCTGTCAACACTCCAAACCAGGAAGTGTTGGCATCCTTCTTGTGCGTCGCTAGAACTGAGGCACAAGAAAACAGTAAAACAAAGTTGAGAAATAAGGAAAGGGGGTAGGGTTGAATCATGTTGACCCTCTAGGCCTGCTCAGGGGGTCCCACACGGATCTTTAGGCCTCCCAATTTTTTTTTTTTAAAGAAAAAAATTGCGGCGTATTCGGTGGAAAAGGAAAAATAAAACTAGAAGACTGTTTTATTCCTAATTAGCCCCGGGGGCATTTTTTTCCATAATGGGGGGCTTGTAAGGCACTCCGAGACCTGGGGAAAGGCACCCCCTGGGGTTTTATTTTGAAGTATGGATGCGGGGAGCCGTCTGGGATCGTGGGGGCATTGCGGCTAAAAAAACTGTTCTTTTTGGGAACTAACTTTACTGGTTAAAAAAAGAGCTATATTTCTATGATAGTATGTAAACCTTTCCGTTTTTTTTGTGTGTACCAGTTGTACTCTCTACGCATGCGTAGCCTCGTTTCGAAGCCCATGTTTCTTTTTTTATCTTCAAGTTCGCCAAGCAAAGCTGTCCTCATTTCAGGTCTTAAATTTGCCGCTTTCTTTACACGGGCCGTGTGTGTCATTCGCTGCTATACTTTTGTAATATATTAATAATCATATTCTATCTATATTTATTTGAAACGTATTGCCGAGGTGCCAAACGTTGATTACATACTTCGTCCACCGCCATTTTAGTAGTTTTCTTCCGTTATTTTTATTATACCTGCAACTTACATTTTACCCTCCGCCTATCTTCTCTGTGATCCATGCGATTTCCTGCCACAGACACCACGGTGTTTGTCCTTGGCCTCCGATGTTATCAGGCTAAAAACTAATTTGAAGCACGTAAGCCATTGCCATTACAACGTGTGTCTGTCACCACAAAGCCATTAGGATGTTTATGGCTTTATTATGCCTGGTAAATGTATACTAGTTGTAAAAGTATGTGTGATAAAGCCATATGCGTGCTAATGGCTTCGTGGTGACGATCACGCGTGCTTATGACCGCTTTGTAATGGCTGTTTCCCCCCTAGACACTATAGGAACCGGGTCTGGGTGTGACGGAGTCCAGGGCATCAGGCGGTGGGCCACGTAGCCTCCCTCACACTAAATAGAAATCTCTGGGGGGTGGTCGTTTTCGTGGTTTGAGGGGCGTCAATGAGGCCCATACAGTTAATTTTGTAGGGGGGTAGGTTTGCACGTGAAAATGTCGCAAGAGGTATGTAAATGTGGAACATATTGTTTTACTTTGATTTCCTTTCTATGTTGTAGTCCATCCAGAGAAAATATAAGTTATTGTACAGCCACTACTTTTTAACCCTACTGTCAAACATCTTACTATAGTACTTCAAATTATAGATATTATTATTTTGTAGACCGTCCCCCCTCCCCCAAAAAGACAAGTATATAGTTTTTTTTATGAACTTTTATTAAAATAAAAATAACTGTAAACGTAACTTAAAGATAATGTAATAAACAACTAGAAAAATAACTTTAATAAAACAGTATTATAAACAAATTGCGATGTGGACTCCAAAAGACGTTGGGTAGGTAATCTGCAAAACAAAAAAGAAAAAAAGAGTTTAAAGTTACGTAGATGTGACTAAATAAGGTGAAGCATTACAAGTGAAGGTAACAATACGATTTTACATATTCAGGGTGCCTAGTACATTTCGTTTGATAACTTTAATTTGGTCGCAAAGGACCATAAAAGTACAGAATAAAATGAATACATAGCAAAAATTAAAAAAATTATTACCAGTACAAAATACAAATTTGAACTCATCATTAAAACACATGTTTGAAGAGATGAAACTAAAGCTCAATCCATTAATATAAAACTAGATTAAACATTCACTTAATTATCGAAAAGCTCATTACATTTTTAAAAACAGAAACCCTAATACCCCCATTACAACATTGATAGATTTCCTGCGTCTATGCCACATCTCGTGCAAGAAACGCGAGACAGTAAAAATAATGGGAGGGTGCGTATCGTACTTTAGGACTCTGAGTGCTTGATCACACTGGCGGAAACCTAGGTTCCTACAGATTGGTATCACCCAACGTTTGCGTACAGCCTGGTATTCTGGGCAGAAGAAAAGAACATGGGTTTCATTTTCCATGCGATAGTTGCAAGCTGGGCAGTCCCTGCTCTTGTTACTGTCCCATTTGCAAGTGAACACCCTAAGTGGGAGAGTACCCATCCTAAATTGCATATAAAGCTTTCTTGCAAGTGAAGGGAAGATCAGATCTAGGAATTCTTCCTTTTTATAGTCCACTTCGACTAGCAGAAACTCGGTGGTCAGTATACCCCCTTCAGAACTCGCATGTAGGGATGCTAAATTGTGGCGCCTAAAGTGGCGGACCAAGTCAGCCTTGTTTATCGCTGGCCATACTAGATCAGGAGTATCCCAGAGCCCTGGTAGGCCAATCCTGGTACCAGTTGCCTTGAGATGGGTTAGCCACGGAATCTTTTTACTTTTCAGAGCATCCCAAATTTCCCTGAATTCATTTTTGTAACAAACAAGTTCTAGCACGGACCACAGTCTTCTCCAATACATTAGGGGGCGCAATGCTGTTACCTCCTCGATGGGGAGTAGCCCTAAGTCCATGCGAAGGGGTACAAGTGGAGTACTCACTGGGAGACCCAATAAGTTCCTCAAAAATGCATGTTCTACCTTCTCGAGATTGGTGGGTTTTTGGTGGCCCAGAGTTCGGCCCCATACAATGCGGCCGATCTGGCCTGTACATTGCAAATTTCGATAACAGGAGCAGCAGGCTTGAAAACAGACTCTCTATGCAATTTCTGGATCCTCCTCACCACTTTAGTTAACTTGAGTGCAGCCCTCGATATCTGGGTATCCCATCCTAAATGTTCTCCCAAGGTGATACCCAGATACTCGAAGGTCTTAACTCGCTCCAGAGGAATTCCGCCCAAAAGGGGATTCGGGCGTGTCTGCCTGGGAGGCTTAAGAATCATAAACTTGGTTATATCTAAATTTATCTCCAGGCTCCTGGTTACACAAAAGTCAGCAAAGCCATCCAAGGTTCGTTGGATGCCCGTTGATGTCTTGGACAACAACAAGGTGTCGTCCGCGAACATCAAAGCGGGCACCCGACCCGTAACTAACCGCGGCGCGTCAATGTCCTTTGCTCCAAGGAGGTGGTTGATGAGCCCATTAATGTATAAGGAGAACAAGGTGGGGGCCAGGAGGCACCCCTGGCGCACCCCCTGGTTCACTGAAAAGCGTGCTGACAATTCACCATCCTTCCCGCATCTAACTTGCGCGTAGGTACCAGCATGGAGCCTAATTATCACATTCAAAAGATAGGATGATAAACCAAGGTCCAGTAGTACACCCATAGTTTACCCCTGGGAACCAGGTCAAATGCTGACCGCAGGCCAACAAAGATCATGTAGAGGCTGCCACCCTCCACACTCACCGTTTGCCAGTATAAGACCTGGAGTCTAAATATCTGATCCAGGGTCGATGTGTGAATCCTGAAACCGGCCTGGTATGGGGTTAAAATCTCATTTTCTTCCATCCAGCACTGTATTCTATCTAAAAGAATCCTTCCCATCAATTTTTGGGTGACGTCAATCAGGCTGATTGGTCTATAATTGGACGGTTTGAGAGGACAGCCTTTTTTGTAGATGGGGATTATTTCGGCACCGCGCCAGGTATCCGGGGCATCCATGCCTTTAAGTATGGCATTAAAAAGAACTCATAAATATGGAACCCATATTTTCAGTTCAGACCGGAATAAATCCCCCGGTAGCTTGTCCAATCCAGGCGCCTTGTTGGGTACCAATTTAAGAATAGCAGCTTCTACCTCCAAGTCAGTGATCTCCCAGCCCCCCTCCAGTCGGTGCTCATGGAGGAGGCCTGCGAGTGGGGTTACGGAGCCTTCCTCACTCGAGTATGCATACAGTGCTCCGAAATGAGCTTCCCAAGCTGCAGCAGATATATTTGGTTCAGTGGCTGCTTTGCCTGCCCTACTCCCACAACTCACAATAGTCCAAAAGAGTTTTGAGTCTTTGGACTTGAGTGCCATTCTGAGATCTTCCCAGTTATCAGCCTCCCACTCTTTCTTTTCTTTAAGAATGACCCGCTTATGGATAAGCTGGCATTGCTTTATCCTTGTCCTGTCCTTAGCTTTTACATCAGATATCAAATCTTTCTTTACTTTCCTGTAATTAGCATTGTACCATGGATGGACCGAAGCTGATTTTACCTTTTTACTTCCTACTTGGTAAAACACATCTGAAAGTTTGAGGATTAGCTGATTATGTATTTCCAGTGGCTTGTCCTCTGTTCCAGGGTACGGAGTAATTACCTCCACCTCACCCATCTCTCTTAGGAGTGGCATGACCCTTTGGTAAATGTTGGCAAGTTTTCCTGGGGAACCTTGTATATGAGGCCATCTGACTCTCCGCCTGTTGTTAGTTAACAAAAGCGGAGGGTCCAGTAAGTTTGGCTCAGAGGCCGGATTAGTCAGACCCAAACTGCCTGGTTTAAGCGTCATAACAAGAGGGTTATGATCACTGTTTTTGCCGAGAATGGATCTGAAAATCCTCGACAAAACACTGGGAGTGGAGGGTCCTAGGGGAAAGTTTACCGACCTAAACTGCTATGACCCCTAATTACTTAACTACACCAACACAAGATAGCAGTAAGTCAAAAAATTATATATAACTTGAGTATGTATCTGGGTGTACCTTAATACCAAGAAAGGTAATAGATAAGGTCTAACCTGTGGGACATCATCTAAATGTGCGAGTTCCCATCAGTCAACTCACGAGACCGCCCTTCATCATTTGGAGACCGTCACGTTTAGCTAAAGAAGAGAAATTAATATCACCTTAGACGTGATCTGTTACCATCTTCCTGACTTATTAGCAGGAAGGAATAGCCCCACCTCACCTGGCTTTAGCTCAGGTACCTGGAGCACCACTCTCTCCGTCGGTACCCCGGACGTCCCTCTGGGCTGTCTGTTGGGGAGGTCTCTTCTTTAGCAGTAGCCTTTAATGGTCCTGAAGAAGCAGCGGGAGACCACCTGGCTCCGGTAGTCTGCAGAAACATGTTGACCTAAGATACTCCCTAGTAGTTGTTTTGTTACACTACTATTGCACTGTTTTTTAGACTTTGGGACTGAAGGGGTACAGAATAAATGTTTTTTTTCCCCTGTCACTACCCAATCTTAACAATTCTTTCGCTTCACTGTTCACTGATTCACTTTCACTACTTTCTTTTGCACTGCTACTCAGTCATCCACAGACACGCTTTCCTCCTGATACGTTTGATATAGATTAGGCTTACAACATCTGCCAATCTATTGTGGATATTTAACCTTCTAAACGTGACGGTCCCCAAATGATGAAGGGCGGTCTCGTGAGTTGACTGATGGGAACTCGCACATTTAGATGATGTCCCACAGGTAAGCATGGGCGAATTTTGCGGATCGCGATCCGCGAATTTGCGGATTTGCGAATTCGCGATCCACAAAATTCGCAAATTTGCGCGAATTTGAGGATTTTTTTGTTTTTGCGTGTTCGCGAGGTGCTTTGCGTGTTCGCGGGGTGCTTTGCATGTTCGCGGGGTGCTTTGCGTGCTCGCGGGGTTTTTTTTGTGCGAGACCGCGATGCGCCCTCTGGTTCATCACTGCCACCCTCTCGTTTTTTTGTGCCCTCTGCCCTCTGCCCCACTCGTTTTTGTGCCATTCTGCCCTCTGCCCCGCTCGTTGTTGTGCCCTTGTGCCCCTTGCCCCACTCGTTTTTGTGCCATTCTGCCCTCTGCCCCACTCGTTGTTGTGCCCTTGTGCCCCTTGCCCCACTCGTTGTTGTGCCCTTGTGCCCCTTGCCCCACTTGTTTTTGTGCCATTCTGCCCTTTGCCCCACTCGTTGTTGTGCCCTTGTGCCCCTTGCCCCACTCGTTTTTGTGCCATTCTGCCCTCTGCCCCACTCGTTGTTGTGCCCTTGTGCCCCTTGCCCCACTTGTTTTTGTGTCATTCTGCCCTTTGCCCCACTCGTTGTTGTGCCCTTGTGCCCCTTGCCCCACTCGTTTTTGTGCCATTCTGCCCTCTGCCCCACTCGTTGTTGTGCCCTTGTGCCCCTTGCCCCACTCGTTTTTGTGCCATTCTGCCCTTTGCCCCACTCGTTGTTGTGCCCTTGTGCCACTTGCCCCACTTGTTTTTGTGCCATTCTGCCCCACTCGTTGTTGTGCCCTTGTGCCCCTTGCCCCACTCATTTTTATGCCATTCTGCCCTCTGCCCCACTCGTTGTTGTGCCCTTGTGCCCCTTGCCCCACTCGTTTTTGTGCCATTCTGCCCCTTGCCCCATTCGTTGTTGTGCCCTTGTGCCCCTCACCCCACTCATTTTTGTGCTATTCTGCCCTCTGCCCCACTCGTTGCTGTGCCCTTCTGGCCTCTGCCCCACTCTGTGACCTTCTGCCCTCTGCCCCACTATTGTTTTATTTTAGAATGGCGCCGGCAAGCTGCCAGCGCCATTCTAAAATAGTTACTAAGTTAGCTTCATCAAGAAGCACTAATAGATAAAATAAAGCAGGTGCTCGAGCACCTGCATTTTATCTATTAGTGCTTCCTGTTGAAGGTAACTTAGTAACTATTTTATTTTAATTACTTTCGTGCAAATTTGCTGATTGCTCTTTTTTTTGCATGTTCGGGCGTTTTTTCGCTTCTTCGCGGGCCACTTGCAGCGCACCGACTCCGAGGGTGCCCATGAGGTCATGTACGGGCGCGGCCATCTTGTTTGCGTGACGTGTTTCCGTTTCCGGCCGCTCGTTGCAAGTTCGCGTCGTATGCGGCGCGCCATTACGTATTCGTGGGCGTTTTTGCGTGCTCGCAGGGGAGATATCGCGCAAACTCACCCACGCGGTCCTCTATGGGCGCGGCCATCTTGTTTTTCATTCACTGCTATGGTTTTGGGCATGCTACCTTTCTATCCACCTTACATCTTTGCAATCCTATGTTTTTCTGAACTTTTATTTGTTTTTTTTTGCTTATTATCTCTCTCTTCAATTTCCTACATCTATATTTTGTGTTTTTTTTACTTTTTGTTACTTTATTACCTACTTTATTTCTTTTGCTCTCTCTCTTATTTTTTTCACACCTTTCCTTCTTCTTGTGCCCAGGACCATGGCTAAGGGAGGCAACAAGGGCAAGGGGAAGGGCCCAGCCCCACGTACCCGGCTCCTTTGCGGGCGTTGGAGGGGGGAGGAAGTGCAGCCCAGGGAGATCTTTTCTGCGGTGGAGGTGGCCACCTTGCTGGTTTTTGTCCAGGTCCACCTCCCTAAGACCGTGGCAGCAAGTGGGCGGATTGCTTTCGGTTACGGCCTCCGGGAGCGTCCCCAGCTGTGGGACACGGTGTGCCGGCGCATGCATAAGGAGTCTGGGGTCCGGCGCACCTACCACCAAGTGACGCACCGGTGGAGTGACATCTTGGACAGGGAGCATGACCTTGTCGACCTGCTTGGTGTGGAGATCCCTGGGCTTGGTAAGTAGCTATTTAATAACTACTTCTTTTCCTTCTGCCGTGTGATATTGCTAATCTATTTTTTTTCTGACAAGTACGAATGCTGCTGATTAGATTACATTGCAGGTAAATTAATGTTTAAATAGCTTCTGTTATTGCAGGTGCTCGCCTGGTTATTGGCATTGCTACTATGCTTACTTGTTTTCAACTTTTTAGTCATTTGAGAGCAGACAGTAGACTCAAGTCTAGTCCTTCTTTGTACTCCTGCTGCTGCCACTTTGAAGAGATAGTGGTGGATTGATACGTTGAGTATACTATTTATTACTTGTTCTAGGACATTTGTTAGTGGTCTGCAATCATGAAGATGGACTGTGTCTGTCACACGACGTCTCGTGCTGCTGAGTGATGGCAGTCGTAGTAGAACCTTTTTGTTGTTGATGTAGTTAGTGAATTACATAACTTTCCTATTAGACGGTCTGCGAATCCAGCAATACTGTACTACTATCCTCTTAGTTGACCAGATCAGATGCAATTGATGTTAATTTGTTTCCCCGACATAATTTTAGATTGAGTACAAAGAAATCAAATATTTCCCCCCAAAAAATCATCCATCTTGTGTTTCTTTATTTCATGATCACCAGAAGCAACTCCCAGGGGCAAGGCGACGGTGGCAACAGAGACTCCGGTGGCAGAAGTTGGACAGGAGCAGTCCCTTCCAGGCTCTTCTGCTGGCCCCAGTAAGTTGTCTTATTGTTATCTTAATACTTATACTTCCCTAACTTTTACAGCCCCTATTTATTATAAACTGGTTCCTAATAATTCTATGTTTTACAAAATAGTCTTGGATCTTCTTCTAATGTAGACTACTTTCTACATTCTTATTCTGCCTCTACCATCACTCTCTGTGCTACTACTATTTACAATTATGAGTCGTTCTGTGTAGGTAGCTAAGCTTGCCCATTCGGCAAACGGTGTGAAACAAAACTCTGATACAGCAATAGCTCTAGGCACTCAGTGTAGTCCTCTGGGTTGCCCGTGCTGTCTATTCCAGTCTTCTTAATGTAAGTGCTTTGACAATTTGCAACAACAAAATGTAATTGTTTACACCAAGTAAAAGGTAGCAGTGTCGTTTTTGATTTGAGAGGAGCACGTCCCATACCGCTAGTGTTTCAGGGACTATTCCGCACACAAAGAAGTATGGACACGATGATAGGTGCAGTTCGTCTTTCGACATACCTCAGTCCGAACAGAAGTTGAACCCCCAATCCCCTGACCGACTATCTAGAATGTCTGACCAATGATTTGTACGACCCAGAAGAACAGAAGACGACTACCTGTAAGTCCCGGCCTATCTGAGTCACTGAAACATGACTGCCAAGTGCAGTAGTTCAAACCTTTCCGCTCACTCACTCGTAAACAAAAACCACACAGTGTTTGTTAGTTTTAAAGTTTTATTTTCAATTAAGAAATGAAAACACAGTACTGCTGGTGATGACTTACTAGTAGTTGGAGAATTGTCTGGCAGAAGGGCAATGGAATCTTCTTTCTGTAATGAGAAAAATGGTGCCCGTTAAGCAAGAATTCATCAGTTGTCATAAGAACAAGTGTAGCATTTAATGGAATAAGCATATAAAAGGTTAACACCCTCCCCAAAACCGTTACTTTTTTTCAATCCCAGTAATAAAAAAAAAGTGTTTGTAACCTTTCCTTCCGTTACGAGACAAAATAGGGGGTTGTGTATGGCATCTGAAAATATGACATGTTTTTCCTAGACGTCACAACATCTGACGCGGCACAGATGACAACCAGTGCCGGGGCGAGCAGTGCGGAGGGGTCCACTCAGGATGGGGCGGCGCCAACAGGAGTAGCTGGGGGGGAAGACTCAGCGGCGGCGGACGGTGGTAAGTTATTATACTCCTTACTTATTAAAATTTTTTTGAGTAGCCTCGCAAAGGAGTGTATGATGTACTGTACAGTAGTACACAGTACACTAGTATAAGTACACTGTACTGTCAAGAACATTTACTAATTTAGAACTACTTTTTGGACTATCACGTAGAAGACAGTCAACCTTGACTTTTAATAGCATTAGCTGCGGTACTTCTCTGGTAACCAATGGCCCCCTCTATTTCACTTCAACTCAGCTGGCCAATTTTTATTGTGATTTGTGAAGCCAAGTAATATCAGATGAAGTTTAGGGATGTGAAGAACGAAAAGTTAAAGAAGGGTAAAACGAAGGACGAGCGAGTCTTAATATTTATGACTGTAAAGAATGGTTTTGTTGTATGCAATTCAACATAAGAAGACAGCGCTTTCCAAAATATATTGAAAAGGGTGTTAGTTGGTTTTTGACAAAAATAAATGTTGGTACATTTGAGACATCAAGAAGAATCATAGACGTACTTTCGAAGCTTGGATGTTATCTTCTTGATCCTCCTCGTCGATAGCAGAGGTGTATGATGTAGTAGAGCAGACGCTGAGTGGAAGAAGTATGGGCAGTGGCAGTGCCACCCCTATAGAAAAGTAAGACATTCAGATCCCCACTTGCATGTACTGCTTAAAGTACTGCGAGTCTGCATCATCATGGCCTGTGTCTGTATTTCTTGGGTGAAAGCAGAGTGAGCTGCCATTATGGCGGCGAGCACAAGTTCACGTACCAGTGATTTCTTTTTCAACCCAAGAGAAAAAAATAAAAAAAGGCCTTTTTTTAGTACTCTCTGACTATGTATGTAGTAGTGAGTTCACCCATAGTGCTGCTAGTGGAATTCCTGAAACTCCCAGTAATGTCACAGGCTTACAATGGCTAGGTGCTCTCAACCGCTTCCAATTCCGACCCGGCTACCGGGTACTGTGGAGGTTCTCGCTGATTCGTCTCAGCCGTCTCAGCTTTACAGCGTCTCCGCGTGTAAACTGTAAATGACTTCCGCATTTACACGCGGAGACACTGGAAAGCAGTACGTCTTAACCTGCCGCTCAAACGGATACTCCTATGGTGTGTCGCATCTTTGGTATTAACCATCACACGGACGGCTGAGACAAATCAGCTAGAACCGCGACAGCACCCGGTAGCCGGGTCGGAATTAGAACCGGCTGAGAGCACCTAGCCATTGTGGCAATAGCTTTGGAACCGCTGCCCGCGGGAGCCCTGATGAAGTCGCGGGCTACTAGCCCTGACGAAACACGTATTGGCTGGGCGTGGTGGATAAAATCTGAATTGAAGAAAAACTTCTATCAAGACTACTTCCACATTGTTTGTCTCGTTGTGTTGTTTGATTACCAACAGCATTTACTCTGTAAAAGGCGACGTGTGCACAGATACCTGCTGTATCAATTATGTTTGGATCTTGGTCCTAATTGGAGGTTTAGGTTCTTCCTCCTATCTGGGGCACCCTCAAAATAGTGGTTAGAAATTATAAATAACGTCACATACGGGAGGCGCCAGTTGTGGATCGACAATCAAAAAAAACCTGGTCCGTTATCTTAAAAATGTTATACTGTGTTTGCTACTTGCTGGTGTTACATATGCTGGTGTTACTGAGTGTCAACTTTCTGTTGAATTATTTTGACTTTATGTTAAAGACTATTGGCTACAGTATTTTTCTTTCTTTTTTCATAGATGCTACTCCCAAAAAGCTCACCCGTAAGGAGATGGCTGTCCGGGCCAGGGCCCGTAAGCTGGAGGCTATTTGTGTCGAACATCGACGGTTGTGGGCTCGGGAGCATGAGGAGGAAACTGCAACAACCTCCACATCCTCCTCCACTGCCCCCGGGTCCACCAGCCACAAGCCTCCAGCCAAACGGAGCCGTGGCCCGACAGCCTCCCAACGCCGCCGCCGCCGCACAGCAGCAAAAACAACAGCTGCCCCCCCCCAGAGCCTGGATGTAACGCCAGCGCTGCCTCCGAAAGTGAGTGGACTACCTGGAGCGCCAGGTCCGGGACTTCCGCAAAGAGCAGCGGGACATGAAGCAACAGCTTGCAAAACTACGCCACCGGAGGAAGTGACTGTCCCTTGTCCCTTTTTAAAAGACTGTTGGGGGGGGTGGGAATTGGGTTCTTGGGAAAGGGTACTTTTTGATTTTTGGACATTGGTTTGGTTAGGGAGGGGGGTGAGTTGGGGTAATTCTATTTTTGTGACGACAACAACATCCATAATTTATATTTCTCAATAATTATATTTTTCATTCAAAAACACAGTATACGCGCTCATAATATTTTGTGTGGGGGTTGGCGGTGGTTACTGGACGTTTGGTTTTTCAAACTTACCAGCATGAATGAAACATCTTGTCTTAAATGTACCAAAATGCAAGTAACCGAGTTAGTCAATTCAGTAGCCCTACTACTGTACTTTACTAGTAGTACTGTTAGTCTCTGCTCTCCTCCAAACTTAGTCCTAGCCCATTATTCTACTACCTCCCCAATATGCTTATCTTACCTGTAATTTGTGAATCACAGTTGGTGAATAAGGTTGGTTGTTGACTTGAATCCTCGACGGATTCAATATCATTGTTGTGCTGGTAGCAGTAGTGGTACACACTGGCAGTATCACCATATGAAAAAAAGAGGAAATTAAACATTGAGTGGCCTGAGCATAGCATTAGAAACAGTACAATAGATAGTACGGTACAGAACAGTGCCCTAAATTGTAGCCTAAGCAGTGCCAACGTAAGGTAAGCATTAAGCATTAGATTGTTCACGTCGTGTAGGAGGAGGATGTTCTTATTATCAATCCAGTATGGCGCACATGAACTTCTGGTTGCTTTGACCTTATCCTCCCCAGCAAGTGTGTGGAATTTATTGTTGTTGTCAGTCACACATCAATGAAATACCACACAGCCCGGGGGAAGAGGGTTAGGGTTTGAAAATTGGATGGGAATGGGGTTTTTTTTTTGGGAAAGTTTGGTAGAGAGGAAAAAAAACACAACATGGTCAGTAAAACAACAAATGAATAGAAACAAATCTTTGGATTTGAAGATATCGATAAACCTTTAAAGGGACATAAAGAAAGTGCACTACTGTATGCGAGAAGTTGTTTGGTAATTGGATGGTTAGCTTACTGAAAAGTAGTACTACTACTTACTGCAACTTACTAGTAACTACGAAGGAACAAGTTGGCAAACTTGACAGTACAGGGCTGCAGTCATTACGCAATTTCACTTGCCTCTCTGCCCTCAAACAATAAACACTTAGAACATTAAATTAGTGTTAAACATAGCAAAGACGTATCAAATAGCTGGAGGGATGAATTTGAAGCAGAGATCAAACAAACGCACGGAGTCACACTCGTAGAAGTAAGTTAAAGTTCACAAGAATATCATTGAAAAGATAAGGAGAATTTTGGATACTGTTACTGTTTTTTGTAGTGGTCCCGTTGAATTTGTGAAGTCGATGCATCCAGCCATTCCTCTTACTCGCGGTACTCCTTCATTCCATCGGATACTCCGTCGATCAATCTTGGTGACCAGACACACTGTCCACTGCCTGCCTGATGCGGATTTGCGGATCGCTAATTGTACGCCTGAGTAGTACATCAATGGCACAGGGTAAAAGCCTGCCTGTAATTGATGATGGAAAAATACAACAGTAAGTGTTAAAGACACCTCGGAGAAAGAAATATGTAAGGCACGCTGTGTAGTGCAAAAATTATACCGTCACTTTCAGAGATGACAATCCCCAAAATCTAGAACACCCCCATTACCCTCCCAAAAACGTGCAGAATACTGCTGCTACCTCACAGAGGCCTAATTTCAAATCGTGTCAAAACGCACTCAGAAAGTATGGCCAAAACCCCCCTTTCCCACCATGGATTATGTTCAAACGACTTGCAATCAAAATTAGACATTACAACAAGTTTTCCAAGACCCCACCCAGTCATAAAAATCTATAACCCCCACCCAAACACATGCAATACAATACTGCTAACCCTAACGAGCCCTAAGTTAAGAATAGTGGCAAACGCTTTCTTTCACTAGGTAAAATCCACCCTTTCCCACCATGGATTTTCTTCAAACCACTAGTTGCAACCAAGATTACACCTTCCCACGAGTGCTGTAAGACCCCAGAACCCAGTTGCAAAAATCTAGAACACCCCCAAACACATGGAATACTGCTGCTAGTGCTAACCCTAACGAACCCTAAGTTACAAAAAATGCCACCATGGATTTTCTTGCAACAACTTGCAACCAAGATTACACATTCCCACGAGTGCTTTAAGACCCCAGAACCCAGTTGCAAAAATCTAGAACACCCCAAAACACATGGAATACTGCTGCTAGTGCTAACCCTAACGAACCCTAAGTTACAAAAAATGCCACCATGGATTTTCTTGCAACAACTTGCAACCAAGATTACACATTCCCACGAGTGCTTTAAGACCCCAGAACCCAGTTGCAAAAATCTAGAACACCCCAAAACACATGGAATACTGCTGCTAGTGCTAACCCTAACGAACCCTAAGTTACAAAAAATGCCAAAAGGCTTTTCAGCATGGATTTTGTCCAAACCACTTTTATCCGGTATTAGACCTTCCCAGCAATGCCCCAAGACCCGCCAACCCACCCGCAAAAAAGCACAACACCCCCAAACAGGCAAAAAGCAAAAAAGGAAAATCTCATATTTACAATAATTTTTGGCCTTCTTTCAATTCTGTCCAAACGCGCTGTGCAGCTAGGCCATAACTCCCGTTTTTCACCATGGATTTCCTGAAAAACAAATGCAATCAAAATTAGACTGTGCCAGCAGTGCTCCCAGACCCCAAAACCCACCCACAATCATCCGGAACCCCCCAAAGAGCACCTCAAAGACAAGCAAGTCAGCAAAAACGCAAAAAAGATTTCGCCTCCGATTTGGTCCAAACCAGTTTTATCCGGTATTAGAGCTTCCCAGCAATGGCCCCAGAGCCGTCAACCCAGGCGAAAACAAGTAGAAGACCCCCAAACAGCCAAAAAGCAAAAGTACAAAAATGGGCACTTTGTCATTTTCTGGGCAATTTCCAAAATCACTCCGCGTGCGCTCTGCAGCTAGGCCCTAACTCCCCTCTGCCACCATGGATTTTCTTCAAACCTCTTGCTATCAAAACTATCCATACCCAGCAGTGCTCCCAGACCCCGAAACCCACCCACAAACACCAGGAAGCCCCACAAACAGGCCCCCGAAAACGCTAAATTAACCAAAATGTCAGAAAAAGCAAAAACTTTTTCCTCATGGATTTGGTCCAAACCAGTTTTATCCGGTATTAGAGCTTCCCAGCAATGCCCCAAGACCCGCCAACCCACCCGCAAAAAAGCACAACACCGCCAAACAGGCAAAAAGCAAAAGTACAAAAATGGGCACTTTGTCATTTTCTGGGCAATTTCCAAAATCACTCCGCGCGCGCTTTGCAGCTAGGCCCTAACTCCCCTCTGCCACCATGGATTTTCTTCAAACCTCTTGCTATCCAAACTATCCATACCCAGCAGTGCTCCCAGACCCCGAAACCCACCCACAAACACCAGGAAGTCCCCCAAACAGGACCCCGAAAACGCTAAATTGACCGAAATGTCAGAAAAAGCAAAAACTTTTTCCTCATGGATTTGGTCCAAACCAGTTTTATCCGGTATTAGAGCTTCCCAGCAATGGCCCCAGAGCCGTCAACCCAGGCGAAAACAAGTAGAAGACCCCCAAACAGCCAAAAAGCAAAAGTACAAAAATGGGCACTTTGTCATTTTCTGGGCAATTTCCAAAATCACTCCGCGCGCGCTTTGCAGCTAGGCCCTAACTCCCCTCTGCCACCATGGATTTTCTTCAAACCTCTTGCTATCCAAACTATCCATACCCAGCAGTGCTCCCAGACCCCGAAACCCACCCACAAACACCAGGAAGTCCCCCAAACAGGACCCCGAAAACGCTAAATTGACCGAAATGTCAGAAAAAGCAAAAACTTTTTCCTCATGGATTTGGTCCAAACCAGTTTTATCCGGTATTAGAGCTTCCCAGCAATGGCCCCAGAGCCGTCAACCCAGGTGAAAACAAGTAGAAGACCCCCAAACAGCCAAAAAGCAAAAGTACAAAAATGGGCACTTTGTCATTTTCTGGGCAATTTCCAAAATCACTCCACGCGCGCTCTGCAGCTAGGCCCTAACTCCCCTCTGCCACCATGGATTTTCTTCAAACCTCTTGCTATCAAAACTATCCATACCCAGCAGTGCTCCCAGACCCCGAAACCCACCCACAAACATCAGGAAGCCCCCCAAACAGGCCCCCGAAAACACAAAATTGCCCGAAATGTCAGAAAAAGCAAAACCTTTTTCCTCATGGATTTGGTCCAAACCAGTTTTATCCGGTATTAGAGCTTCCCAGCAATGGCCCCAGAGCTGTCAACCCAGGCAAAAACAAGTAGAAGACCCCCAAACAGCCAAAAAGCAAAAGTACAAAAATGGGCACTTTGTCATTTTCTGGGCAATTTCCAAAATCACTCCGCGCGCGCTCTGCAGCTAGGCCCTAACTCCCCTCTGCCACCATAGATTTTCTTCAAACCTCTTGCTATCAAAACTATCTATACCCAGCAGTGCTCCCAGACCCCGAAACCCACCCACAAACACCAGGAAGCCCCCCAAACAGGCCCCCGAAAACGCTAAATTGACCGAAATGTCAGAAAAAGCAAAAACTTTTTTCTCATGGATTTGGTCCAAACCAGTTTTATCCGGTATTAGAGCTTCCCAGCAATGGCCCCAGAGCCGTCAACCCAGGCGAAAACAAGTAGAAGACCCCCAAACAGCCAAAAAGCAAAAGTACGAAAATGGGCACTTTGTCATTTTCTGGGCAATTTCCAAAATCACTCCGCGCGCGCTCTGCAGCTAGGCCCTAACTCCCCTCTGCCACCATGGATTTTCTTCAAACCTCTTGCTATCAAAACTATCCATACCCAGCAGTGCTCCCAGACCCCGAAACCCACCCACAAACACCAGGAAGCCCCCCAAACAGGCCCCCGAAAACGATAAATTGACCGAAATGTCAGAAAAAGCAAAAACTTTTTCCTCAGGGATTTGGTCCAAACCAGTTTTATCCGGTATTAGAGCTTCCCAGCAATGGCCCCAGAGCCGTCAACCCAGGCGAAAACAAGTAGAAGACCCCTAAACAGCCAAAAAGCAAAAGTACAAAAATGGGCACTTTGTCATTTTCTGGGCAATTTCCAAAATCACTCCGCGTGCGCTCTGCAGCTAGGCCCTAACTCCCCTCTGCCACCATGGATTTTCTTCAAACCTCTTGCTATCAAAACTATCCATACCCAGCAGTGCTCCCAGACCCCGAAACCCACCCACAAACACCAGGAAGCCCCACAAACAGGCCCCCGAAAACGCTAAATTAACCGAAATGTCAGAAAAAGCAAAAACTTTTTCCTCATGGATTTGGTCCAAACCAGTTTTATCCGGTATTAGAGCTTCCCAGCAATGCCCCAAGACCCGCCAACCCACCCGCAAAAAAGCACAACACCGCCAAACAGGCAAAAAGCAAAAATGGAAAATCTCATACTTACAATATTTTTCGGCCTTCTGTCCAAACGCGCTGTGCAGCTAGGTCATAACTCCCATTTTCCACCATGGATTTCCTGAAAAACAAATGCAATCAAAATTAGACTGTGCCAGCAGTGCTCCCAGACCACAAAACCCACCCACAAACACCCGGAACCCCCCCAAACAGCACTTCAAAGACAAGCAAGTCAGCAAAAACGCAAAGAAAAATTTGCCTCCGATTTTGTCCAAACCACTTTTTTTCCGGTATTAGACCTTCCCAGCAACGGCCCCAGAGCCGTCAACTCACCCGCAAAGAAGTAGAACACCCCCACAAGTGCAGAGTCTTTCTTCATTGGGCGTAATCCAGCCCTCTGCTTTGAGGGAAATAGGAGTCTGGAGGAGGAGGATAGAGGAGCATGTGTTCTTGTGAACTTGTGAACCTGAGGAATGCAGACTGCGGCACCTTCAAATCAATAAGCAAATAAGTGAAGACAGTTCTGCTGATGGGCTTGTTTTTGTGATTGGGTGATTACATTTTTTATTTATATTGACTTTGCAAAACAAAGAAAGACATACACACAGGAATAAAAGTGATTAAGGACGAAAAAGAAAGTTATTGATTCAGTGGCTCATTTTCAGGGCTCGGTGTCAGGGAAGCAGAGTTCGTCCTCATACTCTGCGAATTCAGGCGGGAGTAGGTCACCTAACAGAGAAGAAATTCCCTCATCTAAGTTAGTGTCCTCCTCGTCTTCTTCCGGCGTGTATTCTCGTACTTTGTAATCTGGTGGTATGAGGTGCTGATTCATCTTTATCATTGTTAACCTCTCCACATTTTTTGGCGAGAGGCGGGTCCTTTTGCAAGTTACAATGCCACCAGCAGCACTGAAAACACGTTCAGAAGACACACTTGCGAGTGGGCAAGACAAGTAATTTATAGCCAGGTTGGTGATCTCTGGCCACAATTCTCTTTTCTCATGCCAATACGCCAATGGGTCATCATGAATATAGACCTCTGTTGGGTCATTCAGATAGTCCTGCACCATCGACTCAAGGTTCTGCACGGTTCCTCCACTTTGCTTACTTTTTGCTGGGACCTTTTCAGAAGCAAACCCAAGATCAGTTAGCCAATCGTCTTCTTCACACAATGTTGCTGTTGTGTCTGGTGCAGATGATCCGGTTGCTGGTGTCTTTAACGGCTGAGAGGTCACTCCTGCCACAGCCACAGGTGCAGAAGTGAATTCTTTGGACTCCAGATGGCCTGCTGATGCTGATGTACTGCCTTTTCCTTCAATTTCCTTCCGTTCTCTTTCAAACCTCATGGCTGACAGAACTAGCCAACGTTTGTACTTTGAAACTTCTGCGTCACCAAAAGCAAACAATGCTCTGCCTGCCAGTGCCTTTTTGTAGCGTGGATACAGAATAGTAGCACAAATGTAATGCTGTTCTGTGTGGATCTTTTGAAGACGTTCATCGCAAAGTAGGCACTGTAATAATTTCTCCGCCAAATCCAAAGCTTCTTGCTTTTCTTCATCTTTTTGAAACTTAGAAGACACCGCCTTCAGTTGGTGCTCTAGCATGCGCAACAATGGGATAGCTTTTCCCAAACTACAGTCCTCCCTGCTGACTGCACGCGTGAAGACCTCAAAAGGACGAAGCATGTCTGTCAGGCTTTTAACTAGCTCCCATTGCTCCGCATGTAACCTCAGGTCCTTCACAGCTGTACCCAGTGTAAGGAAATACTGATCGAGTACTGTAAAGTGCTCATACAGACGCTCAAGCATGTAGTAGGTTGAGTTCCAACGTGTTGCCACCTCCTGGATGAGTGCTTTCACTGGCAGTCGACGTTCATGTAGCAGGCCCCTCAGATGCTTCCGGGCCTTAAAAGAATGGCTGAAATGTATGCACATTCTTCGGCAGGTGGTCAGTAACTCGCACGCTGGACTTTCTTCACTCAAGAATCTTTTAACAACCAGGTTTATACAGTGCGCCAAACACGGCACTCTGAAATAGTTACCCTTATCCATGGCCTTAACTACGTTGGCCCCATTATCCGTGGAAACATAACCAATCATGCGTTTTTTGGGGGACAGCCATTGAAAGACCTTTGTGTTAAACTCCTGCAAAATGTTTTCTGCTGTATGACTTGACTCCATGCCAAACATGGCTAGTGTTGCATGTTTCCGAGCAGCTTTAAAAACGTTGTCCGTGTCAACACCTGCCCTTAGCTTTGCTGTAACTCCTGAAAAAGAGACCCAGTGGCCAACGATGCACATGTAATCAGTGCCTGCGCCACTGGTCCACATGTCTGTTGTCAGATGTATAGTGTGAACAGCACTCTTCTTCAAAGCTGCCCCAATCGCCTCCAGCACATCTGCATGTAGTGCTGGAACCGCAACTCTGGCAAAATAGAACAGGCTAGGAACCTTCCATTTAGGGCAGAGCGTTGCCACTAATTCAAGAAAACCAACCCCTTCCACAAAAGAAAAAGGGAGAAGGTCCAGCGCTAGCATGTTAGGCAGCTTAGTGTTATACAGACGCACCATTGGGTGGTTGCGTTCAAATGGCGCATCTGGAAACAACATGCTTCTAATGGTGGGCTGGACCATTTTTTTACAGGAAGATGATGACTTCTTCGACCCAGTTACGCTCGGTGATGATGACATTTTTCGCATTGGTGTCTCACTCCTCCCACACTCTTAGTGTGGCGCACAGGGGGTGTGCTGCTGACAGGGGTACTGGGTGTAGGTGAAGAAATGTTTGACGCTTCTTCCTCATCGTCATCATCAGATGAAACATCAACGGATACAGTTTGTTGACTTCCAATTCGGGCTTCCTTGATCTCCTTTAGGTGCGCAAGCCATTGGACAGTGTGCTGTCTCTTAAGATGACCTCTCTGGCCTCCGGTACCATAGTTGGTACCAAGCTTACCACGACTAACTGCAAGCTTACAAATGCTACAAATGGCTATGTTTTCCCTTTTTGGGCAAACACTGAAGAAGTCCCAAACTGCGGACTTCAAATGTCTGTGGGGGGCGGAGGAGGCGATACTGCTGGTCATGCTGCTAATGGCAGATGAAGTGGAGGATGTGGGTTGCCGAACTTTACTACGTTGTGCACTTGCATCATCACTAATTGAGGTGGAGGTGGATGGAGGTCCCTTCTGGCGAGAAAATATGGAAGCGGTAGGTGGTGATGTACTAGTTAACTGCATTTGTGGTGGTCCCGTTGTCACGTCGCCATCATCACGCTCAGCAGCATTTCGGGTTAGGGTAAAAAGGTCTGTTTGCTGCATGCCCGCTGAGGCTGGAGTGACGCCTATGATGACTGCGTCGTCGTCAGGAGAGTCTTCATCAGCAGGAGTATACGCCACTTCTTCTTCAGCGTCATCATCACACTCCATAACTCTGAGACTTTCGGGGACCTTCCTTTTACGCTTAGCTACCTTTGTCAGATCATGGTGTGTCTCACTCTCAGACGGCAGTGGTGGTTCCCAATTTTGATCCATATCATCAGAAGGAAGGGGGCTTGAAGAAGATGTAGACACCATCCTTGATCTTTTCCTTGCTAGGGATGTGGAAGACAATGAATGATCAGGAGGAGTGGCTTCCTCAAATGATACCTCGGCTTGAATGTCAATTTCCTGATGTGCCCCTACTTGTAGTTCGGACTGGACTGTTCCCATGGGGCACAGGGTCAGCGCTGATTTGCATATCGCCATTGTCTAACCCAGGGTGGTGTGGAGTGGAAAAACGATGGATTTGGGCCCAGATCTTTGGACTGGGGTGAATGTGTGACATTGATCCACATTCTGTCCATCATTGTTGTGTTTGCAGTTACCGCTCTAAGTGTACTGGGGATGCTCAGACGTGAGTCCCAGGCACTCCACACCACTGGAATCAAGCTAGCCGGGCTGAAGAGAGGTGTTACCTCGAAACCGGGCCGGTCCTCGGATGCTTGTTTCCGTTCTGGGAAGGACATGGCTTTTGTAGTTCGGACTGGACTGTTCCCATGGGGCACAGGGTCAGCGCTGATTTGCATATCGCCATTGTCTAACCCAGGGTGGTGTGGAGTGGAAAAACGATGGATTTGGGCCCAGATCTTTGGACTGGGGTGAATGTGTGACATTGATCCACATTCTGTCCATCATTGTTGTGTTTGCAGTTACCTACTTCGGGAGGAACAACTATTGTGGGCACTTGTGCCGCTCCATGCACCTCTGCTTGCGCATCTGCTTGCGCTGCCTCTCCTTCCACATGTACTTGGGCTTGTACTACTTGCACAGGTGGTTGTTGTTGCGGCTGTGTTTGTTGAACACTCGTCAGATGAGTTACAACAACCTGTGTTGATTGTGGGACATTGCTGCTACTTTCTTGCGATGAGCCAACATCACTGGTCGATGGTGATTGAACAACTATACTGGCGGCCTCTAAAGCACTCAAGGGCTTGGACCTAAGTTGGCGTGGTGGTGGTGGCACTGAGCCCAATGGAGCAGGGGTGCTGCTCCCGGCAGCTTTGTCCCCAGCAGACCCCGCTGCTGCTGCAGGCGTACTTATTTTTTTCCCAAAAAATGTGGCGGACGTCACACCAGTCTCCTTGGTAAGTGGCGCCACTTGCTTCTTCTGCTCCTTACTGGCAACTTTCTTGCTAGAGGAGCTACGGGGAACTTTTTTTGGGGCCATCTTCTTCAGAGGTCAGAACAGCAGGCCGCAGTTGCACGAGTTGCAGAGTTGTCTTGTCTGTGGCCACACGTGACGTTATGCTGCACACACACCGCTGCAGGACTTCTTCCTGGCACTGGTGGTTCTCTTGTGCACCTAAAAGCAATGAAAGACAGAGGAACATCAGTTATACACCCCAAAAAGTCGAAAAACACACAAAAATCAGCACAATCCCATGCCATCCATGCCCTCAATGATGTTTAAATTCAAGAAGACACCCCACAGAAAGACTAGGCCCATGCACCACTCACTACCCCTGGGCATAATGGACGGAAGCTAGGCAAAATGGGTGCAGGCCTGACAACACTGACTGCATTCAAAATGGCCCCTTGCACCCCAAGCACATGGCCAGGGCCTGCCTGTACCAGCACTCAAAATGGCCCCCACCCACATGGCCAGTCCCCATCAACAGTACACCCCAAGAAAACGAAAAACACACAAAAATCACCACAATCCAATGCCATCCATGCCCTCCATGATGCTTACATTAAAGAGACCCCACAGACAGACTCAGTCCATGCACCACTCACTACCCCTGGGCAAAAGGCCTCAACAGCAGCCCCAAAAATCGAAAAACACACAAAGATCAGCACAATCCCATGCCATCAATGATGTTTAAATTCAAGAAGACACCCCACAGAAAGACTAGGCTCATGCACCACTCACTACCCCTGGGCATAATGGATGGAAGCTGGGCAAAATGAGTGCAGACCTGACAACACTGGCTGCATTCAAAATGGACCCTTGCACCCCAAGCACATGGCCAGGGCCTGCCTGTACCAGCACTCAAAATGGCCCCCACCCACATGGCCAGTCCCCATCAACAGTACACCCCAAAAAAACGAAAAACACACAAAAATCACCACAATCCAATGCCATCCATGCCCTCCATGATGTTTACATTAAAGAGACCCCACAGACAGACTCAGTCCATGCACCACTCACTACCCCTGGGCAAAAGGCCTCAACAGCAGCCCCAAAAATCGAAAAACACACAAAAATCAGCACAATCCCATGCCATCAATGATGTTTAAATTCAAGAAGACACCCCACAGAAAGACTAGGCCCATGCACCACTCACTACCCCTGGGCATAATGGATGGAAGCTAGGCAAAATGGGTGCAGGCCTGACAACACTGGCTGCATTCAAAATGGCCCCTTGCACCCCAAGCACATGGCCAGGGCCTGCCTGTACCAGCACTCAAAATGGCCCCCACCCACATGGCCAGTCCCCATCAACAGTACACCCCAAAAAAACGAAAACCACACAAAAATCACCACAATCCAATGCCATCCATGCCCTCCATGATGTTTACATTAAAGAGACCCCACAGACAGACTCAGTCCATGCACCACTCACTACCCCTGGGCAAAAGGCCTCAACAGCAGCCCCAAAAATCGAAAAACACACAAAAATCAGCACAATCCCATGCCATCAATGATGTTTAAATTCAAGAAGACACCACACAGAAAGACTAGGCCCATGCACCACTCACTACCCCTGGGAATAATGGATGGAAGCTAGGCAAAATGGGTGCAGGCCTGACAACACTGGCTGCATTAAAAATGGCCCCTTGCACCCCAAGCACATGGCCAGGGCCTGCCTGTACCAGCACTCAAAATGGCCCCCACCCACATGGCCAGTCCCCATCAACAGTACACCCCAAAAAAACGAAAAACACACAGAAATCACCACAATCCAATGCCATCCATGCCCTCCATGATGCTTACATTAAAGAGACCCCACAGACAGACTCAGTCCATGCACCACTCACTACCCCTGGGCAAAAGGCCTCAACAGCAGCCCCAAAAATCGAAAAACACACAAAAATCAGCACAATCCCATGCCATCCATGCCCTCAATGATGTTTAAATTCAACAAAACAGTTGTATCATGCACCCATAACTAACCCTGGTCCTACTGGATACTGTGGCTACCCACAATATATTTTATTTAATGTTCTGAAAAAGTTCCAAAATTGTAGTTGCAGCAACTGTAATGCCCCAAACAAACTTACTTGTGAAAGTTGATTTCTAATCCAAAAGTGATCCAAAGAAAGTCAAAAAGGCCTCAAATCCAAATATCCAGCAGCATCCACAAAAAGTAATCCTTCCAGGGCAAGATCCAAATGAAAGTGACCAGCACATGAAGAAAGCACTGGGAGGAGCCTGCTGGACAGGAACAGGAAGTTGGAGACTGTGGGGCACTTCCTCCCCCCCCCCAAAATGGACTCCTTGCAAAAACAAATGCAGGCAAATGTCAACCGTAGGAGTTATTCTGATAAAAAATCATCATTTTCAGAAGGTTTATGCTGCTTGCTGGTGGATTTCTTGTGCAGAATTGCAAATTTTGCAATTTCGCGAGTGCGAGATTGTTGCTGCCCGCCGCATCTACGTGTTCGCAATTGTTTACTCCCGTGATGCGTGATCACGAGCCTTTATGACGTACTCGCGTTGACAAACTCTCACTGTGCAAGGTGGCGGGCGCGATGACGTACTCGCGGTCGACAAACTCCCGCGAGATCACGCAGCAAGATCCAAAATGGCGCAGCACAAGCAAACATGGAGAAAAACAACTCTTCAAACGCTGAATGACGGTAAGTGAACGCCGCGCGCCGCAATATTGTATTTGTCAAGCGCGACCAAGCAAAAAAATCAGCTGCGTGCGAATTTACGAATTTTCGACAAATTAGCGAGAATTCGCTGAGCGCGAATTTACCGAAAATCCGCAAATTCCGCAAGCGGAACGGATTTTACGCCCATGCTTACCCACAGGTTAGACCTTATCTATTACCTTTCTTGGTATTAAGGTACACCCAGATACATACTCAAGTTATATATAATTTTTTGACTTACTGCTATCTTGTGTTGGTGTAGTTCTGAAAATCCTCAACCATGTCCCATGTTCAGGCTTCCACCAGGATATAATCAATGATAGAATTTTGGCCTTCTCTATTGCAGGTCATTCGGCCGGGTCTATCCGATTTGGTCCTCCCATTACAGGCCCTAAGAGAGGACAAAATCATAAGAGAGTTAATTTGAAGCACCAAAGGTGTCCATGCTCTAACTACCGGAATCTGAGGATTTGGAATAAACCAGTACTGGTCCTCGTCATCTGGACTGTCTAAGCTTACATCGGAAAGGGGCTCAAACTGGCAGTTAAGGTCACCTTCCACGATTAGAGTGACTGCTGGGTCAAGGGTTAAAATAAACTGCCTAAGTTGGTCGATGGCTTCAGACTCCTTCCCACTCTGGGTAGGCCGTGAATAGATATTTATTAGAGCAGTTTGTCTATTATCTGGAAGTACTAAAACGACACACTGCACATCGGGAGAACTAGTTGGAATCTGTACTGCAGTGGCACCCAGGTGAATACCCACCCAGATGCTTAATCCACCCAAGGGTCTGCCCCTGCCCTTCGTGGTTGCCATTGTGCTGAAAGTAGCAAACCAACTCCTCTAAGTATCTTCCCGTGCCCACGTCTCCTGAAATAAGCAAAGATCACATTTCTCTACAAAGGATCCCCAATCTGGGCACGTCAGTTTATTCTTAATCCCGGCCAAGTTCCAGGAGAGGACTTTAATAGTTTCACTAGGCACGCTCACCAAAATTTCCTTTAGTGCTATATTGGAACTATCGTCCAGAACAAGCGGGGCATCAATAGGCTTCTCAGAATCGGGCCCTCTCACCCTTGCCACCATATCGTAATTTCCTCCTGCATCCAACGGGGATGTAGCGCAACTAGCATCCTCCTGGATTGCTATTGAAGAGGCACTAGGCGCTACACCAACCAAATTTGACCCACTACCCCCCCTAGTCATGCACATAACAGTCTCCCTAGCTAACCGTGGGAAGAGCCCCAAGACCTCCACGGTCCCAGCCAGCTCCCCACTTCCTGCGGCAGCCGGCATTGCTTTTCGTCACAGAGAGCAGCTTACATGCTTACATTCTTCTTTCAAAGATGATTTCAACAGTTATACATTTTATAAAAGAATATAGAAGTGCAGGCTAAAGGAGAAAAGTCAGCACAATTATGATAGAATAGAAAATAGAAAAAAAATACTTCTACACTCAACAAACAAATACAACTTGTATTCAACTGTGCTTCTACACGTCAAAGTAGACGGAAGTGTCTATAACTTTAAAAGAGAAAGAGAAATTATGTCACAGAGAGTGAGAGAGTGAGAGAGAGAAAGAGAGAGAAAAGAACATTAAAACTGTCTCGCAGGGTCTGGAGTTGAGATTTTTTCTTGAAATGTCAGACGCAGATTTACCAGCTCCTTGCGCCACTTTTCCTATGTTAAAAGTGACACAAAAGTGGCGTAATAAGCGTGCAGATCTGTTTCTGAGAGTGTTGTAACCTATCTAAGTGAAGGTACACTACGATTGTACGTGTGCAGGGTGTCTAGTACATTTCACTTCTGTTATAGTCCTGCGTTCAAGTGGTGTCTATATGGAAGTGCCTACTGCGTTACTGAGACAAAAGTGGCACAACGGGATTGTAAATACGCCGATGGAGGCATTGTATATCTAGGCCACTGTGCTTACCTTGTGTATTTTGTGCGGCAAACAGTGCGGCCACCGGAGCTCACAACTTGAAGACACCTTTGCTTCTACACGTGAAAGTAGACAGGCGTGTCTATAACTTGAAAAGAGAAAGAGAAATTATGTCACAGAGAGTGAGAGATAGAAAGAGAGAGAAAACAACATTAAAACTGTCTCGCAGAGTCTTGAGTTGAGATTTTTCTTGAAAAGTCAGACGCAGATTTACAAGCTCTTTGCGGGGGGGGCTTAACTTCAAGGAAAAAGAAGAGTGGAGCGGGAGGAGCTGTAAGGGGGGGACATCAAAGCCTCATTAACAAGCAAAATGTCTTTAAAAGACCTGTGAAGTACTCGGTTGTGACTGTGTGTGGGCCCAGGAAGCTATCTGATCCTAGCTGAAGTCCTGTTAGCCCAATGTGTGTTTTGCGCGCCTGCTGTATACTACACATTCTCCCCTTTCACAGATAACTTGTCGTTATTTCAGAAACAAGCTTCTTTGCTCACCTTGTGCCATTGCCGTCGTACTTCTTACATAATCCATCGCGAAGCTCTACATCTAAAAGATATTAAAAGAAAGATGTTATGATTGGTAATTGTTACCATATTAATTTAGAGTTAGATAACATCGCGCTTTTATACACGTTCATTCTCACATTTCTATGAACTGTTTGTATTGGTAATATTTTGGACATTTCAGCGATTATAAAAACGTTACTACTATTGGGAAAAAAATGTATGCATGTAAATTAATACACTATATAGGAGTGCGTTCGTCTAAAATACTAAGTCGCGTTTTTGTATCTAGTCTGCTACAACCCTGACTCCCTCTGATGCGTACTCAAGCCTCACTGCTCAATTTTTTGTGGAAAAGACACCTTCTGCATGATGTAGTCCCGATCTCCAACAAAGAAGTCTCATATTTGGTGCCGAATCTTGATATCTCTATAGCTAACGACATACTCATGCTCCCATAATCATCATCGCAGGTTCTTCACCCGTTCAGTGCTTCGGGCACCACTAACTCAGTGATGAAAGAGGCCACGCATGTAGTAGTGGGCCCCCTTGTTCGGTGCTTTGGGAACAACTCTAAAATGGCGTACAACACGTGTGCTCCGTCTTTTTTATACATAGGGTCATGTGTGTAGTAAAGGATACGCTGAATGGGTGTGGTGGGGGTGTATACCAGCCATGAGGGAGTGTGTGTGTCGATCTGACAACTAGACCTGCAACTAAGAAATCACTACAATGGAAATTTGGGCCTTGTACTGTTGTTGTGTTTTCCTGGTAGCGTAAGAGTGGCTTTCTTTTTTCTATGTGACGTTACGATACAGTCACCATGTATGTAGCCTATTTTGTGACGCATTTTATTGTACAATGCGTTTCAAAAACTAGTTGTGGTAGGGTGCTTTTAATTTAAACTGTGTACTCTGCTTATGAGTTTGTTGAGTGTAGAAGTATTTTTTTTCTATTTTCTATTCTATCATAATTGTACTGACTTTTCTCCTTTAGCCTGCACTACTATATTCTTTTATAAAATGTATAACTGTTTAAATCCTCTTTAAAAGAAGAATGTAAGCATGTAAGCTGCTCTCTGTGACGAAAAGCAATGCCGGCTGCCGCAGGAAGCGGGGAGCTGGCTGGGACCGTGGCGGTCTTGGGGCTCTTCCCACGATTCGCAATGTTACATTTGAGCCCCGGGGGATGGGGTCCTCGGGGATTATAAACAATTAGTGATAATGGCTATTTTTTTATGGTAGATGTATCGTACACGTACCAAGCACGTATGGACGACGTACGGTGCGAAGATTGGAAGTCGTCCCATAAACGAACTGAAGGAAGAAAAAGAAGAATATTTTTCAGATATTTATGAAGTGTATGTGTTTAGATGTTGGGTGGCTCTAAAAGGAGCCCCTGTGTTTATTGGGAGATTTTAGTACCTACAAGTAAGTACCAATGCAGAGTCTAAAGTTCAAGAGGAAGACTCTGTTACCCTCATCTTAAAATGTACACCGTCTCTCCTATAGATGTCATGCATATTGAAACGCAGATTGTTGTGGTAGATGGACCCCATTCGATAGTCTCGGAGAAAGGCAGAAACAGATTTATTCACATGTTTCCTAGCTTTCTCAATCTGTTGACAATAGTGGTTGGACCAGTTCAATTTCTACCTTTGGCATATATTAGAATAGACAAAGGCAGTTTTGGGGAAACGTGTCATCAATTGTGCAAAGGTGTCCTTCATAAGCATTTCCAGACCTACCCCTGTCAAAGTGCCTAGGTCATTGCCACCACATTGCACAATTATGAGGTCAGGGTGTTGGAGATGTAAAAAGGATTTCACCAATGGCATCAATTGGTGCCACTTTAATCCTCTCTGTCCAATCCATTTAATGTCTACATTTGGTAAACGTAGGTCTTTGTGAATTATTTTCTGTTCTGCGTACCTTTGGCTCCAGAAAATATAGATGTGTCCCACAATCCACACTGTAAGCATCTTGAAGAGAGGTCTGGATGCACTGTGGTGGTCTCTGTAAATGAAATGGCAGTTTGAAAAGTAAGATTTTTCTAAAATGGTGGACAACATGCAGTTTTGAAAAAAGAAAAGAAATGATTAGTTGTTTGACAACATTCTACACAGAGGTAGGATGCATGTTTCTGTTTTTTAAAAGCCTGATTTTTCTTGGTTAAGGGAAACTGATAGAAAAGAACGTTACATAAAATAAGCTGGTATATTCTCAAGTCAAGTACACTTGCTGTTTTAATTTGCAACAATGTATGATGAACTTTTCACCTGTGTGCTCAGTTAGGTGTTCCCTGAAGTGTTTCTATGGTAACTGGGAGAATGTGCAATGGGGGAAGGGTTGAAAGTTTTGTCAGTTGGAAAGGGTGCAAAAGTTCAAGCAATATAAGTGTGTTTTGTTTTGTTTTAATATAGGAATAAATGTGATTTTTTTATTTAATTGTATATCTGTGTAGATTGAGTGTGTAGATTGACAGGAAAAGTTTGCTATTTGCTATAGAACTTCCTGACCCCCTAGGAGTGCTTGGGTGGTTTTACAATGATCTCCAAGGTCAAAGTCTTTGATGGCCTTTGTTGAGCCTTTGATGGCCCTGGGGAGCACCACCTTCGAGGTACGGCTCCTGTAGTGTTACGGGGTGCGTATTCCCTGGACACTGCTGTTTGCTATGGTAGGGTGAGAGTTCTCTTTCAAGTAGGAAAGCAGATTGCTTTTCGTCTGAGAGAGCAGCATGTAAGCTGGTCTCTCTGACAAAAAGCAATGCCGGCCCCCGAAGGAGGCAGGGAGCCGGCTGAGACCGTGGGGATTTTGGGGCTCCCCTCACGGTCCTGAACATTATATTGAGCCCCGGGGGATGGGGTCCCCGGGGATTGTAAAAAATTAGTGATAGATGCTATTTTTTTTTACGGTGTATTTACTGTACGCGTACAGTGCGAATTCTGAAAGTCGTTCCATAAGCGTACGTAAGCAAGAAAAAGTCAATTACAAATATATATTTTACAGATATCTATCAAGTTTATGTGTTTATAATTTGGTTGCTTCTAATGATACCTTTTCTCTTTATTGGTACTTATAAGTAAGTGCTTATGCATAATCTAAATTTGTTGAGTAGCAGTGTTTTATAGAGTGCTGAACTTTTGACCTCTGTTGATAGTTGACTTTTGCATGATCTGTTGGGGGTAGGGTGGAAAGTTATGTCGGTTGGAAAGGTTTGAAATGTTGAACCAATAGAAATGTGTGTTTCGTTTTAAATTAATGTGTGAAGGATTTTAATTGGTTATTTACATGTATGTATGTGTAAAATTAGAGGGAAAATGTTCCATTTCGCGGTGATGCTGCAAACACTGAACTAGAGAGAATCTGTATAAGAATATCTACTGTGTGAGTGGGATTCTTGTTAATCTACAAATCAATTTGAAAGGTGAGTTGATAAGTTGTATGGGAATGTATGTGGTGCATCTTTGTAGATTACTAAATTATATTTGTCCCTTTTTAAACATTTTATAGTAGTAAATGTGTTTTGCTATAAGCCATGCTGCACAGTCCTAGGATGCTTGATTCCGGTCCAGGGAAGACATGGCTTGGCAGTTCAGTCTGGACTGTTCCCATGAGGCACAGGGTCAAAACTGATTTGCATATGGCCATGTCTGAACTGGGGTGGCTTGGTCAGCAAAATAACAATGGATTAAACCAAGATCTGTGACTGGGGGTGAATGTTTTGTCATTGTGCAACATTCCGTCCATCATATTGTGTGTTTTGCTGTTCACCCTATGTGGGAAGGGTATGCTCAGACATGGGTCCCGTGCTCACTACGCCACTGGAGTCAAGCTATCCTGGCTGAAGGCGGCTGATAGCCAGAAACCGGTCCTAGGATGCTTGATTCCGGTCCAGGGAAGACATGGCTTGGCAGTTCGGGCTGGACTGTTCCCATGAGGCACAGGGTCAAGGCTGATTTGCATATGGCCATGTCTGAACTGGGTGGCGTGGAGTGCAAAAAATCGATGGACTTAGGCCCAGATCTTTGTACTGGGGTGAATGTATGACATTGTTCTGCATTCTGTCCATCAATTGTTGTTTTTGCATTTGTCACCTCGAGTGGGACGGGTATGCTCAGACGTGAGTCCTGTGCTCTCCACACCACTGGAGTCAAGCTATCCTGGCTGATGATGGCTGATAGCCAGAAACCGGTCCTAGGATGCTTGATTCCAGTCCAGGGAAGACATGGCTTGGCAGTTCGGGCTGGACTGTTCCCATGAGGCACAGGGTCAAGGCTGATTTGCATATGGCCATGTCTGAACTGGGTGGCGTGGAGTGCAAAAAATCGATGGACTTAGGCCCAGATCTTTGTACTGGGGTGAATGTATGACATTGTTCTGCATTCTGTCCATCAATTGTTGTTTTTGCATTTGTCACCCCGAGTGGGACGGGTATGCTCAGACGTGAGTCCTGTGCTCTCCACACCACTGGAGTCAAGCTATCCTGGCTGATGATGGCTGATAGCCAGAAACCGGTCCTAGGATGCTTGATTCCAGTCCAGGGAAGACATGGCTTGGCAGTTCGGGCTGGACTGTTCCCATGAGGCACAGGGTCAAGGCTGATTTGCATATGGCCAAGTCTGAACTGGAATGGTGTGGAGTGCAGAAAAACGATGGATTTAGGCCCAGATTTCTGTACTGGGGTGAATGTATGATATTGTTCTGCAATCTGTCCATCAATTGTTGTTTTTGCACCCTTCAAGGCAAGACAGATTATGATCCAGGGTCTCATTCTGTCCCGCCTGGACTTTGGGAATGCCCTCTACCTAGGGGCCCCCCAGGCCTCCCTAAATAAGCTCTAGGTCACCCAGAACTGTGCTGCTCGAATTCTTTTTCAGATCCCCCGTCGCGTCCTTTTCCAAACAGAACTTAAAAATCTCCACTGGCTCTCAGTCAGGAATAGAATCTAATTAAAGGACATGTGTATTGCCCACCGTGCCTTCTGGAAAAGGGGTGCCACCATTAATCATTCTCTGATCACCCCATACCACCCCAACAGACAGCTCAGATCTGCTTCCTCCTTCTGGGTCACCGTACCCAAGATCCGGAGAGCCAGATGTGGGGGCCGTTCGTTTTCCTGCAACTCAGCACAGCTTTGGAACTCCCTCCCCCTCACCTGTGATCAGAGCCCAATCTACTGTCCTTCCACAAAAAGCTAAAAACCCTGTTGTTCAATAAATCAGACTAGGTTCCCACTGTTCATTTACATACGCTTGTCCGCAGCGCTAGGACGCCTCAGGGTAGCTACCGCGCTATACAAAAGTTCTTTTAATTTAATTTCATTTCATAATAAATCTATGACCATTACATTTTTGTGAGAAAAGCTGGTTCATAATGTAATACAGTCAAACCTAGAAATTGGGTCCCTGGTAACTTGCTTTTATTTAGATTAACTGATGTTATCTGTAGTAATTCCAAGGTCACTGACATCGATATGGCTAACTATAGTATTGAGGCCATACAGAAACAAAGCATACAGAGTATATCACAGGTGTGTAGAATACATTTTTGAAACACTCCATTTGCTCATGCACTAGACATCTTGACTTGTATGCAATAAGAGCAAATGAATCAACAACTCCGATTGTAAAACCTTTACAAGGCATTGCACTATCTTGCGTTACTTTCCATCAGGTATGCATTACTTTTCATCAGGTATGTGTTACATAGGTATATATTACTGATCATTTTGCTGCAATATGACAAATATGCACAAAACATTTGAAAAAAAGGTAATCTACCTCAGTTCCTTCTTGTAAAGTTTTACAATGATCCTTTGAGTGGAGTGCAAGAAACAGTGGTGCTCAAAACTTTGATGTGCAAATTTATCCTTAAAAGGCAACTTTAGTCTCTGATCCAGAACAACAGCTGAATGAAATAACACTATTTTTGGCACAACATTAGAACTTTATTCAGAAAGCATGTTTTGTGTAATATGGTGTAAATCCATTCAGCCATTAAACAAACAATTGCATTAAAAGAGGTCCTCAGATTGGGCTCAAAGGGGTTCAAAAGGGTTAAAAAGTTAAGTATATCTAGACATTTGGGGCTAGATGTAGGAAGCCTAATACCGGTCAGTAATGGCCGAAATTACAGAATTTCGGCCGTTATCGACTGGTATTAGGCTTTTCAGATCTAGGGGCCTAATTTAAGGATTTGGTAATTTACTGAATCAGTAATTCAATAATAATAATAATAATAATACTTTATTGTATAGTTAGTAAAACCATTACAAAGTATGAATACGACAATATACTAAAACACAGAGAATTTACACTGCTGTGTGTGAGATAAAAAGTTATAAGATGAAAGTGTCTTTCAAGTAAAAAAAATAGACGTGTTCCAGGTTCAAGACTCTGCCAGTGTTCTTTGCTTTTTCTCGAAATTGTCAATGAATTTGACTGCTCTGCAGATGAGTTGCGGGTCTACTGAGCATAGGATTAGTATGATCGCGGACCGGCAGGTGCGTTTTCCATATTCCTTAAATTAGTTTTTTTACCAACTCCGACGTTCCTGGATCAGAGCCGGACAAATACAGATCAGATGGTTAAAATCTTGTCTTCCTGCGCCACATAAACCGCATCCATCACGTTCTTGGGGCTTCCACTTTGGTGACTCAGCGTTTGTTGGGAAGCTACCCAGCCTTAAATAGAGGTGTTTCCATTTGATGAATGGTGAGAAAGCAAGGTCTAGGAAGGCTGCCGGTACTAATTTTTTATATGATTGAATTGTCATCCAGGAATGGGAGCGACGACTGAAAGTTAATTTATCGTCGAGCAACGAGTGCCTGTTGGCAGCCTTCTTTACCAGCTGTTTGAAGGTAAATACTGGAAGCTTAGATTCCCAAAGTGCAGCCAAGTCAGTTAATTCTAATGATGATTTAAGATACTTGGCGTAATGAGAATTGGGACTTTTACTAATTATTTTCCACATGGCGTGATGCAGCGCAATATCTTGGTTCATCCAGACATCGTACCAAAATTTTATGGTCTCGTACTTTTTCAGCAGCACTTGTGTTTGCAATCCAAATTCAAGTCTAACTTGTGCGGGTGATGCATTGCTAGGTAACGCAAATACACGTTTGTAGATTTTCATTTGAACTTTGTCCAGGAGTTGTGCACTCTTGCCATGATGTAATACGCTCCCATAAGCTATTGTTGGGAGTAGCTTAGCTTTCATTATTGTTAGCAAGGGGGAGACCAGGGGGCCTTTAAGTTCGGTCGGCAAGCTACTAAAAGCGTGCAATAGGACCGTGCCCTTTTTTCCATGCTATTGAAATGCGTAGTGAAATTAAGACGCTTGTCCAGTAGTATCCCAAGATACTTGTAACTTTCAACCGCTTCCAATTTAACATTGTCTATAGTGAAGGTTGGTTGCACTTTGTGGCGTCGGGTTATAACCATAGTCTTTGTTTTTGTGCTGTTTATTACTAACAGGTTCTGTTTGGTATAGCGGGTCAGTTCCTGTAGTAGACGTCTGGCTTAGTAGGACCACATCGTCAGCATAGGACAGGTGTGTTATACAGAGATTACCTAGCCGCGGTGGATGGGCATTGATCTGAGCAAGGCTTACTGTTAGATCCGCCATGAATAAATTAAAAAGGTGGGGGGCCAACACACAGCCTTGCTTTAATCCATCAAAGGTATTGATCTTTCGGGTTAGCCTCTGTCCATTGTCGATCTTTACCTGCGTCCAGGTGTTACTATACAGGTCAATGATCGGCGTTAGGGTTGAGTCTGGCAGGCCCTGCTGCTTCAGTTTGGCCCATAGTAATTTCCTGTTGACACGGTCGAAGGCCGCCTTAAAGTCAACGAAACAAGTGTAAAGTTCCTAGTGGATTTGTAGATTTTTTTCACCAATCAAGCATAACGCCATTGCATTTGCCATAGTGCCTGTTCCACGACGAAACCCTGTCTGGTTTAACGGGATTTTGCTGTTCATGTCCGACCATTGTGCTAGATCGGCTAGCACCAGGATGCGTAGTATTTTGCTTCCGCATCAATCAGGGCAATTAAGCGGTAATTAGTTGGATTTTTACGGTCTCCGCCTTTGTAGATGGGATTGATGATGGCACCCCTCCAGCTTTCTGGAATCCGACCTGAGTTGCTAATTGACCGAAATAGGATATTAAATTTGCATGCCCAGAACTTGGGGTCCTCTTTGTAGATTGCCTGCGGAATGCCATTCGCACCCGGCGCACTCTCTTGCTTGCCTTTCTTGATTATTTGTAGTATTCGGCAATCGTCGTCTGTCCGTATTGATTGACCCATGTCTTCCTGGCTGGTGGTCATGCCGTTGGTGCTAGAAACAATCGAACTTTCCTGGTTCATAGCTCTTGATGTATCAGATGCAGTTATTGACGTTGTAATCTGGTTTGCCATTGGTTTTATTGAGAATGTATCGACTATGTATTGGGCCCAATCGTTTTCAGCGATGCATGTCATACTTACAGGTTGTGCTGCTCTGTTAATGGAGTTGACTTGCATCCAGAAAGCCCTGGAGTCTGATTTTTTTATGTTGTACAACAATTTAGCCCAAAAGTCGTTAGCTTTGTTCCTTTTTTCCATCCAAACCAGCTTCTTGTATTGTCTTCTTGTCGATCGGACTTCTTGCCATATGCTTGGGTTTGTCCTTAGACCTTGTGCCTGTCTTGTGAGCTTCTGAAGGTGTTTCTTCATAGAGAGTGCAGTTTTTGTGAGTTTGGTATCGGTCTAATGATAGGTCTTCCTTTTAGCATTACTACTGGACCTTGGTAAACTTTCCAAGAAGTCAGACGAGGCTTCTGAGCATAGGTCCTTGTCTGCAGTGGATGTTTTAAATAATTTCTTAGCGTCTGACGCTATATGAGGTAGGGTGTTGCTCGTCCACCTTAGCCGCTTCAGGTTGATTGTTGAAGTTATGCCTGGTATAGTTGGTGCCTTAACGTACCTGGAGGAACTCAGTTTCATCTCGATGTGTTGCATTGAGTGATCACTGTCCAGTGAGCATATTATTTGGAATTTTTTAATTAGACTCAGCAGGGGTAGTGTTACTAATGTATAATCCAAGATGGAGCTTGCGTTGTGGCCTATATAGGTGGCGGCAGGGGGTTTGTCGTGAATGGCTCTTCCATTTATTACCCGTAGGCCAAGGCGTTCAAAGTCCCACATCAGCTGCTTACCCACTTTATCTGTCTTCTTGACTGATATAATCTCCTGGGGTTCGACATCCCACAGTTCATTTGCTACAGAGATGTTGTCCTCATCTTCCGGTTGGTGTAAAAGATTGGTGTTGAAATCACCCGTGACAATAATCTCCCAACTTGGTTGTTCAAGGCGGTTGTTGGTTACAACATTAAGAACACAGTGGAAGAGGTCCTTTTTGGCCGATTTTTTCGGGTGGGCGTATAAATTAATTAAGACGATTGTTCTCGTCTGGCTATTTATAATGCTCTCCAGTTTAATGATTTGCATATCTGGTGCTGATATGGCCATTTGCGAGGCGCTGATCTTCAGTGCAGTGGATATATATGTTGAAAGTCCTCCCCTTGTGCGCCCATAGCACTGGGGATGCGTTGCGCTTTCATGGAAACATAGTCTTCCTGGTACATCAATTGGCTCCATTGACCACGTTTCCTGCAGAGCTATGATGTCATATTGGTCCCAGGTAGCTGTCTTTCTACTATGGTTTAAGATGTTTTTCGCTCCTGCGATGTTCCAGGAGAGCAACTTTATTAGTGTTCCTTTGGTCTCACCTGCCTCGCAGTGGGTTCAATTACCGTTAATGCCCAATGTCTGTCTCCAGTGATTGTTAGTGGGAGTTTCAGCCCCTCTGGCACCTTGCAGTACTGAGTGAGTGATTCGGCTTTTGCAGTCGTCTCTTTTCCCACATCTTCTTAGCAGGGGTGACGGATAACCCTTTTTTATTTCTTCTTTCAGCGTGATTCCCCACTCTTCAATTTTACGTATTTCAGTGAGAATGTTTTTTACTATTTCTACGTTCCTCCAGGTAGTAAGCGTGCCTTCCTTAGCCACATTGTCCCCTCACATAATGAATTCAATTGATAATAAATCAGCGGATGTTAGGTGGCTTAGGCTTGGGATGGAGGATGTCAGATAGAGAATATTCCCTCGATTTAATAGGTCTTGTGTGCCTTGGGGCTCGTAATTGGGAATGAAAAGTATCTTTCCTGCTGTAACTGTTTGCTTCTCCGTAGGTCGATCACTGCTAATCTGTGCTTTTTACTTTGATGAGAGTTTTGTAGACCTATGATCATCATGATCCTTTGCGTTAAGATGGAGATATTGCGCTATTTGATTATGCCCGTCGTTCTGGGTTTACGTGAATGGCATATTCGCCACGGCCTTTACTTCCCGGCCTATTCGTTTAGGACCGACCTGTTCTGGGTGGTGCTCACCAACTGTGGCGGCAGCCCCGGGGCATGGTCCTGTCCATTCCACATTTGTGGTTTCTGTATTTTGTTGTATGTCATTGTTGCCAGTAAATATCGTGAGTTTTATTTGTTCATGCATGTTTCTATCCGCCTTTCTTCTTCCTTGTCTATTAATCTTTCGATCACTTTTTCCTGGGGTTGGATTGTCGGTTGGTATGGTGACACTTTTCCCTGCAGTTGAATTATTGTTTGGTATGGTGACACGAATGGAGAGAGCTTTTTGATTTTTGTCCATTCCTTAAGTTACTACCCAATGCGGTGCCTGATTACTTGGTTCATTTTTATTATGCTGATCGATCCCATTTATAGGATGGCTTTTATCTTCATGAGTAGTGCGCCCTTTTTGACAGGAGATGGACTCAGTTTTTTTTGTGTCATCCATCCGACTATCTGCAAATTTATTTGGTTGTGTATTGTTGCTGGGCCCTTGACCCGGGCTCCAGTCAGTGCCACTTACGACGGGCGTTGAACTCGAGAGGTCAGTGTAACTGGAGTTCCCGGCTCCTGGGGTTTTAGAAAAAACAATCCCCTCTGTGTGTGACTTTTTTTGTTGTCGTCGGTTGGGTCTTGTCCTTGGGGCTTGTACTTAATGGTGTTTGTCCCTCTTCTTGGTTTTTCCAGTTTTTATGCTATTTATCGATCCCGATTGATGAGTGGTGTGGCCCCTCTTTAATGTTAGGTTCCTGTTTTGGTTTGATTTTTACCTGATTAAAGATAGGAAAAGTAACCAGCATCTGCTTGTTTGCAGGCGGACAATATGATATCTGATTTCTGTTTTTTCTTGCCCGTTTTTTTTGCCGCTTGGTTAGACCTTTAAGGTCATTTTGGTTACTTGCCCCATCCTGGTTTGAGTGCTCCATTCCCAATAGTTTGCAACAGTTGTTTGAGTGATAGGGTGTGTTCCACCTGTTATTTTAGGTTCCTCTATTATATCGTCAGATATCATTGTCAGTTTATTTGGTTTGTTTTTTTCCACTTCTGTTTGCCGTGCTGACTCGTCCGCTTGATCTGCCTTAGATTTAACCTGATACTCCTTTTGTGGGCTCTTGCAATTTTCAAAAGAAATAAGGTCGCATCCGATTGGTGTGCTGTTGTTGCTCTGGTTAGCGTGCTTGCATTCTAGTAATATGTCTTTAAGTATTGAAGGCAGATCCTGTAATTTTTCCAATATTGGGTGGCAGGTACATGACTGGGATGCTGCCCACGGCTGAATCTGATCCTTAATGATGTTGAAAGTGCTGGCCATGGTATCTAACTTTTTGTTTATATTAGATATGTATTTCGCCATTGTGCTCATAAGATGTATCTGGATGTCGAGTTTGTCTGACTGCATGTTGAGGGTTTTAATTGAGGTTTCCAATATGCACCCCAGTGCACTGTGCAATGTGATTATTGACTCCAAGTTTTTGCTGATGTCGTGCCCTATTTCGTGCCGGTGCAGGTCCCCTGTGTTGCAGTTGGTGGAAAATCCCTGTGGGACTTGCTTTTTAGATGTTGTGTCATTCTGCTGCACTTTAATCTTTTGCCGTGTTCCCGGGTGCGATTCGGGGCTTTTTGTTATTGCTACATCAGCAACAGCTGAAACACTTGAAATCTCTATTATTGAGGGTTCTGTTTGAGCACCTACGTCAGTTGCGTTTGGGGAATCTATTGGTGCATTGGTATCCTCCTCCTGATTCAATCCACTGGATATCTCAACTATGTTGTTACTTAATGACTCTTTGTTTGGAGAGTTTTTTGTGCACCAACCGATTGGTGTTACTCCATGGTCCTCCTTTAGATTGACGTTTGTTTTGTTGGCGATTTTTAATCCCTCAAAGTTGGTTTTGGATTCTTCCTGGCCCTCCGTTTCAGTGATGATTGACTTGCTGAGGATTTTTAATCCCTTCAAGTTGCTTTCGGTTGCATGAATGTCAGAGCAGGCTTTTTGTGTCGTGGTTCCTCCTTTAACAGTAGGCACTTGAGGCGCCCAACAGGAGTTAAATTCCTTTGTCTTCTCTATGGATTTGTTCATTACTGGGATCATGCGTGAGTCCAGTCTTGGGGTTGAATGGCTGTATGGAGGCACCTTATATGCTTGTTCATGCGCACTGGTGTTGTGACAGTCCTCGTTTTCGGATTGAGCCACATGGCTTCCCGTTATTATTTGATCTTGATTTATAGCATTGGTTGATAGTGATAGTGTTGCGGAAGTTCTTTCGCTTTTACTCTCTATTTTGCTAGGTGAGCGTCTTATTGTGTGTCCTTCAGCGTGGTAATCCGTGGACTTAATAGATCCTGTATGGGTTGTTAAAGGTTTCTCTTGTCCTTGCCTTTGAATTGAGTCGTGCTTTTTATTTTCCTTGTGCACTTGGGCTTGAAATTGAAACACGTTTTTCTCCAGAGTGACATGCTTACATTTGGGTATATTCTCTCTTCCATTGACCCTGTCTACATTAGTGTTTAAGGTGCTCGGATGAGTCCTTATGTCTGTTGACCTCAAATCTACTTTTTTGGGCGACATTGGTTTTTGCAATCCATTTGGTGTTGTCGGCATTGCATAAATAGCTGTCATTGGGTCTTTCAGGAAAGTAAGTTTGCCGGTAGGATTCAGGTTGCTGAAAATTGAGTATACAGGGGATATTAATGATGCGGCCGCACTTCCCTCAGTTTGAGAAACGGGGGATTTGGTCTTGGCCTTGGCTTTTTTCCTTGCATTATTGGGAGGGTTTGTTTGTGTTCTCCCAGACGTCATTCCTTTTTCTCTCTTACCACCTCCGCTCTGCTTCCCGTTCCACCTTCCAAGCCTGTCTGCCCCCTCTGAGTTGGAAACGCTGCCGTCAGGGAGATAGCGAGGTGTTATTGCGGTATGTGGCGGAATGACTGCTCTCTCTGGTGTTGGGAGAGTGCTGGAAGACAATTTTTGCCTGGTATATTATGGAGCTCAGTTCCCCTCGCGTGCACTGTTAATCCGCCGTTAGTCTGCCCAGCTGTTAGTTAACTTTGGCAGAAAAGTACTGGTAGACAATTTTTACCCGGTGTGCAACGGAGCTCAGTCCTAATGCGCGTTGTTAACACAGCTGTTGGTCTCCCCCTGCTGTTAACTGGCTTTATCAGGTGGGCCAATCCATTGTTACGCGTTTTGTCAGACATAATCAGTTACTGGCGTATAAAGAACAAAGTAGCGCTTGAAGGGTGCGCTTTGTACATTTGAGTCGATATTGCCGATAGCGCGGCTGGTGCTAACACCACTGGTGCTGACACCTCTCACCGTGGTGCTGTCGCCTGCTGTCTGCTGGTGTCCTGTGGGTCCGCTCTGGTCCGGTCAGCTGTAGCTGTGCTCCGCGAGGCTGAGGAACCAGGTGGTGCCCTGGGTACGCCGGAAGAAAACCGCTGGGCTAGGTCGGGGCTGGGTGAGATCGGGTTTGGTCAATTGTGTTCAGCAGCCTGGCCCCCCCCGGACTCCTGACACTGGTGATGCTAGGAGAACACTGGGAACGCTGATAACACTGAGCACGCTGAGCTCCCCCGCGGCGGTCCACAGCGGCGATCCTCAGCACTCCTTGGTTCGCCTTGGTTCGCCTCAGACCTCACCTCCGCCTCTCCAGCCTCTCCCCCTGCCCCTCGAGCGTCTAGGGGGGGGCCTTGAAGCCTCGGTTCACAGCTTTGGTTCGCGGATGGCAAGCTCGGCAGGCTCTGCAAGCTCGGTCCGCGGTGTATGTCGGTTGGCATCTCAGTCAACAACTCGTTCTGCAACTCGCTGCTACTGCGGTAGCGGCTCTCTGCTGCACTCCACTCGGTAATCGGTAATTCAAGGAATCGGTAAATTGCCGAATTCTTAAATACCGATTCGGTAAATTACCGAATTCTTAATGTAGGGAGCACTCAAATGAGTGCTTTTCCCATTTTAGGATTCGTTATTTACCACCAACTACAAGTTGGTGGTAAATATCGAAAACTCCAAAAGAAGCAATTTTTTGCAAATTATTACAGTGCCCTTAGGGCATGTATGTTTACCACATGTGCACCCATACACAATTCAGGGGTGCAACAGGCAGTCAAAGTGACACCCTGCCACCCTTCAATCTGTTCCCCCTTTTACCGAATCAGTATTTACCGATTCGGTAATTCCCATTCATTCCTATCGGCCTCCAGGCCGATAGGAATGAATGGGAATTACAGAATCGGTAAATACCGATTCGGTATTTACCGAATCTTACCGTTTAGGTAATACTTACCGAATTAATAACTACATCCCATTTACCGATTCTAAAATACCGAATCGGTAAAATACGGTATTTTAGAATCGGTAAATCTGGATTACCTACAACTGGCCCTTGGTCACATAGGACTCCCACTGAGGATACTGAAAATTTAAAAAATTGTGCCCTAGTATGAATATGATCAAAAAACTTAAGAAATTCACAGAAAAAAACCAAAGGTTAAAATAATGTTACATTTGCACATGGCAATGAGATCTTTCCTAATGTTAAAGAAACCCAGAAATCCACTGGAAAACACAAAGGTTAATCGGATGTTACAGTTAGGTGTTGAAATGAGTTAATAGGTTCTTGCTGCTTTTTTCCATTACCCCTATCCACGTTTTAATTAACTATGTTCGAAACAATATAGTAAAGGCATTTTAAACTACAAGTTAAGGTTCAACCCTCATCTTACTTAACACTGCCAACAATCCAAACCATAATTCAAAGAAAATGCCCTGCGAAGCATGGCTGCTTAATGACATTGGCAATGCATGTTTTATCAGCTGCAATTATGAAATTACCTGCAATAATTCAACATAATGTTGCCACGTTCTGAAACTTATTACAGCATAATCCCTCCTTGCCACTTAAACGTGAAGGTCTAATTACAGGTCTTTCCTCGCATAATGATGAGTACTTTCCAATATTTTGACAGCTTTACTCTCGCATTACACAGTTGTCATAGTACCTGATCTTCCTGAGAACGGCCATTTAGCTTGTCTGTCAGTACAATTGTGCATCTAGATTTTATCTTGCTTCATTCATTTAACCACTGCCTTTCCGACCATTCAGATGCACTGGGGTGAAGTCAATATTTTCCACAGAAACGTAACCCCTGTCAGCACGAATTTAGCTTACATATTTCAAGACTCCACAAAGCATCTTTCCCGTTCATCATTCCTGGTATTGAGTAAGGAATATTTTAAGTTACATGATCACATAAAAAATGAAATACATTATCGCGAGGCATGCTGCTAGCTTTTAAAAAATAAATACATATAGAATACAACTCTACTATGTAGTCATTCAAAGAAATAGACTATTAGTGATAAGCATTATTATACACATTTGGACCTCGTTAGAAGTAGCCTGGAGCAGTTTCCTGGCGGTATATATCTATTTTATGTCACAATAGTAAAAATTTAATGAATGGCATATTACATTCTGCACATCTGCGTATATGTCATGACATTATTTCATGTTTGTTTTTACATTGGCAAAGTATAATACATAATAAGATGACTGGCTCACGGGAAACATCCTTTACCACGCGGATTTTACTCCGCAAGGCTTTAACGACGCGTCCATTACAACGCAAGTCGTAACCACGACTTGCGCTGGAGGGCGCTAGAGGATTAAGAATAGTATATTTACTATTCCAACACCTTCCCTAGTGTCCACGGGGACTGGTGTTAGAATAGTAAATTATACTATTCTCAATCCCTGCCCCCAACGCAAGTCGTGGTAACGACTTGCGTTGTAAGGGACGCGTTGTAAAAGCAAGCGTTGTGACGGTACGCGTCGTACCGTCATACATCCCTGGCTCACATAAAGGCATTGCAACAAGGAATGCAAGTGTACATGTCATAACAACGAAGTTGGAGACTGGAAGTGTTAAATATTCAAAGCCTTCATGGCAATAGCTCTCGTGTATGCAGTTTTTCTAGAAGCCGGCATGCAGGGATACTTGCCCCTTAATTCTCTGTACAGTCTTGACACGCGCCGGAAGAAACAAGATAGAACCTTCTGAGGATGTCGCCAGGTCCCCGGACTCAAACAGGTGCTCCTCAGCAACAGTGCTTAATTTGAGCTGGTAGTATCCGGTGCTCGCCACCGGCAATTAATTCTCGGCACCAGCGTATAATTGTCGACACCAGCACTTATGACAGCTGCCACTGTTTGTATTATTTAGAGATGAGTAGAACAGCAATTGTTTATTAATTCAGTGTGCATCAAAAATAATGAATACCTGCCGCCCAAGGTATTTTTTTATAGCTTTGGGGGCCTGGATTAGTTTGACTTGTCACACTTGTAGCAGTGTGCTGGTCAATAGTTGTGTAGGTACAGTCATTGGCAACGCTGGCAGTGGCAATGGGTGGTGCAAACTGCAGAGACTTCCTGACTAGATCCCTGGCACTTATTTTTTTACAAACTAAGCACTGCTCAGCATAAGAGAGCAGAAGGGAGCTGCTGTGGCACAGCCCGCATGTTGCGAAAAGGTAAGGAATGAATCCCTCTGGCCGTGACTATAGGTTACTAGATACATCAGGATCTGAAATACCACAGCATGGTGTGGCAGTAAGCACACATTGTAACTGGCAGGCTGGTGAGATTAAGTCAGAATAGTTCAGAGAGATGGTTTGTTGTTAAGGTGGAGAAAAAGGGGTGTTGATTTACAATATGCGTATTTTGTGCTCCACACATAGATGTTCTATACTTATTTAACTTGCTTTTGGGTGTATTATATCAATAGAAGGATCCAATTCTGTTTTGTGAGGATTTTAATCTAGCATTGGAACCAGAACTGGATGCCTGAGGATCACAAGAGTCTGAAACTGCCTCTCATATACATATGTGGAAATTCAGGGAGCCTTAAAAAAACTCCTAGCTTCATATGCATTGGCAGATTTTTAGTGATTCTGTCTCCCTGCTGAGCCTTGATAAACTTTTTTTTCATTCCACACTACTCTTTCTTGAGAACTGATATGATGTTTGCAGACTATGCTTTCTTACCATGGAGATCTTTAAAATGATATCCTAGAATTAAATCTGATCACAATGCCCTTTCTATTTCTATTATGGAAAGGTATGTTAGAATAGAGGTGTTCCCATACCACTAAACGATTGATCGTTACAAGATTATAAATATCAAGGTTAAATAAGGGATTGCCTTAGAAAATCTACTGAAATGAATGAGGGCTCTGGTTTAGTTACTATATAGCATGGGATACCTTGAAGGCTGTAGCACGTGGGCTCACTTTGAGTTATACTATCCTACAAGGTAAGGTCAAAGACTAACTAAAGAGCTTATGTTTCCACGCCTACTCCAACTAGAAATAACTCACTTTTAGTATTAAAGAAGGATGTTCAGTTAATAGAGCATAGCTTTTTTTTCTAGCAGCTAACTTCCTTGCAGAAACATTTGGAAAAACAAAGATTTGGGGTAAAGGAAGTCAAAGGTCCAACTTAAGAGACAGGCACTGCTCTGAAAACAGTCAAGACATGGGACTGCTCTTATGGGCACTACAAGTTACACAAAAGAATAGCAGGAATTCAGTTATTTTTAAGAATTAGAGGGCCGGGTAGTGACAGGACACGACAGGTATACTACAAGTCTTTCAAAGTTTCAATTGCTCATTATACAAGGTTTAAGAAGGTACTCAGGACCAAGTTAATGTGCACCGTAATAAGATAATTCTGAAAAAATTGACAGACCAACAGAAGAGAATTCTTGACCTTTCCACCAGGAGACTCAAAATAGAGATGGCAATCTCTCAACTTCCATCCGGAAAAGCAGCAGTTCCAGATATCCGGCCCACAGAGTTTTACAAGATCTTTTCCAAGAATCTGACGACTTTTATGCATAAAATCTTAAATTCCAATGAATGTTCCAAAGTGTTGCCTCATTTATTGAACGCACACATGTTTATGTCTTTCCTAAAAAAATAAAGATACATCAACTTATGGATCATATCTACCCATCTCTTTAAACTTTATCATCTATAATATCTGCTCATGAGATAGCAGTGAATATAGCCAATATGTCGGGATGATCATATTGGATGCTGAAGGGACATTCAATAGGGTACCCTGGTGGATTTTAGGGGTTGTCATGACCTTAATAGGCAAATGAAAAGAGCAGGGACCCCCTGAACAATTGATATAACAATTCCTAGGTCAGGGTAAATATGTATGAGAAAAATAACGCCTAGGAAATTGAATAGTTTTAAAAGGACACAATAAATGTCATTATATATTACTCAACAGAAAGAGAAGTATGCAGAATATATTTCCAATTTAATAATCTCTTATTTAAAACATCATCATATTATAAAGAATGTACATCATACATAACACATCATATCTTATCATAAAAAAATTTAAAAAACACTTTAAAAAGTGGCAATGATTTAAGTCTTCGACGCGCGTTTCGGCATACAAAATGCCTTCCTCAGAAGCAGCCACATCTTTATTTTTGGTTCTGGGATTGATAGAGTTACGTGCGATGAATTGCCAAATTTCTTTTCTTATTTCTAAGGTTTAAAATCTGATACTCTTTTAGTGAATCCAAATACGGATAAGTTGATTCACAATGAAAATTTTAAACGTTATCTGCCACCTCCTTTCATTTCTTCTTCTTAATGTGGATTCTCTGATAAAATGTGTTGAACCGATAACACGTCTATTGAATCAGCATGGATAGCGGATTTTCAAAAAATAAATAAGGAGCGGCTTCTGTTTATAGGTGATGCCTGACTTCGGGGTGCCGTGCTGAAAATGGCTGCTGGCGTCTCTAGTTTGGGATGCCACTTCCATATAAGGAGGTGGCAGATAACATTTTAAATTTTCATTGTGAACCAACTTATCCGTATTTTGATTCACTAAAAGAGTATCAGATTTTAAACCTTAGAAATAAGAAAAGAAGTTTGGCAATTCATCGCAGTAACTCTATGAATTCCAGATCCAAAAATAACGTTGTGGCTTCTCCTGAGGAAGGCGTTTTGTATGCCGAAACGCGCACTGAAGACTTAAATCATTGTCACTTTTTAATGTGTTTTTTATTTTTTTTATGATAAGATATAATGTGTTATATATGATGTACATTCTTTATACTATGATTATGTTTTTAATAAGTGATTATTAAATTGGAAATATATTCTGCATACTTCTCTTTCTGTTGCGTAATATACAATGACATTTATTGTCTCCTTTTAAAACTATTCAATTGCCTAGGTGTTATTTTTCTCATACATGACCTTAATAGGACCCCCACTACACACACAAAAGTCCGTCTGGCTATGCATCAACAAGAAAAAAGGTAATGGAAAATAGAGTCTATGTGGTATTGAGGAAAAGGGAGAGTTCCTTTCAGGACAAGAACCCTCACTGTTAGGAGCTGAGGTGTTTTCTCAGAAGATGAGCGAAAGAGAGTACAGATGAATGAGGGGTAGAGTGCAAAAAAGAGAAAATAGGTGATTTAAAAATGTCTCTCTGGATTTTTAAATCACCTTTTTTCTCTTCTTTGCACTCTGCCTCTCATTCACCTGTACTCTCTTACACTCATCTTCTGAGAAAACACCTCAGCTCCTCCCCTCGGGGAGTCATAGCCCACACCACGGAGTGAGGAGGGAACCCATCTGATGAAGCATGTCATCTAACAGTGAGTGAGGGTTCTTGTCCTGAAGCGAATTTCTCCCTATTCCTCAATATCACATAGAGTCTATTTTCCGTTACCTTATTTCTTGTTGATGTATAGCCAGACGGACCTTTGTGTGTGTAGTAATTCTCTTGTAGGATCAGTAATCCCTGGCTTTCGCAGATCCCCTTTTGTTCCCAAGTTTGTTGTTTCTTAATAGGCAGCATCCATCAAGTAGAGCCCACCCATCTACTTCCGGTTCTGACCGCTGTTGGAGCGGCACGAGAACACGAAGGGAACCAGACCCCTGAGTGATGAGTCGAGCTCAGCTAACCAAGGACCCCAAATGAACCCACCAGAGGGCCGCCAAGCAAGCATGTAGCCACTAGACAAGCTAGACACCAAAGGCATCCTTGGGATCCAGAACAGGACCCTTAAAAGGTTTCCATCGATAAACAAACCGGAAGGTCCAAACAACTAAATGGGAGGTGTCCTTAAAGGAATTTGATGTACCCTTGATGAAAACTGACAGGAATCAGCTGTCTTAACGTATCCACAAAGTTCTCAGCCCTGAAGAAGGCCTTCCATGAAATACATCTTAGGCCCACCTTGAAGATCGAAACACGTCAGTGCATACACAAACGGGGTCAGGAGTGACCATTGAGTGCAACATCTACGCATAAAACTGTGCATTACGGATAATGAATCAAAAGATCACATGGGAACATAAATTTAGCCACTGACCGCCTTTGGAATAGGGCCAAGTAGTAATGCTAAAGACTACAACTATGAGGGTTATAGTGATAACTGCCCCATAAATCCGACAGTGTAGGACACTGAATACGCAACTGTCTTTCCCTTTTTTCCTCTATGTTGTTTGTTTAATTCCTTTTCAAATGTATAACAAATCATGTCATGTTATGTGTTTTTTGTTTATACACGCTTTGTCCTAAATTAGTGTGTCCATGAATTTAATTTCCGTCAAATGAATGTACAACACCCCCGTATTATGCTTGTATGTGTTTACAATTGTCCCTTCAAAAAAAAGAATGAATTGAAAAGAGGACTACTTGTTAATTTTCCTAAAAGTAATTTTGATTAATCTATTGAGGAGTGATACAGTTCAGTGTACATTATCGAACAACATACTCAGTAAAAACAAGATAAATGATGGATGCTTGAAGAAAGAATAGTTTGGTTTCTTAAATAGAGTAAAGTTTTGATTGATGGTCTTGGAGGTACTTCTCTATGATAAAAAATTACCTTAATAGCAGCATTTTATTTGGCAGAACAAAAGATTTGGGGTGCACCATTAATTTTCTTCAGCTTCCTTTATTAAGGGGGATTGGCGCTTTCATTGCTTTGGCTGAACTATATTGCCACTTTTATATTCAGGCTACCTCTGGTTACTGATAATAATGAATGGTACCAGAGTTTCTTATATCCAGATTACTAGTTCTAGTGCATGAAAATGTATGCCTAAAAGGTATGATTGACCCAGCCTACTTTAAACATACAATATTTAAAATGCTACCAGCATACTATTAAATATGGCGGAAAATTAGATCTTTGTTTAACATTACACAGGCAAACTCACAAACAATGCTCTGGTTTATTACTAATCTGCCAACATTTAGACAAGATGGGCATTCACGTAGCTGGCATGATCTATCCTTGAAGACAGCAGACCAACTATTCAAGGAAGGGGGTTCATAACCTTTAAAGACATACAGATGAAGTGTATAATACTAAATATGGTTTTTTAGAACACCCCAATTTAGGAACATTTCACATCGTCTTCCAATTAATGATTTTAACTGTGCCCATAATGAATTTTGGGAATTCTTAGTTAACGTTCTTAGGGAAGGAAGTTTACAAAACTCTGACTGATTTCTTATAACTAATCAGGAACATAACTTTGACAATTTAGCTAATATGTGGACTCGGAAAATGGACTAAAACATTTCGACAAATGTCATTTATTTAAGTAATCAAATGGACTACATGATCCTGACTGTATCTCACCTAAGTCTTCGTCATTGTAAAGTATTACAGGATCTATATTACACACGGTATAGACTGCACAATTGGGGATTCAAGAGGAACATCAAAGCGATTTAGCTATGCACGGCTGGATGTAGACACGGTTCATACATTTGTAACATGTAGGAATCTAATTGATTACTGGAATCAAGTATTTATTGCATTTAATCTAATAATGGACACTAATATTCAGTGGGCACCCAAGCTGATTTTACTGGTCCATTCACCTTGTATTCCAGCTGGTAAGTAGGAGGTGATTTTATGTGCAATAATAACGGCAAGACTGGACATCACTTACCTATGGTTACAACAAGAGATGCCAGTTGACAGAGCTTAGTGGTGGGAATTTGTATTTTTGAGTGGCTTAGAGTTCTCGATTCTTACAACTAATCCACGAAGGAGTAAAATAAAGTAGAAATGGGGCCCGCTTCTAGATTGATTTTACACTTTAATTGCTGATTGTAAGTCGGGATTTTATATGATTTTTGGCTACTGATAAAGGGTTGTAATTGCTTTGATCGCATTGATGTTGCAATGTTGCTAAGCATGCACTTTAATCCTGGCAGTAAGGGCTGATTTGATGTAAACTTGTTTATGGTTAAACGTATGAACTTGTTTTCACTGTTTTTAAAAAAATAAAAAATAATGCGATGCTGACTCTGCCTGTTCCTCTCCTCCTTATGTGTGCTTAATAATCTGCTTGCGTTTAGCATAAATATTTAAAGGTATATATAATTGTATTGAATATGTTTTCCAATAAAAAAATGTGGCCCTGAAGAAGTGATGGATATTGCAAAAGACATGTTAAGGTAGTTTTATCCTTTTTGAATTTGGAATAAAGGAATTCATTTGAATTTACACGTCTTATGTTCCTCACTGTTTCATGTTGGATCAAATTGTTATTTACATACTTAGGTGGGCGACCTGGTATGGTTATAGGAGTGCATTGTTTAAAAAGTTGCAGTTGCACAAGTGCAATGAGGTGGGAGTGAATTTTAGGGGAAGGGTAAAATATTGACATTTCCTATTTTAACTCCAATAAAAATGTTTGCTCATAGCTGCAGAAAAAATGCTGAACACGATTATACCGAACGTTGCATGAAATTAGAACTTTTCTCAAGGAAATACCTTTGTTTGATTTGTATCAAACTGTTCAGTAGTGTTTGAGAAATGTACTTTACAAAAATGTCTAGAGCATTTGATGGTGTCTTGATCCATGTTGTTCATTTTGAGTCTGCAAACCCAAAATTGTGTTAGTTGATCCGAAAGCTCTGATTGGCTTGCCGAAAGAGAAAACTTGCTCTTGTGGCCACATTACAGGACAAAATAACTGCATCCTGGAAAATAAATTAAAGCCCACTTGAGGTCAGGGTGTGCTCACACTGTTTCTGAGGCATGGGGCAGGTGTAGGGGCAAAAAGGTTTTCTAAAGTTTAAGAATAAAAAAAGTCTTTGGTGGGTGGGATCTACACTCTCGTCCAAACTGAGCACCTAACATGCAAACAATAACTGTAACCCCAAATGCAATACTTAAGACTTCATAATATTTATGCCAATAAATAACAGGACTTAACAACACATCATTAGCGAACCACACATCCAAACAAAGAAAATATATTGTATCTGTTAGACCTGACAGCTTTAGGCTGGTCTTCCCCCAAATTATTGCCTACCTCCTACATTTTTCTGATCTTGTTTTTGCTGGTTTTAGGACTCTCAGCACATTACCACTGCTGACGAGTGCTAAAGTGCTTGTGCCATCTCTCCTAAACATGGTAACATTGGCTTAAGCCCTAATTGGCTTATTAAATGTACTTATAAGTCCCTAGTAATGTGCACTACATGTAAGCATGGGCGGATCTAGCGGATCTCGCGTACGTGAAATTGCGGATTTACGGATTTTCCCGTTTTTTGTGTTGGCGCGCGTTCGCGCCGATTTTGGGACAAGTTCGCAATTGCGAACTTACTTTTCGGCTCGCAACTGCCGCGACTATGTTGTTTCTATGTCTGGTTTATCATCACAGGTTCACAGCACCCTCTGTTTCACCACTGCCACCCTCTGGGACACCCATGCCACCCTCTGGTACATCCTCACTGCCACCCATTAGGTTTATGTATCACTGTAGATTATGGTGGTTGAAAAAAGCAAGCACACCTGCCCTTCTTCAACTGCCATCAATTAATTTGTGGGTCATTAATGTGTCAGTAATTTTGAAACTTCCAGTCTGGCTGGCACCTGCTTCCTTCCTTATCTGTAATTTGCTTTTTGTTGCAGTGAAATTTTTTTTCACAGGACCTTTATGGTCTACTTGTAGCTATTCTATGAGCCTGCTGTTTGGGTCATAGCAGGGTCATAGAATAGTTGCAAACTCTGGAGGGGCCCCTCAGGAAGCACTACCTTGAATGTTACTAATGTTAAGTTTGAACTTTTGCACCTGCTCATTGCTTTCAGTTTAGCTAAAATCGTTTTTTCTGCAATTTCGCGTGTTTTTTGGGGCGCGAATCCGTGCGAGATCGATTTCGGAAGCCGCGAATGCGTGCGAATACAAAATTGGTTTTTTTGCGACGTGTATGTTCGCGTGATCTTGCGCGTGTTCGCGAGGCGCTTCTAGCTATACGTTTGCCAAGTTACCCTATCGGTCGTACACGGGCGCGGCCATCTTGTTTGCGTGACGTAATTCCGTTTCCGGCCGCTATGTGTAATCTCGCAAAGTGTGCTGCTCGCTAGTACAATTTCTCGCGTGCTCGCGAGGAAAATCTCGCGCGAACTTACCCACGCGGTCGTGAACGGGCGCGGCCATCTTGTTTCTCATTCATTGCTATGGTTCTGGGCATGCTTTCTCTATCCTCTCTCAATCTCTGCCATCCTTTGCTTGTTTGAAGTTTATTTGATCTAATTTTACTTATTATCTATCCCTCTATTTTTCTAGCTCTATATTTTTGTGTTTTCTGCTGCTTTTAGTTACTTTTAAACTACTTTTTTAAACTCTTTTCTTTTCTTCTTCACTATTCTATTTCTTGTTTATCATTTAACTGTATTTCTGCCCAGACCATGGTAAAGGGAGCCGGGAAGCACCCTGAGAAGGGGAAGGGTCCCGCACCCCGTGCCCGGCTCCCGTGCGGGCGTTTGAGGGGGGAGCAAGTGGTGCCGCGGGAGATCTTCAGCGCGGAGGAAGTGGCGGCACTCATCTTCCACGTCCAGCGCCGCCTCCCCAAGACGATCCTGGGAGGCGGCAAGATCGCGACTGGCTATGGCATCCGGGAGCGCCGCAAGCGGTGGGAGAAGGTGTGCCGGGCCATGTATAAGCTCTCTGGGGTCCGGCGCACATATAACCAGGCCACCCACCGCTGGACCAATGTCATGGACCGGGAACGGGACTTGCTGGACGCGCTCGGCGTAGAGGTCCCCGGGCTTGGTGAGTAGTAGTAGCTATTCATTTACTACTCTGTTTTATCCGGCTCTGTTATTTGCAAATCTTTGTTCTTTACCAAGAGCAATAATGCTGCCGATTACATTGAGGTAAATTATATTTCAAAATCTTCTATGCATTTCAGGTGCACTGCTCTCCTTCTCAGTAGCCTTGCTTGCTACTATGCTTCTTTGTTTTGTATGTTGTGTTCAGAAGCATTTCATTGGCCTGAGAAATTATGTATGAGTGTAGTGTAAAGATAAGAACTGCGTAATGCTAGACACTAAGGGTCATATTTTCAATTACCGGCGCATCCCTGCAAAGTAGCAGGGATGCGGCAGTAATTGTGTGCCATGCCACCACCACCCATTGGCCCAAAACGTCACAGAAGCCTTACGCATCTGTGCCGTAAAGGCAGCGCATTGCTGGAGTTGCGTGCCAACGATGGCGCAGCTCCAGCAATGCTCTGGGGTACCCTATCTCCCCAATGCTGCATCAAGCCGTACGTCGGCTTCAAGCGCGCAGGGTTTGAGTCATGCATCATTGTCCTAAAAGTGACTGATTGACATCTTGTAGATTTCCCTCAGCCACTTTTAGGATTCGTTCCTGCGCAGGTACGCCCTCCCTTGCGCCGGAACGCCCCCTGATGGCGCAGGGCTTTACAACGTGATGCATCGCCCATATGCCCATATGTGTTTTTTTTTAATATATACGCCGCACCAACACCATGGCGAGTCTTTTGTTCTGCCGCTGCGTCACAAAAGGCACGCAACAATGGAGGAAAATGAGCCGCAAGGGACTTCTAAATCAGCCCCAACAGACTGAAGTCCAGTCCTTCCTTTAGACACATGGCTATAAGAAGAAATAGTGGCGGTGGTGGGTGGATTGATAGTTTGAGTATTCACTGATCTGCAAGCAGGATGGACTTTGTCTGTCACTTCGCGTGCTGCGGACTGCTGCCTGCAGTGCCAGGCCTAGGCAAACCTCTTTAGTAGTCTGTTTATTGAGTTACATAGGAACTTTCTAAGTCAACGTTCCGCAAATCAGGCAATACGAATAACGTAGTATACCACATGAGATAGATCCCGTGGAATAGTTGTCTATCTATTTGCTATTTCTCCAAAATATTTTGTTATTGTTCTTTTGAAATGTTTGATTTGGTTGAAAAATCTCATCCATGTTTTCTGGTCTTTCTTTCTTTCATGTTGTACATCAGCTCCCCCCAAGGGCAAGAGGACACAGGAGGAGGGTGCTGAGGATGCAGGCCAGGATCGGGCAGGCGAGGGCTCCTTTGCTGGCCCCAGTAAGTTTACATTTTAATAAAGAGTACCTATTTTTTCCTAGCGTTCCTCATTCGATTTTTTCTAAATCGTCTTTGATCTTCTTGTAGACTGGATATAAATTCTTATCCTGCCTCGAATATGACTCCCTGTGGTATTACTAGACTATTCTTATTAGTCTGTCTGTGTAGCTAACTAAGATTGGACATTTGGCAATTCCATTGGACTCCCATTCTATTCAGCAATAGCTCTATGCACTGTCTCCTTACTGACTAGATAGTGTGGCAGAGTCATTCAGCTCCTGAAGTCACCGATTATTGATCCCCAATGATCTCTAGATTATCGTGCGCAGGACAAGAGAGTACGGAGTCACAGCACAGTCAAGAAGTGTCAGAGGCACTCATGCTTGCAAAAATTCCAAAACCTTTAGCTCATCCACTCTAGTCTGGAGGAACAAAAACCACAGAGTCTATTTAAGTTTAAAAGCTTTATTAAAAGTAAACACATTTATTAAAATCTACTTTGTCATAAAACTATTTAACTGAAAACGGAAAAGTGTTTAGTGCTGACGATTAATTGGACACATTTCTTGTGGTCGAGCAGAGCTCTCACCTGGTTTGAACTTGATCCTGGTCGTGTTCTTAGGAGTCAAGCTTCTGTCTGTTAGGAGAAAAAGTGGTGCGTGTTAAAAATCAAAAGCAAGCATTCATCAGTTGTGCATAAAAGTGCAGCAAGACAACAGCCTTCCCTGGAAAAAGGGACATTTTTACTTTGGAGTAGACACTCACAAATTATTACATTGTATTCAGTTTTTTTAACATTTCTCCTAGACCAAATATTATATAGTAGTGAGTGGTGTATTCTAACATTCTTAAATGTACTTTGTAGGTGTAACATCTGGTGACGGGGCCAGCGCGGAGGTGGCTGTGTTGGGCGAGGACTCGGAGGACTCTGGGGAGGAGTCGGTGCAAGAGCCGGCGGACGGTCCTGTGGGGGTTCAAACGGTGGTGGCGGAAACAGGTAAGCTATATATTCCTTACTTATTGAGATTGAAGACTGCATAGTGTGCTTTCTGCACGGGTGTATTACAAATCAACCAGGTAGTAGCCTCCTCGAAATGTACTTCGACTTAGCTGTGAAGTTTTTGGTGAGAAGAATCCCAATAAGTTCTTAGACGAACGTGATGGATGGGATGAACGAAAAGCGAAAGAAGGGTGTAAGTAAGTGGGACGCGAACTTGTATGATGGCTGGCAAAGAAGAACGATATGTGTTTGCTTGGCCCCCGAGGTGGCTGGGAAGGAAAGAATATGGTATGGTGCATGGCTGGGTCAATGATGAAGCAAGGATGGGTGGAAGGACAGCAGCCTGGGTGGGTGAAACAGAAACTGTATGTGTGCGTATACTTTGACTGAATGGATGCCTGGAGCATGGTATTCTCTGACTCTTAGATAGCACATGTGTATCTAGAGAGAGTAGATGGTCGCCAGATGAACTAAGTGTTACCTTGAAGAGCATGTACCACCGCACCCGCACGTCCGTTCCAGTGCAAGGAAGGCAAGGAAAAGAAATTGTAAATGTGTCCAATACTACCATGAATAGTAGCAGTACTTTGTATTGCGTCTGCAATCACAGCATATATCTGGTTATTACGGTGGACACTCCGTACCTCTCTTAATAACTTTAGTTTACTTGTAGTACGTCATTCATGTGTGGGTGTATCACTGTTCACTCAATATTAAGCAAAGCACCTAAAGTCATCCCATATGTCATCAAATACGTCCCATGTGAAGTGATAGATAATCAAATTAGTTAGCTTCTTCATTTTCCTTTTCTAGTACTCATTTGCACTGTAGGGTGAAAGGTAAATTAATTAAGCAGTAGCCCTTGTAACAGAGTATTCTCAGTGCCACCCGTAATAGAAAAGTAATAGCTTCACCACCTGCATGTACTGGACCGGTACAGTAACGCAAGTCTGTCTCACTCATCATGGTGTGCAACTTTTTTTCTCGGGTGCAAGTTCACTGTGCTGTCCATGTCATTCTGCCGGCTTGCATAAGATAACGTACCAATTTCCCTAAACAAGAGAGAAGAAGAAGAATAAGACTGGTGTACTGTCATAGTCGACTGTAATGTAAGTCCATAGTGGTCGTAGAATTTGTTCATTAAACTACCACCAATGTTAGAGCAAGGATGCAGAAGTGGGAGGTTACATAGATATTGTCCTCAATAGTTATGTACTGTGCTTTCAATTTGCTACTTGTACTGTGACCCAACTTTCGGCTCAATCACTTTGTGTTATTAATGCTAAGGAGCATTGGTTACAGACTATGTCTTTCTTTCTTCATATAGTTGCTCCTTCCAAATCAACAACACAGAGGGAGCAGGCTAGAATGGCCCGGCAACGGAGGCTGGAGGCCACTGTCACCGAATATCGGCGGCTGGTGGCCCTGGAGGAGGAGGAGAACACGCAGTCGAGCGGGGCAACAACAACATCCTCGACTGGGACCACTGCATCCTCTTCCGTGACTAAGCCAGCGGGACCGAGCCGGGCTAACAAAGACAACCGCCACCGCCAAGCAACAGAAATACCAGCTGCCCCCCACAGGAGCTGCAAGGAACGCCAACGCCGCCTACGAGTCCGAATGTCCAACCTGGAGCAGGAGGTCCTGAAGTATAAGAACTTGGTTAAGGGCCTCCGCTCCGAGCTTGCCACCCTCCGCAAGGAGTATGATGCCCATGCCGCAAAATGCACCAGCACCAGCACCCTCCAGTAGTGGAGTGTCCCTTGCCCTTTTTTTATAGACTTTTGGGGGGTGGGATTTGGGAGTTGGGATCGTTTTGGGACGTTTCAAAGACAATCGTTGGGGTTAGGGTGGGTGAGGGAGATTATTTTGTTAGGGCTACATAAATATATTTTTAAACTTTATCTGACCATACCTGTTTTTTACTGCTTTTCAGTCTGGTGGGTGGGGGGCGGGGGTGTAACAGTAACTTTGTTTTCCTGAACAGTCGTAGGACTTTAGTAGTACAACCGTCAATCTCTTGTCTACTCCGAAATAATACTCCATTATACTACCTCCCACCAAACGCTTATCTTACCTGTAATTTGTGTTAGAAATTAGGGCTAGGCCCAGGGCTGGCTCCACGTGAAATGGGGATTAACGTTGTCAATCCTGGGCGGGTGACATTTCCTCATTGCGGTGGTACTAGTGGTGTGACACAGTGGCAGTTGCATGCCTATGGAAAAAAAGAAAATGAAACCTTGTTTGTCCTTACTGTAGCATTACAACGGTTACGGTACGATCGAGAATATAGCAGGTGACAGACAGAACAGTGCCATAATGTAGCCTAACAAATGGTAAAGTATTTGCTTGCAAGTATAACTAGTACTTGCGTTGAATTTATTTGACATTGGCTACTACTACTAGAAGATATAGTACTGAAGCTGAGTAAGTCTAGAAGATATCCTCGTATTCCTTCACCAGCCTGTTGCTATGACCTTATCCTCCCCAGCAAGTGTGTGGAATTATTGATGTCATTTTAGTCAGACATCAAGCAAAACAACACAGCCCGGGGGAAGAGGGTTAGGGTTTGTAAAATGGATGGGAATGGGGGTTTCTTTTTGGGTAGGTTTTGTTGAGAGAAGAAAAAAAAAGCAGAGCATGGACAAACAATAATTGAAGATAAAGACAATCTTTGGTTACAAACTAAAGCTAAGCACATGCAGTCACACTCATAGAATAAAACAATGGATACTGTATCTGTATTGCGTATGTTGTTGGAGTTGTCCTGTTGAATTTGGTAAGTAAGTTGCATGCAGCAAACAATTCCTCTTATTGGCGGCACTCCTCCATTCCAGCTGACGCTTCGTCCATCAATGTTGGTGACCACTGACAGAAGACACCCTGTCCACTGCCTGCCTGGCGGATGTTGACTGAAACCCGGCCTGTAATTATTGAACGGAAAACAGGAAGTGCTATTACAATACCACTGATAAATAAATAAAAGGTATGTACGCTGTGTGGTTCAAAAAGTGACACTTTGATTTCCCTAATAGACAGTACAATATTTTTGAAATTGCGTGCTCTGTCTGAGTCACCTTTTTAAGGATAAATAAGTATGGCCAAAATATTATAGCGGATCTTTCCCCTCAAGTCAAGGTAGGTGTACTGTAAACTGTGTTTTAGAACAAAATTTGACCCTCCCAGCAATGCTCCCACCAAGACCCTTACTAAAGCCAGTCGCAAAAATGTAGAAGAACCCCAATCAGATCTCCAAAAACGATGCCTAGCAGAAAAATGGTTACAAAACGTACTTTGAAAGTAACAGTAGGCCCAAATACAGACCGTGGATTGTATTCAAACCACTTGCAAGCAAGCAAAAGTATCCATAGCCAGCATCGCTCCAACAGTGCTCTACAACACCAGAACTGCGTTGTAATAGAACCCCCCGAAACACATGCAATCCTGCTGCTAGGGCTAACCCTAACGAACCCTAACTTACAAAAAGTGCCAAAACTGGTGTTTCCTTCAGGATTTTGTCCAAAACACTTCTATCCGGTATTAGACCTTCCCAGGAATGCCCCAGGCAAGACCCGCCAACCCACCCGGAAAAAACCACCCGACAACACCCCCAAACAGCGAAAAAGCTAAATCTCATACTTACAATATCTCTCGGCCTTCGGTCCAAACGCGGCGCTGTGCAGCTAGGTCATCATCATCAATCATCATAACTCCTGTTTTCCACCACGGATTTCCTGAAAAGCAAATGCAATCAAGATTAGATTGTCGCAGCAGTGCTTCGACAGAGACCCCGGCCGCAACCCACCCACGAACAGCAGGAAGCCCCCCAAAACGCTACATTGAGCAAGATGACAGAAGAAATAGCAAAAAAAAGGCTGTTCCTTAAGGATTTTGTCCAAAACACTTCTATCCGGTATTAGACCTTCCCAGGAATGCCCCAGGCAAGACCCGCCAACCAACCCACCCGGAAAAAACCACCCGACAACACCCCCAAACAGCGAAAAAGCTAAATCTCATACTTACAATATCTCTCGGCCTTCGGTCCAAACGCGGCGCTGTGCAGCTAGGTCATCATCATCAATCATCATAACTCCTGTTTTCCACCACGGATTTCCTGAAAAGCAAATGCAATCAAGATTAGATTGTCGCAGCAGTGCTTCGACAGAGACCCCGGTCGCAACCCACCCACGAACAGCAGGAAGCCCCCCAAAACGCTACATTGAGCAAGATGACAGAAGAAATAGCAAAAAAAAGGCTGTTCCTTAAGGATTTTGTCCAAAACACTTCTATCCGGTATTAGACCTTCCCAGGAATGCCCCAGGCAAGACCCGCCAACCAACCCACCCGGAAAAAACCACCCGACAACACCCCCAAACAGCGAAAAAGCTAAATCTCATACTTACAATATCTCTCGGCCTTCGGTCCAAACGCGGCGCTGTGCAGCTAGGTCATCATCATCAATCATCATAACTCCTGTTTTCCACCACGGATTTCCTGAAAAGCAAATGCAATCAAGATTAGATTGTCGCAGCAGTGCTCCCAGACACCAAAAATCACCCACAAACACCCGGAACCCCGCCAAAGAGCACCCCAAAGGCAAGCAAGTCAGCAAAAACGGCAAGAAATTTCCACCTCATATTTGGTCCAAAACACTTTTGTCCATTATTAGAGCTTCACAGCAATGGGCCCAAGTCCGTCAACTCACCCGCAAAGAAGTACAACACCCCACAAGTGCTGAGTCTTTCTTCATTGGGCGTAATCCAGCACTCTGCTTTGAGGGAAATCGCAGTCTGGAGGAGGAGGATAGAGGAGCATGTTCTTCAGAACTTGTGAACCTGAGGAATGTAGACTGCGGCACCTTCAAATCAATAAGCAAACAAGTGAAGACAGTTCTGCTGATGGTCTTGTTTTTGGGATTAGGTGATTAAAGTTTGAATTAAATTAACTGTGCAAACCAAAGAAAGAGAGACAAACAGGAATAAAAGTGAATAAGGACGAAAAAGAAAGTTCTTGATTCATTGTCTCATTTTCAGGGCTCGGTGTCAGGGAATAAGAAGAAGATTTCGTCATCATACTCTGCGAATTCAGGCTGGATGAGGTCAGTGCCACCGAACAGAGAACAAATCCCCTCATCTACGTTGCCGTCCTCCTCGTCTTCATGCGGCGTGCTTTCTCGTACTTTGTAATCTGGTGGTATGAGGTGCTGATTCATCTTGATCATTGTCAGCCGCTCCACATTTTTGGGCGAGAGGCGGCTCCGTTTGGGAGTTACAATGCCACCAGCAGCACTGAAAACACGTTCAGAAGACACACTTGCGAGTGGGCAAGACAAATAGTTTATAGCCAGGTTGGAGAGCTGTGGCCACAATTGTTTTTTGCCATGCCAATACTGCAATGGCTCATCATTAAGAAAGACCTCTGTTGAGTCATTCATATAGTCGTGCAACATCGGCTCAAGGTCATCAACGGTTCCTCCACTTTGCTTACTTTTTGCTGTGCCTTTGACATTTTTTCGAGAACCATACCCAAGCAAACTTAGCCAATCCTCTACAACAGCCACTGATACTGTTGTGTGTGGTGCAGATGATCCAGTTGCCTTTAACGGCTGAGAGGTCACTTGTGCCCCAGCCACAGGTGCAGAAGTGGATTCTTGTGACTGGGGATGGCCTGCTGATGCTGATGCTGATGTACTGTCTTCTCCTTCAATAACCTGCCGTTCTTTTTCAAACCTCTTGGCTGACAAGGCTAACCAATGTTTGTACTTTTGAACATCTGCATCAGCAAAAGGAAAGAATGCTTCGCCTGCCAGTGCCTTTTTGTAGCGTGGATCCAGAATAGTAGCACAAATGTAATGCTGTTCTGACTTGATGTTTTTAAGACGTTCATCACCACGTAGGCGCTCTAATAATTTCTCAGACAAAATAAAATGGTCTTTTTTTTTTTCATCTTTTTCAAACTCAGAAGACACCGCCATCAGTTGGTGCTCCAGCATGCACAACAATGGGATAGCTTTTCCCAAATTACAGTCCTCCTGGCTGACTGCACGCGTGAAGAACTCAAAAGGACGAAGCATGTCTGTCAGGCTTTTAACTATGTCCCATTGCGCCGCACCCAACCGCATGTCCTCCTTCTGAGATGTACCCTCTGCGAAGAAATAGTGATCGAGTACCGTATACTGCTCATACAGACGCTCAAGCATGTAGAAGGTTGAGTTCCAACGTGTTGCCACCTCCTGGATGAGTGCTTTCACTGGCATTTGACGTTCAAGTAGCAGTCTCCTCAGATGCTTCCGGGCCTTAAAAGAATGGCTGAAATGGTTGCACATTTTGCGGCAGGTGGCCATTACCTCGAACGCTGGACTGTGTTTATCACTCAAGAATTTTTGAACTACCAGGTTGATACAGTGCGCCAAACACGGCACTCTAAAATAGTCCCCCTGCCACATGGCCTTAACTACATTGGCGCCATTATCCGTGGAAACATAACCAATCATGCGTTTTTGGGGGGATAGCATTTTCAAGACCTTTTTGTTAAACTCTTCCAAAAGGTTTTCTGCTGTGTGACTTTTCTCCAAGCCAAATATGGCTAGTGTTGCATGTTTCCGAGCAGCTTTAAAAACTTGGTCCGGGTCAACACCTGCGTTTAGCTTTGCTTTAACACCTGAAAAAGAGACCCAGTGTGCAGTGATGCACATGTAATCAGCGCCTGCGCCACTGGTCCACATGTCTGTTGTCAGATGTATTGTGTGAACAGCACTCTTCTGCAAAGCTGCCCCAATCGCCTCCAGCACATCTTCATATAGTGCTGGAACCGCAACTCTGGCAAAATAGAACCGGCTAGGAACCTTCCATTTAGGGCAGAGCGTTGCCACTAATTCTAGAAAACCTACCGCTTCTACAAAAGAAAAAGGGAGAAGGTCCACAGCTAGCATTTTAGCCAGCTTAGTGTTATACAGACGCGTCAGTGGGTGGTTGCGTTCATATGGCACGTCTGAAGTAAGCATTGTTCTAATGTTGCCCTGGACCAAGCATTTACGGGCTGATAATGACTTCGTTGACCCAATTTTGCTCGCTGGTGAACTTTTGTGCGTTGGTGTCTCAGTCGCTCCAACACTCTTAGTGTGCCTCACATTGGGTGTGCTGCTGACAGGGGTACTGGGTGTAAGGGAAGTGTTTGACACGTCTTCTTCCTCCTCGTCATCATCAGATGAAACATCAACGTTTCCTTGCATTCGGCCTTTCTTGATCGCATCTAGGTGCGCAAACCATTTCACAGTGTGCTGTCTCCTAAGATGACCTCTCTGGCCTCCGGTACCATAGTTGGTACCTGGCTTACCACGACTAACTGCTTGCTTACAAATGGTACAAATGGCAAACTTTGGATTTTTTGGACAAACAGTAAAGAAGTCCCAAACTGTGGACTTGAAGTGTCTGTGGGACATGGAGGAGGCGGCGATACTGGTGGTGGTGGTCATGAAGCTAATGCCAGATGAAGTGGAGGATCTGGATTGCCCAACTTTTGTACGTTTTGCACTTTCACCGCCACTAATTAAGGTCGAGGTTGACGGAGGTCTCTTCTTGCCAGAAAGAAATATGGAAGCGGGACGAGTTGGTGTACTACTTAACTCCAATGATTGTGGTGTTTCCACTGCCTCCTCATCGACAACATCATCATCATCATCACGCTCAGCAGCTCTTCGGGCTAGGGTCAAAATGTCTGTTTGCTGCATGCCCGCTGGGGCTGCAGTGACCTTTATGATGACTGGGTCGTCGTTGGCAGAGTCTTCATCAGCAGCAGTATCCGCCACTTCTTGTTGAGCCTCATCACACTCCATAACTCTGAGACTTTGGACGAGCTTCCTTTTACGCTTAACTACCTTTGTCGGATCATGGTGTGCCTCACTCTCAGACGGCTTTGGTGCTGGTTCCCAAGTTTGATCCGTATCATCAGAAGGAGGTGTGCTTGAAGAAGATGTAGACACCACCCTTGATCTCTTCCTTGCTAGGGGTGTGGAAGACAATGAAGGATCATCAGGAGGAGTGGCTTCCACAAATGATACCTCGCCTTGATTGTCGATTTCCTGATGTGCCCCTACTTCGGGAGGAACAACTATTGTGGCCACTTGTGACCCTCCATGCACCTCTGCTTGCGCATCTCCTTGCGCTGCCTCTCCTTCCACATGTACTTGGGCTTGTACTTGCACATGTGATTGTTGTTGCGGCTGTGGTTGTTCAACACTCGTCAGATGAGCTACAACAACCTGTGTTGATTGAGGGACATTGCTGCTGCTTTCTTGCGATGAGCCAACATCACTGGTCGATGGTGATTGAAGAACTATACTGGCTGCCTCTGCAGCACTCAAGGGCTTGGACTTAAGTTGGAGTGGTGGTGGTGGTGGCACTGAGCCCAATGGAGCGGGGGTGCTGCTGCCAGCTTGGTCCCCAGCAGATCCCGCTGCTGCTGCAGGCATACTTTATTTTTTACTCCCAAAAAAAGGGGCGGGCGGCACACCAGTGTCCTTGGTAACTTGCTTCTTCTGCTCCTTACTGGCACCTTTCTTGCTAGAGGAGCTACGGGTTACTTTTTTTGGGGCCATCTTCTTCAGAGCAGGTCAGCAGGCAGCAGTTGCACGAGTTGCAGAGGGTTCTGTGTCCAGACGTGACATCGCGTGACGTTATGCTGCACACACACACCGCTGCAAGACTTCTTCCTGGCACTGGTGGTTCTCTTGAGTCTTCTTGTGCACCTAAAAGCAATGGAAGACAGAGGAACATCAGTTCAGTTATACACCCCAAAAAATGGACAAAACACAGAAAAATGAGCACAATCCCATGCCATCCATGATGTTTACATTGAAGACACCCCACAGAAAGACTAGGGACATGCAAGTATGCAACACTCACTACCCCTGGGCATAATGGATGAAAAGTAGGCAAAATAAGTGCATGCCTCAGACACTGCCTCTCTTCAAAATGGCCCCTTACACCCCAAGCACATGTTGCCTGTACCAGCCAGCACTCAAGATGGCCACCACCACCACCCACATGGCCAGTCCACATCAACAGTACACCCCCAAAAAACAGAAAAACAGCCAGAAATCACCACAATCCAATGCCATCCATGATGTTTACATTAAAGAGAGTGAGACCACACCACAGGCACACTCAGTCCATGCACCACCAACCCTGGGCAAAAGGCCACACCAGCAGCCCCCCAAAAACGACAAAAAACAAAAAAATAAGCACAATCCCAGCCCATCCATGGCCTCAATTATGTTTACATTCAAGAAGACACCCCACAGAAAGACTAGGCCCATGCAACACTCACCACCCCTGGGCAAAGGGCCCCACCAGCAGGCCCAAAAAAACAACAAAAAACAATAAAATCAGCACAATCCCAGCCCATCCATGGCCTCAATGGTGTTTAAATTCAAGAAGACACCCCTCAGAAACACTAGGCCCATGCGACACTCACTACCCCTGGGCATAATGGATGAAAAGTAGGCAAAATAAGTGCAGGCCTCAGACACTGCCTCTCCTCAAAATGGCCCCTTACACCCAAAGCACATGTTGCCTGTACCAGCCAGCACTCAAGATGGCCACCACCACCACCCACATGGCCAGTCCACATCAACAGTACACCCCCAAAAAACAGAAAAACAGCCAGAAATCACCACAATCCAATGCCATCCATGATGTTTACATTAAAGAGAGTGAGACCACACCACAGGCACACTCAGTCCATGCACCACCACCCCTGGGCAAAAGGCCACACCAGCAGCCCCCCAAAAACGACAAAAAACAATAAAATAAGCACAATCCCAGCCCATCCATGGCCTCAATTATGTTTAAATTCAAGAAGACACCCCACAGAAAGACTAGGCCCATGCAACACTCACCACCCCTGGGCAAAGGGCCACACCAGCAGGCCCAAAAAAACGACAAAAAACAATAAAATCAGCACAATCCCAGCCCATCCATGGCCTCAATGGTGTTTAAATTCAAGAAGACACCCCTCAGAAACACTAGGCCCATGCAACACTCACTACCCCTGGGCATAATGGATGAAAAATAGGCAAAATAAGTGCAGGCCTCAGACACTGCCTCTCCTCAAAATGGCCCCTTACACCCAAAGCACATGTTGCCTGTACCAGCCAGCACTCAAGATGGCCACCACCACCACCCACATGGCCAGTCCACATCAACAGTACACCCCCAAAAAACAGAAAAACAGCCAGAAATCACCACAATCCAATGCCATCCATGATGTTTACATTAAAGAGAGTGAGACCACACCACAGGCACACTCAGTCCATGCACCACCACCCCTGGGCAAAAGGCCACACCAGCAGCCCCCCAAAAACGACAAAAACAATAAAATAAGCACAATCCCAGCCCATCCATGGCCTCAATTATGTTTAAATTCAAGAAGACACCCCACAGAAAGACTAGGCCCATGCAACACTCACCACCCCTGGGCAAAGGGCCACACCAGCAGGCCCAAAAAAAACGACAAAAAACAATAAAATCAGCACAATCCCAGCCCATCCATGGCCTCAATGGTGTTTAAATTCAAGAAGACACCCCTCAGAAACACTAGGCCCATGCAACACTCACTACCCCTGGGCATAATGGATGAAAAGTAGGCAAAATAAGTGCAGGCCTCAGACACTGCCTCTCCTCAAAATGGCCCCTTACACCCAAGCACATGTTGCCTGTACCAGCCAGCACTCAAGATGGCCACCACCACCACCCACATGGCCAGTCCACATCAACAGTACACCCCCAAAAAACAGAAAAACAGCCAGAAATCACCACAATCCAACGCCATCCATGATGTTTACATTAAAGAGAGTGAGACCACACCACAGGCACACTCAGTCCATGCACCACCACCCCTGGGCAAAAGGCCACACCAGCAGCCCCCCAAAAACGACAAAAAACAATAAAATAAGCACAATCCCAGCCCATCCATGGCCTCAATTATGTTTACATTCAAGAAGACACCCCACAGAAAGACTAGGCCCATGCAACACTCACCACCCCTGGGCAAAGGGCCCCACCAGCAGGCCCAAAAAAACGACAAAAAACAATAAAATCAGCACAATCCCAGCCCATCCATGGCCTCAATGGTGTTTAAATTCAAGAAGACACCCCTCAGAAACACTAGGCCCATGCAACACTCACTACCCCTGGGCCTAATGGATGAAAAGTAGGCAAAATAAGTGCAGGCCTCAGACACTGCCTCTCCTCAAAATGGCCCCTTACACCCAAAGCACATGTTGCCTGTACCAGCCAGCACTCAAGATGGCCACCACCACCACCCACATGGCCAGTCCACATCAACAGTACACCCCCAAAAAACAGAAAAACAGCCAGAAATCACCACAATCCAATGCCATCCATGATGTTTACATTAAAGAGAGTGAGACCACACCACAGGCACACTCAGTCCATGCACCACCACCCCTGGGCAAAAGGCCACACCAGCAGCCCCCCAAAAACGACAAAAAACAATAAAATAAGCACAATCCCAGCCCATCCATGGCCTCAATTATGTTTAAATTCAAGAAGACACCCCACAGAAAAACTAGGCCCATGCAACACTCACCACCCCTGGGCAAAGGGCCACACAAGCAGGCCCAAAAAAAGGACAAAAATCAGCACAATCCCAGCCCATCCATGGCCTCAATGGTGTTTAAATTCAACAAAACAGTTGTATCATGCACCCCTAACCAACCCTGGTCCTACTGGATACTGTGGCTACCCACAATATAATTTATTTAATGTTCTGAAAAAGTTCCAAAATTTTACTTGCAGCAACTGTAATGCCCCAAACAAACTTACTTGTGAAAGTTGATTTCTAATCCAAAAGTGATCCAAAGACAGTCAAAAAGGCCTCAAATCCAAATATCCAGCAGCACCCACAAAAAGTAATCCTTCCAGCTCCAGATCCAAATGAAAGTGACCAGGAGATGGACAAAGCACTGGGAGGAGCCTGCTGGACAGGAACAGGAAGTTGGAGACTGTGGGGCACTTCCTTCCTCCCCCCCCCCCCAAAATGGACTCCTTGCAAAAAAAAAGGCCATGCAAATGTCAACCTGAGGAGTGATTCTGATAAAAATCATAATTTTCTGAAGGTTTATCCTGTTTGCTGGTGATTTTCTTGTGCGAAATTGCAAAATCTCTATTTCGCAAGTGCGAGATTGTTCCTTTCCGCCGCAACTACGTGTTCGCAATTGCGAACTCTCGCGAGGTGTGCTGTGCAAGGTGGCAAGCCGCGATTACGTATTCGCGGGCGCCAAACTCCCGCGGGAACACGCAGCAAGATCTAAAATGGCGCGTCACTCGCAAAAAAAACAACTCGGCAAACGCTAAATGACGGAAAGTGAACGCCGTGCACCACGCCGCGCGCCGCAACCAAGCAAAAAATCCACCGCGAGCGGATTCACGGATTTTCGACAAATTCGCGAGCGTTCGCGGATTGCGAATTTGCCGAAAATCCAAAAAATCCGCGATCGGAGCGGATTTTACGCCCATGCTTAAGTACATGTCCCTTTGGCCTGTATATTAAATGCTACTAGTAGGCCTGCCAAAAAACAATAGGGCGACCCAATAGTCCCAAGGAACTGGGTATAATCAATGACAAGCAAACAATCGTTCCTAAAGGAATAATTTTACACTATTTATAATTTTAGATTTGTCACACTAGTGAACATGAAATCACAGTACTCAAGAGTCAATTTATCAAAAATAATTCATTTTTTTATATCAATCTTTCAAACATATACTTTTTCATTTGCATAGGTCTTGTTCCATATATCCATCCATGTATGGCAACGTAAATCTGTACTGCTACACAGTTTTGTTATTGGAACCAAGAACAAAACATGATGCCGATGCTGATTCATTCACATGTGTCACTACATTTGGATCAGAATCAAATGCAATTAAAAAGATAGTGACAAAGAACTGGCATCTCATACAAAAAGTTGAGCCGCAACTTCCAATACCTCGGTTCACTTTTAAAAGCTCACGTAATCTGAGGGACCATCTTGTAAATGCATACAAAGAACCCACAGTTAGCACAATCCAAAACCTATGGGGACTGACGGCCGTGGTGGGACACTTTCCATGTGGCTCGTGTGTAGCATGCCACACAACTTCAGTGGTTAAGATGTGGTGTATAAATAGAAAAAACTGGGTAATGCGACAACATACAAATTGTCTGACGTGAAATGTGATCTACTGCATAGAATGCCCGTGTGCCCTATATTTTATAGGGAAAACGGCACAAGAAGTCAAAAAGAGAATTATGCAACACCAGTCCCGTATAAGATGAAAAGTGGAGACAGCCCCCTTGGTAGAACATTATATCAAGAAACAGCATTCTCCTAGTGAAATGAAATGGTTTGTTTTGGAAACTGTAAAACAATCAAAAAGGACATATGATATGGATCGCCTGCTTACTCAAAAAGAAAACAGGTGGATGTGGTCAGCTAACACAGTGAAGAAAGGGTTAAACTTTTTTGTGGAATGGCAAGTGTTAGCAACTCTTCGTTGATGCACTAGCTAAACTGTATCTACATGTTTTTTTGGATCAGGAATAATGTTTTATAATAATGAGTTTTATTGATCTAGCTGTTTAGTAAGTGTTTTGATCTTTTGAGTGTCCTATTTCATTATGGATACACATACATTTAATGTAATTGCATGTATTTATATATACAGCCATTACCATTATGATAGTCGGTTTGTAATAAGGAAGTCTAGTGCCTCAGTGTCCATTCCAACATGGCCGACAGTGTACGATATAGACGCGGTCACGTGATTTGGCCGTGATCAAAATGGACACTTAAATATTATGGATGTGGTTTTATACCCTAATAGAGCCTGACACATATATTTAATGTTATTGCCTGTAAAAATCTGTAGCGCTTACCAGGGCAGCTTGGTTTGCCACATTTCCAGCGAGGGCCTCCTTAGAAAGGACTTTTCCGGCCTGCCTGCAGCAGCGGCGCTCTCTGCCATCGAGTGCCGCCGCAGACCAGAGCAGAGACCGGGACTCAGGGGAAACCAGGACTACATCCCCCAGCACTCCTAGCGGCCGGAAGCCGCGCTCCGCGATTTGGCGCCAGGCGGCGCATAAAGACCAGCACCACCCCTAGCAGAGCGGGGAAAATCTGTAGCGCTTACCAGGCCTGTTGGTTTGCCACGTTTCCAGCGAGGGCCTCCTTAGAAAGGATTTTTCCGGCCTGCCTGCAGCAGCGGCGCTCTCTGCCATCGAGTGCCGCCGCAGACCAGAGCAGAGACCGGGACTCAGGGGAAACCAGGACTACATCCCCCAGCACTCCTAGCGGCCGGAAGCCGCGCTCCGCGATTTGGCGCCAGGCGGCGCATAAAGACCAGCACCACCCCTCGCGACGCGGGAGCGCGCGGGGCCGCTCCGGGCTTAGCCCGGGCAAAGGGCGGGCCCTCTGAGGCCCTCAGAGGTCCACAGTCGTCGGGCGGGCCACCCATCTAACGCCCCCCTTCAAAGGTGAGCATTTTCGGCTAGTTGGCTGTTAAAATGGCCAAACGTAATGCTGCCAGCACAACTATAAACACTGTCTCCCAGGACGCTGAAACTTCTGTGTCTCTCATTACGTCTTTTGAGACATTAATAGACACTGCATTCAATGAGATTGCCGAAACTGAGAGGAGGCTTTCCATGGGCTCACCTACCACTAACCAACCAACTGCAACTGGTAGTTTAAGTGGTAACATGCACATATTTCCGGAAGTAATTGTGGGAAAACAACTATCTGTTGCTGTTAATTTGCCAACTGTCCCTGAGAACGAAAACACTATTACATACATAGTCCCTGCCGTAGCTCCGGACCCTACCCTTTCATCATCAACCACTGAGGTCACTGAGAATACAGGAGCTAAGCGGAAAAGAGGCCTAGGAAAACTTACATATAACAAAAGGAAGCAGCCCCCTAGGAGCGTTAATCAACCAACACCACAAAGTATGTGGAACAAGGGGAAGAAACAAAAACAATATACAGTATCCGTGCAGGCTCAACCCCACCTGGATGATGTCGTCGCCATAAACAATGATGGTTTAAATTCAATGACTACCTCTACCCAGACGTAATTTCTCTATGTAAATAGTACCCATTCTAAATCTGAGGGGAATCTCATTGAGACAATTGCGGATACAATTTTTAAGCAACTCGAAGGTCAAATGATCAGACAATTTAATAATATTTTTAAGAGAATTGACAGGCTGGAAACTTTAATCAAAAATGATGATGCTAGAAGAAAAGGCACAGTGTGCTTGGATAAGTTAAGAGGTGAACGTCTGCTAAAAGACCTGGAATCCACTACCCGTGCACTCACTAGTGGCGATTACACAAAAAATGGCAATCCGTCCACAGAAAATAGTGTTAAGGTATCACAAGTTGCAAATGGTCCGCCAATGACTGTACCACCTGTGGCGATCACAAGCACATGGGAAAGTAACCCCCCTGACCCTCCAAGTAGACCTTCCTTGCCCCCCACTGTTACTAGTGCCCCTAAGAATAATCACAAATGTAACTCCATTACAGGCACAACTACGCAGAAGGTTTCTTCAAACCCCAGCCAGCGCTACAATAAGACCCCACATGAAGACACCAGGCCTTTTAAACATCAAGGCCCTGCCTTACATCTTCCACCTGAGGCGTGTCCTTACGTCTTAGTCCTGGCTGGCATTCCACCCCTCAGGGATGGGCAAGGAGAGTCGTGGGTTCAATTGCACAATAAATGTATTGACTGGCTAACCAAGCATAAGGGGGTTGGCTATGATGTTTCCAAAGAAATTATATCTACACGACGAGTAACTTGGGTTGGTCCTCTTTTTAAAAACATTAACGGGGACTGCATCATAGTCAATTTCAGGAACCCTGGCACTGCAAAGTCTCTGTTAAATAAGAACTTTGTTCATCATGGCTCACCCACTGTGGTGACCCCTTTACCGTTGAATTATTTTTATCGCCCCCCACACAGAATGATGCAGCCCCCACCTGTGTTTCCATTACATAACAGGTTCTCAATACTCCACGATTTGGGCACACTGGATTGACTGTCTCCCATTATTGAAGAACCTGTCTCTGTGTGTCCGGCTCTTGATCACACAGTGGAAACATCTTCTGAGGTACTTTCACTAACTCACGAAATTATTCCACTCGAAAGACCGTGTGAACAACAGGGGCAAACTACAACAGCACTCTCCCCAGGAACTGACCAGGACCCTTGCTTGAGGCCCGATAAAAACCTGTCAATCCTTAGTTGGAACATTGCTGGCCTGAAGGCTAAGATGGAAATTACATCTTGGAAGGATTGGGTTATTTGTCATGACGTACTAATGTTCCAAGAAACCTGGTGTACCGATGAGCTGCTACTTGAGGGGTACAGCTGCCATAACAGGATTGTCTCGGCCCCCCCTTTAGGCCGCCCTAGTGGGGGCCTCTCTATCTGGGTCAAAATATCTGCAGAAGTTAAAATTGATACACTCCAAACCAATTGCCCAAGTTTCATGGCATTGGCATACACTAAAAGGACAAGGCTATGTTTGATCAACTTCTATAATAACGACTTTTTGTCCCAACCTAATCGTAATTTTATTCTTTTATTTGAGTTTATTGATGAAATTATGGATGGACAGAATTATGGGAAATTCGACGGTATTTGCATAGGAGGGGATTTCAATGCACACTTACACTTTAGAAACCCCCCCTGTAGAAGAGGTACAGAACTTTTAAATCTCCTTGCAAGTAGAGAACTTGTAAACTGCATGGAGCATGCTGGAATGGAAATCAGCACTGCCCCGTTTCCCACCTTTATTGGTCATGGTAGTGGTACTACGATTGATTATGTATTTGTTTCACCTACTGTGGCTAATGTTTTAACGAAGGCTGAGGTTGTGTGTAAAGTATATAGTGACCATTTCCCTATTGTAATTCACATACTACTTCCGAGGGGTAAGTGCCCACAAAATGAAATAGGTGCAAGAAACTTGGAAGTTTCTACTGACAAATTGAGGGTAATCTGGAGGGGTGTGAATAATAGGGAAATCCTGGCAAAAGTCATCAAAAAACATCCAGTCTTGATTGACATTTGCCTCACCAGCGATGACCACGGGGGTAACATAATCACATCATTTAGTGAACTCTGCTCTGTAGTAAAAAGTGAGATTTCCAGACCTGCTTCGAGGAAATCTGAGGAAATACCTAGATGGTTCGATGCCTTTTGCTCTAAGGCAAATAGGAAGTTAAGGGCTGCTCTAAAATCTGAACCCAGGGATATTCCCCAAATAAGGTTACTGAGAGCAGAGTATAAATCTACCCTACGTAATAGAACCAATGAACTGGTTAAGACTCACTGGGATTCCCTGGCACGCTCGGCCGAATTGAAAGACACTACCGGGTTTTGGAGGGAGGTAAAGAACCTAAGATCCATAGGCTCGAACCTAACGGCAATTAATTGCAACATCACCGGATCTACATGGGTTGAACATTTTGCTAAAATTTATGCTACACCGGACAACCCCGTTCTAACCTCCCTCCCCTTAAGCCCCCTTAACATCTCTGTGTCTGAGGTCGAGGATGCTATAGTTGAAAGCGCAGGAAATAAAGCGCCTGGCCCTGACGGGCTCTCAATTGATCAGCTAAAGTGTGAACTTAACTTTTGGGCCCCATTGCTTTGTAATGTTTTCAACAACCTAACGAACGAACACATTCCCGAAACATGGACATGTAGCACTATCGTGCCCATTTTTAAAAAAGGGGACAGGTTGGACCCCGGGTGCTACCGCCCCATATCGTTAATCGATAATACTTTGAAAGTTTTGGGGAGGGTTATTTTTAAAAGGATTAAAACCTGGGCAGACGAGAGTAAGATTCTACATCCCAGCCAGCTTGGTTTTCGTAGCAATGTGGGCACGGTGGAACAATGTCTGAACTTGAGTTTGATCATGGCAAAATATAACACTGCTAAAAAATCTCCTTTATATTTTGGTTTTATGGACTTAAGTTCTGCCTTTGATTTTGTTAACCGTTCCCGTTTATGGTCCACTCTTCTTAATTATGGCTTGGATGATTATCTGGTGAACTTTTTAGCCTTTTTACATAGTGACCTAAGAGCCCGTGTGCGCATTAACCAGTCTGGCGAAGTCTCTGACGACATTAGTATTGGTAGGGGGGTCAGACAGGGATGCGTGCTGGCCCCCCTCCTCTTTTTATTCTATACATTAATAATTTGAGCTCCTCGCTGAGTACTTTATCAAAAGATGTACCCTATGTGAATGGAGTTCCCACACCCACCCTCCTTTACGCTGATGATGCGGTCCTAATGGGCCGCACACCAAAGGCACTACGTATTTTAATCTCAGGCTTTGTCCATTTTATGGCAGACCTAGGCCTGACCACTAATTTTAAAAAATCTCCAATTATGAGCTGTGGCCCCAAAAAATATAAAATTGCTGAGATTAAATCAGGGTCAAATGTTTTGAAAAGCACTTGTACTTTTCCCTATCTGGGGTTGCTATTTTCGAGTACTGGTTCGTGGCAACCACATGTTTCTTATGCTAGGAATAAGTTGGGTAAAGCTATAAATTGTGTCACCTCTTTGAGACAACCCACCCACGCTGATGTGATTACACCACTAGTAAAGATTTACCAAACCCAATGCATCCCAACTGGTACTTATGGCGCCGAGGTTTGGGGTTACACAAACTGCACCCATATCCAAACCGAAGAAAATAGGTTTTGTCGGAAGGTGCTGGGTGGGGTCATTTGTTCCCCTCACTATATATGCCATAATGAATTAAACATCTCATATATAGAAGATTTTGTAAAATCAAGACCAGCACTCTTCTGGCTAAAGTTATGGATTAACCCGGCTGCCACTTTGACCCGCGATATAATCTTGGACTGCCTAAAATGTGACAGGGCACACTGCATACCATGGTTAAAAGCTGTAAAAGAATGCCTCGACAGCGTAGGATATGGTTATTTGTTTACTTCACCCAGTTTAATAAATCGTTCCCACAAGATTATCATTCATAGGGCACTATATCATCAGTATAGAGAAGAGCGGGAAAGGAAAAACCTGTCAAGGTGTACCGTTATAAAATATATGGGCTATTCTGAACTTCAAATTAAACATCCGGGCCCCCCACACAGATATTTACGTTTACACCTTGGCAGATGGAATAGGAGCTTACTGTTTCGCTTTCGCGATGGGAGCATAGTAAATTTACTAAACTTCCCTTTGGGTTACAACAAACATTTAGAAACTCTGTATTGTCCTTGTAACCCAAATATGAAACAGAGCCTTATGCACTTTTGGTTTTTCTGTGGTTTTTATAAAATTTTCTCCGCTCATTATTTAATGCCCTACTGTAGAAAATATAAGTTAACTTGCTTTAAAAAAGCACTGAGGACCTTTTTATTACTGGGATCAGATGAAGTAATATTCAGAGTGAGCTGCTTTCTCAAAGCTGCCGTTCGATCACGAGCCACTTTATATATTGATGTATAACATCTGCATATTGTATTTTCTATGCACTTTATAAACTCTCTCTATTGCACATTGGGCACTTTTTGCTTCTTTGCACATGACTGACGAGGACCAATAAATGCTGCTGCTATTATTCATCCATCTTTTTAATTTTGTCTGTTAGAAAACATTTTAAACTGTATATAATGCTGTTTTTAAAAAGGAGGGACATTCTTTGTGTTATTGTGTAATTGATTGATTGGTTTATGTCTTTTTTCCAGCTGTCATATTATTATTGTACTGTATTGTTTTAAAGCTGTACTTGTATGCACTTTTATGGATGTTTTTATTCCGAATAAAGATCTTTTGACTTGACTTGACTATTGCCTGTATCTATATACACAGCCATTACTGTTATGATAGTCGGTTTGCAATAAGGAAGTCTAGTGCTTCAGTGTCCATTCCGATATGGCTGACAGTGTACGATATAGACGTGGTCACGTGATTTGGCCGTGATCAAATCGGAGACTTAAATATTACGGATGTAGTGAAATACCCTAATAGAGCTTGACTCTAGATTTTATAGAGAGTATTTGGGATTGAATGCATTGCCTAGTAACAAACAAAGGTAGCTCTAAGGGCGTAGCAATGTTCCAGTGACCATTCTAATAGGGCCGCTATTACAGGCCATGATTGTGATCACATGATTTCTTCCGGGTCACGTGATCGGACCCCGGATGAATTTGAAATAGGAGGAAGACGCCGGTAATTGCTCGACGTTCCTGACGAGAGAGGGCGGACGAGGTGATTGCTTTTTCACACAAGTAATGTGATTTCCAGTTGAAACACGAAGTAGAGGTAGATTCTGACTGAGTTTTACAGTTAGTCTATAATATAGTATTTACATATCTTCGTTTCAGATACTGCGAGGGCAACTTTGTGGCTTTCGTTACTGCTGTATAATTGTGAGTACATATTCGCGTTTTCTGACTTTGCTTTATTAATTGGATATAACTTTGATGTAGCCTGAGGTTTTCACGCTCATAGGTCTGTCTGTTTGATTGTTTCATTTAGAACATCATTAGAGGCAGAAGGTAAGACCGCATGATGAGGCTTGGTCTCTGTCTCTTTTTTTGTATGTTACCAACACATGTATAAAACGGCTAATGGTAGTGGTTTGTTTTATAGGACCAGAGAATTTGCGGCAATAATTGTTGTGAGTATTAGAATACCACGATTGGTTCAACCAGTGGGTGCATGACACGAAGGGGCATGACCACTGAGTGTATATGTTTGTCTTATACGTATTGGTTAATTGGTGTGTATTGGTCTTTGGCACCGGTGGTGAGGTGTTGGGTTAATTGTATATATAAACGAGCACTGGAATTGGTAGTATCACCTAGTTGGGTGTGAGCAGACGATTCATATCATGTTCTCAAGAGATTTTATGTATATAACTGATTATACCTATGTTGTTTTGTTATAGATTCATGGTGCAACACATGTCCTGATGATGGTCTCATTGAATGGCTTTATGTGAGACCAAAACGTCGACGATATTGACGCTTTTTTGTATATATTATCATCACTGAATGGATTTCAAATATGTATATAATTATTAGATAATGTATATATGGTTGATTTGTAAATACTGTGCATATAGCTGAGAAAAGTGTCAAAACGTACTGCACATGTCAAAAAACTGAGTAGCAGTACAGATTTACGTTGCCGTACATGGATGGATATATGGAACAAGACCTATGCAAATGAAAAAGTATATGTTTGAAAAATTGATATAAAAAAAGAAATAATTTTTGATAAATTGACTCTTGAGTACTGTGATTTCATGTTCACTAGTGTGACAAATCTAAAATTATAAATAGTGTAAAATTATTCCTTTAGGAACGATTGTTTGCTTGTCACTAGTAGGCCTGCAGCGCTCATTGTGCCAAATTACTTTAGTAGCCCTCTAACCATGGCTCAGGCCTGCCATTGCGGAGTTTGTATGAGCAGTTGTAAACTGCAATGTCGACCTGGCAAGTTAAACCTCTTGCCAGGACTAAACTTTCCATTTTTATACATGCAAGTCATCCCTAAGGTAGCCCATGTCTAACCCACAGGGCAGGGTGCAATGTATTTAAAAGGCATGTGCTTTTAGAATTTACATGTCTTGATACTGAAAAACTTCAATTTTCCTTTCTCACTATCGCAAGGACTATCTCTCCCATAGGATAACATTGGGATTCATTTATTACACCTCCTAAGTGTAATTCCCAATTGTGAAGAGATAGACTTTGCAAGTTTGCTATTACTGGAATCAAAATGGCCACTCACCGGTATTTGGATTTGGTGAACTGCTGCTTACTTGTGTCTGGCGAGGGATCTCTACCACTACTTGCTGACTGTATCCCGTTTTGCTGTGCCTGAGCTGACGCTCTCTTCCCTCATTGCTCCGTGGTGCGCCTCCCCTTGACTCGCTGGTGTGAGCGTGAGCTGCAATCCGCACGCTCTGCCCATCGCTCCCAGCTGGAGTCAGAAGGGTTGAGGCCAGGGAGAAAAACTACAGCGCGCCAAGCCTGGGGGACTGCGAGGACCAGAAATCCCAGCTGGGGTCAGCTGGTTCCTCTTCCCCCAGGCGACACGCCCACGGACACGCCCACTGACGAAAAGTAGAAAAATCAAATCGCCTCCCGTGACGCGGGACGCGCGCGGGACCAAGCGCGGGTCTAAGCCCGGACAAAGGGCGGGCCGTCTGTGGCCGTCCGGGGACGACCGAGGACGGGACGGCCTACCCCTTTTTCATCTAATCTAGGGATTCACGAATACTTGAAATAGAAAAAGGATTCGAAACAACACAATCTAGGTAAGCCAGAACTTCTTTACATGTTCATGTATAGGAGCTGACGAAAACTGAGGAACTTACATAGCAATATACGGATAATTACCGGAAAATAAAAATTCCATTTATATTAAATATCCCTTACATCAACATCCGAAATAAATTGATCAAAACATCTGAATAACCAGCTGTGACGATTATAATTAACAGCTGATACCCGGCCCCAACATGAGGGCACTAAAACAATTACGCTCACGTACAATCTACATGAAACGCATGGGTACTGACGCAGCTGTTAGAAAATCAACAGATAAATCAATGAAATCGGGTCAATTATCATATACTCCAGCCATAAATAAATATTTTTCTACCCTTTCCACGAAAAAATATTCATCCTTTTTTACATTAGAAGAACAAGATAAGTTAGACCTTACAATAGATAGGGTACAGCAAGAATTGCTACTTTCCTCCGATCAGAGACTTCACAAACAAGAATCCTTAATTATAGAGAACAGCTTGGCAAAGACTTCTTTTCTTGTAGAGCGCCAAACATCGCTACTAGATATGTCCCAAATAAAGTCTATAACACCAACAAAACTACAAGATAATGCACTACTTTTGGAGGTATCGGTAAGCAACATCACAAAAGGAGAACACGAAAAATCAGAAATATCACTTAGTCAAAATCAGCCATTAACCAGCTCACCAGAAAAATCACCCAAACTTTTCTTCAATCACGCTAACTCCGTTGACCCTAACTTTACTAATTTAAATTTAAACTCTGTAAACACTGTTCCTCCCTTGTCAAATGCATTATTTTCACTGCAGGAAATCCTAGAATCAGTACTTACCCATCTTGGTCAAATTCTAGTCAATTCTGACGATACACTAGACGTGCAAATAGGAATCTTAAAATTTTTGGTCGAAGAAAAAAGGAAAAAAGATTTAACCAAAGCAACACCTAATGAACATGAATCGGTCAAAACGCCTCTAAAAGAAGACTGCCATACTAATGGAATAAAAAATCTAAACCAACTGGAAGCAAGCACTCAAACGACTGATGTGGTAATAATCGAGACCAAAACTAAGGATACAAAAAATAAGAAAAAACATCCTATTACCTATTCACTTAAAAAACTGTTTAGAGAAGAACCGGAAAACACCATCGAAAATGATATTAAGTACTATCCCATCTTCTCTAATAAAGTAATCAACACCAATCCAGATCGGATAGCTCGGGATACGAAATTAGAGTCATCAAGAGTTATTACCGATCAGGAACCCAGTCAGATAGAAAAGACCGAAAAAAGTAATGAGCGGGAAAAAGCAAGAGGGAAGAAAAAGAGAAGAAAGCCTCTGAGAAGAATACAGAAGAAAAAAGGGGATAAACTTACATTTCAAAAATCTACACCACCAAGTTCTGTGAGCTCTCAAATAATTAAAAAAACACCTCAAGCAAAAACTCCGCTGGCGTACTCATTGAATCCAAAAGCAGAAGAATATTGTCCGATAATAGAAAACCGATCAACTCCGCAAAAGTCCATGGATATAAATAATTTATATGAAAAGAAATCCCAACAACGGGAAGAAATCTCATCTAAACATATTATAATAGAAGAACTCTTTCCAACAGACAAAATGCCGTTCAATCGCAGTAGAATAATTAATCTTTTACAAGAAATTCCATCTTTGACCTCTCTCACAAGCAAGGAAATTGACCTAGTACTCTTTCCAAATAAAGAAAATAATAAATTAGTACAGGTATCCTTTTTTTCTCCAGTTCTTCCTAGAATAATAATTAGAGAGAAGGAAATTCTCCATAGAAACGGCTACGATGTAATTTCAGCACCAGACTTCAAAACCAACATACAAACTAATTGCACAATTGGACAAACTCAAAGAAGAAATGATAACTTTGGCTTAAAAAGGGGAGAAGCTGTATTAAATACCAAGAGAAAAGACACACTCAAAATACAAGTAACGCATGGCGAAAGGTCAGTTTGGTCTCGGGAACCAAGATTAAGTGACACAGAGAACCCTATAACATCCTGGGCATGGCTATCAGAGACTCTAAACAGCAAAAAAATGGATAAACCTCAACAACATCAGGTTTAGCAAAGGTTTGTCGTTATTAACTTGGAACCTGGCTGGGAAATCTGTGAAAAAAATGAAAAATGCAATTAAGGATTTCCCAGACATTATAGCCCTTCAGGAAACATGGTCAACTGATCCCTTTATACAAAAAGGGTACTATGTTTATGAAACTCTGGCAAAAAAATCTAAAAGAGGACATGCCAAGGGAGGTCTGGCCATTTTATTAAAAGAAGAATATTCCTGGTCACAAGAAATAATTAATACTAATACTGATAATCTGCAATGTGTAAAGGTGTCACTTAAAACTCAAACATCAGTTACTTATGAAAAAATACTACTTTTCAATATTTATGCGCCCCCCAATAGTAATTATGACTTGTTGTTTGACCATCTAATGGAGACTATTATGCACATTATTGAAGATCAACTTTACATGCCATATATCATTATGGGAGATTTAAATGCTAAAATCTCAAATAGTGAACTTAAGAAATGGGCACTCTTATTTAAAGAGGAATCTCTGGAAATATCTCTTCCAGAGTTACCGAAAGGAGTTAAATCAGATAAGAGAGGACGCTCATTATTATCAATTCTTCCGAGTATAAATGGGATAATATTAAATGGTAACGCCAACGGAGACAAACCGGCATCCTACACGAGGCGGGGAAATGGATCTCCCTCTATCCTTGATTATTTTATATGTGGGATTGAAGAGAAAGAACAAATTATCCAACTCTCGATTAAATTTAACGAGGAAAGTGATCATGCACTATTATATTTAACAACTAAATGGAATGCACAGTCTTCTTTTCAGAACCAGTTAATATTTCACAAACCCAATACGGAAGTAAACACAAAGAAGTGTCGTATATATTGGAGCACTGAAAAATTAGACCATTTGAATACTATACTTTCTCATACTCAGTTATTGACTACCATCTATTCAGATGACCCTATTGTGAACTTTGAACTTATCATTGACAAGCTTAAGCTTGCCTTACAAAGTAAGTTACAAATAGATACACAGATAAAAAGTAAACGTAGCAGTAAAAATAAAAATTGGAATCAACCCAATATAAAAAAACTTAATCGGTTGATTCGAGCCCAGTATTTGAATTTCTCATCTGAAACAAAAACGGAAATTAACAGATTAAAGAACCAAATACGACGAGAAAAAATTAAACAGAAAAAACTGAAGCAGGACGCTAACTGGATAGATATCCAACTAGCAGCCAAGCAAAATAACCAACGCAAATACTGGTCCTTGGTTGCGAAATTTACTGGAACCAAAAAAAAGCTGGAAGCAATTCCTGTTTCAGAGGAAGACTGGGATACATACCTTAGCGAGCTGTACAAACCAAATCAGATCAATAAGGCAAGAGAGGCAGATGAACGACTTATGGAAACGAATGATTCTAAAATCAACAAAACTTCGGCAGCATCTATCGCCATGAATATAAGAACGGCAAGAAGCACGGGTGCCTCTGGCCCTGATCAGATCCCTATTAAGATCTACCAACTCGACCAAAAAAAGTGGGGTCTGGTGCTTTCACCACTATTTAATTACATATTCGATACCGGCAAAATACCAAACTCCTGGAAGGGAAGTATAATTATCCCGATTTACAAAAAAGGAAAAAGATCTACACCAGGGAATTATAGACAAATAGCGCTCATGGACGCAGCCGGGAAGATATTTGCAGCAGAAATTCTGAATAGATTGAAAGCTTGGGCATTTACAACCGGACAAATTCCTATGTTTCAGTCTGGATTTCGTCCGAACCACTCTGTTACAGATAACATAGCAATCTTCCAGACAATTTTAGATAAATACGCATCAGGGAAAAAACAACCCATATATGCAGCGTTCATCGATTATTCTACGGCCTTTGACCGTGTCGATAGACCGACACTGTGGTCAAAATTAAGAAGGATGGGCATTCCTGAATCACTATTACAACTTATAGTGAACTTACACAGTAACACCTGGTGCCGGGTTCAAATGGGGCGAGATAAGGGCCTGACGAAGAAAATATGGACATTCAATGGTCTAAAACAAGGGTGTCTTCTGGCTCCAATTTTATTCTCTCTGTATTTAAGTGACTTACCATCCCAACTTCAATTAGGATTATGTACTCCTCCAAAGATTGCCACCGAGTGCATTCATACGCTGCTGTACGCGGACGACATAGTCATGTTTGACCTAACACCGTTCGGACTTCAAAATCTTTTAGATATCTTACATAACTACTCGAGGAAGAACTTTCTTATCCCAAACATAAATAAAACCAAAGTGGTTGTATTTTCAAAAAAGAAGAAACGTGTAAGGTATGAATGGAAGCACGTAAAATGAATAATACCAAACAAATTGAACATCTTAAAAAGAAAGGTGATCTACATGCTGGGGCCCTGTCACGCTTATACTCAGCCGCTGGGAACAGACATTTCTCTGCACTAATACAAGTCTATAAAGCCAAGATTCCACCGGTTTTGTCATACGCCTCGGAATATATCCTTTTAAAACAATGGGCATATATGGACCTACAAGAAGGCAAAATATTAAAAAAATTAATGAAAGTTTCTACATCTACACCAGTACAGGCGTTGAGACTAGAATGTTCCATCACGAGCGCATATGTCACAGCGATAACAAGCATCATCAGGTGGGCTTATAACCTCCTTCATTCAAAAGAAGGAACTTTACGAAACTTGTTAAAAGTTGAGACATTTAATAAAGATTCTGTCTCTCTCACCTTCTCTATAAACATGAAAGAGGCATTCCAGCTTGCAAAAATTAGTTTGGAAATTTTGTCAACATGGACACCTGCACAACTAAAACTTTTTTTAAAAAACTTTTCCCCCAAACTGAGCTATGAGCTTGACCATATTTACTGTAAAAAACTATCTGTGTATAGGATCTATGCAGATTCCCAGGAATACAAACAAAAACAGCCGTACCTGGGATATACTCTGGCACACGGCGCAAGGCGAGTGATCATGATGTTGCGTCTAGGCATACTCCCAGTATTAACCTTTAGTTCTTCCTGGAGTCTAGATAGCTCCGCGCTATGCACCCTCTGTCAGGGGGGCATACAGAACTTGGAACACCTTCTTTTCATATGTCCAAATGAGAAAATTGTAAATGCAAGGTTAACATGTATTGAATCCAACTATCGGTCCTGTAGGATTGTTAAAACTAAAGATTTTTTAACATTATGTAAAAATCCACCTAACGAATATGTCTGTTACAGAATTTTTAAGTTCTTGAAAATTTCACTGAAAATGTATTAATTTGTATGGAAACTTAAGTGTATTTTTATATTTTATCAAATTTGTGGTCCTCAATAGAGTACCGTAACAAATAAAAACTTTTGACTTTGACTTTGACTTTGGAATCAAAATGTAAAATTACAGCTCATGATGAATTTGGATTTTAGATTCCTCCGTAGCAAATGCCACTTTTAGAAAGTTGGTATTTACTTACTGTAGCCATTTGATGCCTTCTGCCTGTCTCTGAATGCATGTCTGGGTTGGTGACAGCTGGGCTTTGTGCATTACCGCTAGACAGCCACACACAAAGGGAGCTTAGGTGTGACAGATTGGCAATCCACATCCTGATGGGCTATCTTGGACAGGATGGGAGGAAGAGGCTGACTCCTATACTTGAATGGCCAGTGTCCTGTTCCCACGCAGAGGGCTGCATACCCATCTGTAAGCCACAGAAGGAAGGACAGGGACTCTGTGCACGTCAAAGCTTTCTTTGAAGTCTCCCCCACTTCAAAGGCACCTCTGATTAGAAGTACTAGACCTCTGACACTATGAGTTTAGTACACTTTTGGACCATTTGAATTCTCTTCCAGGAAGAAGAGCTTATGTGCTGCTGAAGAGTCTACCACTCTGCTGGAATGATGCTTTTCTCTTGTCATGCGGTGCTATTGCCTTGGTGATGTGCTCTGCTGTCTGCTGTTCTCCTGCCTGGGTGAGTAAAGGACCTGAATAACTTGAACCCAGAATGATTCCAAGGGCTTGCCTCCTCTTCTAAGCCTCAGGAGTAGCAAAGACTTCTCCTACCTGCATGTGCACCAGAATGCTACAAGCTGTGAATCTGCCCTACCAAGTCGTGCCACTTCAGTCCTGGACTCTTGAAAGTGACGTCTAAGGTGCTTCTTTATCCAGAACCCATGCATCCTCATTGGAATCGGCGCATCATTGCCTTTGCATGAGTCGGAGCAAGCACATCCTCGTCATTGCATGGAGTGGACCCGGCACATCACCTTCGGAACTAGCGCATTGCCTTCGGAATGGATACCTCGCCTACTGCGGGAGCAGCAGCCACTCATCGCATTCAGAACCAGTGCCTCACACTCAGAACCGATGCATTGCCGCAGCTGCATGGAGAAAATCAAATCATCTTGTGCACTGCATGTCTTGACACCAACACATCACTTTGGCTGCACCTCGCATCTTCGTCGATAATGATGCATCGCAGATCAAGGTACTTTAGTTTGTTGGCCCAAGTGGGTCCCTGTATCTGGACTATACTTCATCGTGGTTAGCTTGAACTTTTGTCTTGCACGACCAAATAACCCATTTAAGTGCTTATTGCTTCTAAGTGCTATTTTGACATTTATTATTTGAAAATTCGTATCTCTACTTCTACTTGTAAATGTAAATTGATACTTGTATAGCGCACTACTCACCCGCAAGGGTCTCAAGGCGCTTGTACGAATACCGCTGTGGAACCCATCATGGCTTTCCCTGTGAGGTGTCCACTCCTGGGCACCCCCAAGGTGGAGGCCAGGCATCCTTAGCGTTGTGGGGATTAAGCAAGCTATTGCCCAGAGTTGCAGAGTGGGACTCCATGATTGGAATAGGCACAGAGGCGAGAATTATCAGGTCCGTGGAATTTTTGAGCCCAAGACCCGCCGAGGCCGGGAATTGAACCCTGGTCCCGGGCTAGACCTCTGCATCAGGGTCTGCCGCTCTAACCATTGAGCCACACTTCTCCACTTCTTGTTGGATGTTCCCTGTGTTACTGTTTGAAGTGTTGCACAAACACTTCACACTTTCAAGCACATGCATCAAGGTAGGATTTTGCGAGTCAATCGCAATTAAGGACTTGAAAAAGCCTATGCATGTAGGAATCGCTGCAAAAATAGCGTTTCCTACACATTCCCCAATTGCGCATGCAATTTCAGGGTGCAAGGCTGTCAAAAGGACACCCTGTTGCACCTCAGAAGCTGATCTGTGCACATATGTTGCAAACACACATGCCCTAAGGGCATGTCTGTGCGCAACATGAAACTTAAAAAAATGCAAAAAAGTGCATTAGTCAAAGTTTTTGCAAATTACCATGAAGTTCAACTTCATGGTAATTTCCGTCCCCTATTAGCCAAATCGCTATTTTTTTTTCTTTAATGCATTACATTTAAGGAATCTCAATTTGCGATTCCTTGAATGCAAAAATACAAAAATACTGGGTGCAAACGGGCAGATTCTGAGAATCTGCCCGTTTGTGACCGGTTTTTCTTTTGATGCATGTGCCTGGTAGTCCCTTAAGTTATGGCTGACTGCTCTGTGCCAAGCTACCAGAGGGAGACCATAGGGTAACTTAGGGTGTGTTCTGATTTACCCTGACAAGGATTGTGGTTCTTGCTTGGGCAGAGTACATAACTCTGCCAACCAGAAACCCATTTTCTATGAGTATCCATAGTAATTGTAATTGATAATGTCAATGGGAAGGTGATATATAATATCACTAGTGATGTACTCAGTCCAACTTGTGATGTCATCTGCCGTATGATGGGTGAGGTCATGAGCATTGCATTTGAGGTGAGAGTTGTGGTTTGCACAGCGCCTGCATGCCCACCTCATGAATCTCTCCCATATTTCTGTACCTTGTTAAGACAATCACCCCCATCCAATTTGCAGCCAATCATAAAAGACTCTGAGAAGATATTGCCATTAACACAAATCCTCCAAATGGATGGTAACAGTGTTTCATAGACATACATGTAGAAAGGCTTAGGAGTGGTTGAGTTTGGCAGAGACTTAAAATAGGCGTTCAGCATTTGGGGAGGCAGAGCTAAACCTTTGGGGGACAAGGCACTAAGTGTGCAAGACGAAGAAGTGAAAGGGGCTACAAAGACTTTGATCGACTAATGATATCACCAATTATTGCACAAGGAGGAAAACCCACTTTCTAATTCATGAACACAGACACACAACATATGATACCCAAGTTACAATCTTTGAGTGAGGGCTATGTATTATTGTTGGATGATGTGATATTAATGTACCAACAAACCCAAAGTTCACATTCTCAGTGTCACAAGTTTGTGCTAAATAACAGGATGTACTGACCCAACGATCCCTTGCACAACTACAAATTGAATTTAGATCTCTCTGTCTTGGTTGTAAACCTAGAGTGCATGTACCCAGGCCTTAATGACCCAGTAGGAATGAATTTGCACTCTTAGATGCCAAAATGTTTGCTTTGTGTAAAAATATTCCCACGCCTAGTATACTTAATCGGAATAGGTTGAACATACTATATACAAAGTACATTTTGATAATTCTGCCTGCATGGTGAATATGGCCAATTCAATAATTTGGTTGTAAGGTCCGGCGTGTGGGTATTTTGGGGTGGGTCGGCCTTTTAAAATTTGATCAATGACCAAAATTGTATACGTTTTTGTTCTATTTTACTAACAATTTTCAGGTAGTTACCCCACCAGGAACACACACAAGTTTACTACTTTCAAGGGCGGAATAAGGGCTCTTCCATAGTGGATGAAGAGGGAAGAACTCCATATTGAATGAATGTGTATGGGAAATGGATTCTGCACGAGGAAAAATTGTTTCAAGATGGAGTGAAAAATTCGACTGTCATGTTACATTTTCAGCATGTGTCTTGTTGTGGAAGTTAATACTACATGCTAACCTTGTCTCACAGATTTCCAGAAGTGTATTCGGAAATTTGGTGAGCAGGCCAAAATTTCTCCCGAAATGTGGTCTAAACATAGGAGTTAACTTCCGAAATAATATTTCCATTTGTTCACCCTTCCCTTTAGGAATTGGGCATCGGAGTTTATTGACTATTGACCTGTTGTGAGTTGAGCACATGGATTACCGTTTTAACCCTGTAACGTGCAGACAAAATATGAAAAGTCCTGAAAGCGAAACTTACAAAATTTGGCAAATAACAAAGGGCATTAAAAGCAATATAACTACTCTTCACTGAAGGTCAGGTTAAGGTCAAAGTCAGTCATGACATCCAAATTTCGGTACTCTGCACGAACCCGACATTAATAAGGAAGTTGAGTTCGGTGCTTTCGTGCCCTGATTTTAGTAATCTGTCTGGTTTCTCTTCTTTGTAAAGGCAGAAAACGAGGAAGTGATTTCTCTCTAATAAAAAGAAATCTAAATGATTTCCACCACAAAAGGCATTTCCTCATATACCCCGTCATCAGATGTAGCAAGATGATCATAATGAAACCAAAGCTGAGAGGTAACGCCAGCCTTCGGAATTCACCTTACCTATGATTCCACTACTGAAGCAGGAGTATTTGTTCCCTTTTTGGAAACGTGTGAAACGAAGGTCGTCAGATTAAATTCTTCAGTAGAAGAGTGCTGGGAGCCTTAATGAGGCAAGGAAAGAACCACATCAGCTACCCATTTGATAGTGAAAGACAGACATATTTGGGATGCAGTCAATCACATCTATGCCTGGAACCTGGTGCCACTGCACCTGCTGCTTATAAGGTCTTAAAGGACTGCTTTATCTAACAGCAATGTTTCTTGTTCTTTAGGTCTCAAAAGCTACTATGCAGCGCAGGGGTTTTTCAGGGGAGTTCCAGAGGAGTTACTGAGGAAATGCAAAGAACATAAATTGACTATCGGCAATGACGTATTAGATGTTGACAAATACTTGTAAATACGCGTATCTGTAGACCCCACTTTGCAGCTGACCAAGGCACTCATTACAAGAGGCACAAACAACCCCCATTATCTTTCTCTTGTGGGGGTCTCAGTGGTATCAGGAGACAGGAAATATTGGGGATTACAAGTTTTGAGGAATAACATGCAGGGATCGAATTTACCGTGCCGTTTTACACGTTTTCCCTAGTATTTCACACAGAGACTTCTGTTTACAAAAGGTGAAATCTCAGGGTGGACACCAAGGGACTGCGGTATTACGGCATAATGTATAATTCCAATGGCGCGGTACCTCCTATTACCGAATTTACGGTAAATATTGGGTCTAACTGGGCCCTAGTGTACATGTTGGAAAAAGGAGTGCAAAGGTGCACAGCGTTTCTCTATTTTCAAAGTTTGGGTTTAGGAAGCAAAGATGGAAAAATATTTTTCAGCAAAGGAGAATGGAAAATCGAAAGATTTTTTTGAAATGTCATGAGTTATCTAGGACTTCAGATGCACAGTCACACAATACGGAGACTGCACACATCTAGGTCAGAAGAAAGGTGTGTGGCGGAATTGTAAATTACATATGGATACATGTTTAATCTTTTAAATAGTGTGTTTCATTAATGTAGGTAGAGCAAAAATAAATAATGTGCGCCCAAGTGTACATGTTTGAAAACGAGTGGACAAGTGCACGGATGCTCTCCATTAGGACAGATTGTTTTTTAGGAAGCAAACATGTTTCATGGAAAAATATTTACCAAGGAGGCAGAAGGGAAATAAAGAGTAATTTTTTGAATGTCATGATTTGCTTAACTGTTTGCATACACAATCACACAATGCAGAAACTAGGTCAGTGAAAACAGGTGCATGCTAGGATTGTTTGTGAACAACATACCCAAATATGTTACATTTTTTTTAAAAATTGTATGTTTCACTCCTATAGGTAGTGGAAAAAGAAATAGCTGCGCATTTGCGAGGGTGATATCCAGGCCGGTTTGAAAGCTGGCAATACCATTTTTGGTGTCAAATATATTGGAGTGCTTTTGTAGCTCAGTTGTTTAAGCTCTTACTGCTTACCTCTGCATGCAGCCTGCACCAACTCTGAATACTGCAGGACAGGGAATATTCACAGTGGTTAATTTTTAAAACAAGCGATGGCCCAGCCAATAGGTCTTGCCCATGCAAGAGCTATTGATTGTGTCAATGTGTTTCAGCCATGTAGCACACCAGTGTGGCAGAGGTTAAGCATAGGCAAAAAGTTAGTGGCATAGAGAAGAGTGACGTGGAGTGTCATAGAGTGGAGTGACGAAGAGTGGAGTTGAATTGAGTGTCGTAGAGTGTAGTGGCATAAAGTAGTGCAGAGTAGGGTGGCACAGAGTAGAGTGGCATAGAATGGTGCTGAGTAGAGTAGAGTGCTGTAGAGTGCAGTGGTATAGAGTGGAGTGACACAGAATAGAGTGGCATAGAGTTCAGCAGTATAGAGTGCAGTGTTGCAGAGTAGAGTGTTGTAGATTGCAGTGGTGCAGAGTGTCAGCGTGTCATAGAGATCAGTGGTGTAGAGTGTCATAGAGTAGAATATCATAGAGTGGTTTAGAGATCAGTGGCAAAGAGTGCAGCAGCATAGGATAGAGTGGTGCAGAGTAGAGTAGAGTGCAGAGGCATGGAATGGAGTGGTGTAGTGTAAAGTGGACTGGTGTAGAGTGCACTGGCATAGAGTGTTGCAGAGAATAGTAGCAGAGAGTGCAGCGGCATTGAATTCAGCAATATACCACGCAGTGTCCTAGAATGCAGTGGCGTAGATTAGAGTGGTGCATAGAGAGTTCAGTGTTGCAGAGTGGACTGGTGTGGAGTAGAGTGGCATAGAGTGCAGTGGTGTAGAATACAGTGGTGTAGAGTGCAGTGGTGCAGAGTACAGTGATGTAGAGTAGAATGGCATGGAATGCAGTGGTGTAGAGTGGTGCAGAGTAGAGTGGTGTAGAATGCATTGGCATAGAGTGGTGCAGAGAAGAGTCAAGTGGAGTGGCATAGAGTGCAGTGGCATAGAGTGGAGAGCTGCAAAGTGCATTGGCATAGAGTGCAGAGTAGAGTGGTGTTGAGTTCAGTGGTGGAGAGTGCAGTGTTGCAGAGTAGAATGTCATAGAGTGCAGTGGTATGGAGCGGCATAGAATACACTGGCGTACACTGTAGGGGCCTACAGTAGAGTGGCTTAGAGTAGAGTGGCGTAGACTACCGTGGTGTGGTCTAGAGTGCTTTTGCATAGAGTGGAGAGGTGCAGGGTCCAGTGGCGAGAGTAGAGTGAAATGACAGAGAGTGGAGTAGGGGAGGGTAGAGTGAAGTAGAATAGACTGGAGTGGTGCAGAGTAGAGTGCAGTGGCGTAGACTAGAGTGGCGCAGAGTGATGGCGTAATGTGGTGTAGAACGCAGTTTCACAGAGGGCAGTGTTGTAGAGTAGATTAGAGGGGCATATAGTAGATTGGCATAGAGTGGAGGGGCGCAGAGTGGAGTGGTATAGAGTAGAGTAGAGTGCATTGCCAGAGTATAATTGGTGTAGAGTGTAGTGACTCAAAGTGCAATGTTGCAGAGTGACATAGAGTGGAGTTCTGCAGAGTAAAGTGGAGTGGCCTAGACTGGAGTGTGTAGAGTATAGTGGAGAAAATTGCAGTGGTATAGAGCAGAGTGGCGTAGGGTGATGTAACGTAGAGTAGTGGGGCATAGAGTGCACTGGCACAGAGTGCATTAGCATGGTGTAAAGTGGGGTGGTGCAGAGTAGAGTGCAGTGGTGTGGTGCATAGTAGAGTAGAGTGGTATAGAAAGGAGCGGCATAAAGTGGAGTATGCGCGGTGTGGTAGTATACTGCCATTACAGACAGCTCATTTTCAATTTAAATTACCATTACATTTCTACAGACATACAATTTTACTGATAAAACTATACAGGGCACCAACGATAATGTGTGGAAATGGCAGCCTCTAGTGTATTGATTTGTTTTGCTCATATTAAATACATCCGAATGAACAGAAATATGCTTCAGTTGTGCTGTGCTGATTCTTATATATTCTGAAATACTTGCACAGTTTATTTAAATGTTGTTGTGTGCTAGAACAAACCCTTTCCTCTAACCCCAGTATCCAGCAATATTGGCACATAAATCTTGTCACTTTGAAGTTTGAGAATGAAAAGTAAACACCAAGCTTCCTCTAAAGACAGAGCCTGACATTCGGCCTCTTTCTTTAAATGTACAGCAAAGGTGATAGGATAAGAACAAGATTCACATGCCTGTTTACATAAAGGAGCAGTCTTGGAAGGATTCAAGGAGAGGAAGAGTAAAAAGGCTTTGCTCATTGGAGGGACAAACTGCACCTGGACAGCCTAAAACAAATAAAGTCAGCAAATAGAAAGCCAGAAAATGTGAGTTACAAATCACAAAGCCAATGGTAAGCACCAGGTGGAATGCATTTCAGGAAATCTTTCGGAATTTCCCCAAGATGTCTTTAGCAAACCTGTCTGGTAATCTTCGACCCAAAAGCATTTTAATGCTGGCCCCCGATGTTATCGAAAAACCCGCAACCAGCACTATTGAAGGTCCAAATGCCAAATACCAAGACTATTATTCTTCATTCCACCTCATGCCTCTTTAATCCATCACCAGACGCTCCCTACCCCCTTAACCCCACTCTCTCCTTTGAGGGCCACATAAGGCGCCTTGTGGGTAAGTGTTTCGGGGTCTGAAGACCCTTAATAAAACACTAGATCTGTTACCTCTAGAGGCTAGAAGGTCGATGACGCAGGCGCTGGTGACCTCTCGGTTGGACTATGGGAACATTCTGTTCCTTGGGTCCACCTAGGGATGCTTAGGTCGCCTGCAAGTCATCCAGAATGCCGCCGCCAGACTGGTGCTTAGGAGACCGAGGAGAGCAAACTCGCAGAAGGCGTTGGATGCCCTTCACTGGTTGCCAGTGAGGAAACGTGTGTTGTTCAAATGCCTTCTGTTCGTTCACCGTATTGTCTCGGGCAGGTCTCTCGCTTATCTCCGGGACTTAGTCAGCCGGTATGAGCCGTCAAGGGCCCTCCGTTCAGAGGGCATTGGGCTGCTGACAGTTCCGAGGGTAAGGAAGGCCAGAATGGGCGGGCGATCTTTATCGATTCAAGCCGCTCAGCAATGGAACAAACTTCCTCCTGCTATGAGACTGGAAAGCAGTGAGTCGGCGTTTTGGTCTAGGCTCAAAACCCTTCTGTACATTTTGTAGGGACGGGGGTTATGAATGAGGTCTGGGTGTGCTATCAGCTCCACCAGCGCGGGGACACGCCGTGATGGCGTTACTGTGCGCTTTATAAGCTCTTTATTATTATTATATGTCTATTATAGGCTCCTTTAAACTCCTGATTTTCCCTTTGTCACAGTTTTTCTGTCATTATCTTCCTCCTTCTCTGCCCCTTTCATAATGTTTTCTCTCTTGCTCTGGGTCAAAGTCTGATGAGGAAAAATAGCTGCTGGCCCTGAAAAATAACTAAGGGGCACATGCATCGACATAAGGAAATTCGATTCCTAAATAGCGATTATTAAGGAATCACTATTTAGGAATCGCAATTGCTTATGCATGTAGGAATCGCTAAATAAATTGCAAATTGTGTTCCGCTAACAGGGAATGCCATCCCATTCATTCGTATGGGCCTGAAGACCCACAGGAATGAATGGGAAACTATTCACAATTTGTGATTACCAAAAAGGTAATCATAAATTGTACATGCAATTTCAAGGGTGCTAGGGGGCCAAAAAGTCATCCTGATGCACCCCCAAAATTGGCATGTGTGCACATGTGGTGCACACACATGCAGGCCTGAATTCACCGGCACAAATTAAGTACTGTATATTCAGCGCTGCCTCTTCAGAATGAGAATGAGAAATAGATGTTAATGGATAACAGAACCTGTTAATCACAGTGCTACAAACAACTATGAAAGCAAATGCTGTTAACAAATAGGTTCTTATTTTTTGTTTTATTTTTCTATCTGATAGGCTTCCAAAGCACAGACAAGACCAGAAGAGGTGTCAAAGAGGTGTCAGAGTGTGGTACAAATAGGGTTGTAGAAAGAGTGTAAAATATACTTATTAAGCAGAGCATGGTAGCATATTTACAAATACAATTTGAATAAATATTCATAAAGAGCATTAGGGTGAGTTGAGAACATTTGAAAAAGAGTCCGGCAGTAACACTCCAAAGAATTATAGACAGTTTCAGTTCTGCATCTAAGAGAGCCAAGATGGAAACCGAAACTTACGAAGGCAATCGAGAAACTGGGTATGAGAAGTTATGAATTATATATTTATTTAACTGGTTTATATGGTGCATCTGCACCAATGTGGGCATAGAATGCTCTCCCTATGGAGCAGAATAAAATGACAATTGTAACAATAACAAAGTAACTATAGTATGAATATTCTAAAGGGTATAAACAGATATCAGAGAGTCAGTCCTCTTTATTCTAAATTAAGGTGGAAAATAATAGTTTTCTGAGAGACAATTCAAATTGCTATCTTAGGTGGTTATTTAGGGCTATATAGAGACTTAAAAGCCACAGGCTATACAGAATTGATCGTACACGATAAAATCCAATTCCCCTGGATTCACAAGTTATCTGGTGCAATACGTTCCTCCTAGTTTTCACTGGATAATGGGGTATTTCTGAAAACAGGGCCTTTTACACCCATTAGGTTTGACCTGCTGAAACGTATCTGTGATGTTGACCTTATCGTACCCAATACTTATCGGCTGCAACAGTACGCACAACTTGGAATTTCAATCACTGGGAAAACTGAGGTTTTCACAAGGGGCAGCATTTAGCTGGCTCATTGTAGTCATGCCCAGGGACTCTGGGACCAGGATCGTGTTATAGGGAATACTGATGTACATCTTGGCTCACGTTCTCAATGAGTCTGGAATTTCCTTGGCGAAAAGTGGATATTAGAATTTAAACATTAGGGGGGTCATTAGGATGGCGGGCGGACTTTGCCCGCCCGCCATCCTGACGGGGATTGGGACCGCCCGCCATAAGGGCGGGGGTCCCGTGGGGGGCATTAGGATGTGCCCGCCACAGTGGCGGGCACATCCTGCATTTTTAGCATTGTGGCGGGCGGTGCTCTCAGCACCGCCCGCCACAATGCTAGAAATGCATTTTAGCATTTGCATAAACAAAGCGGCAGGCACCGCGCGGTGCCTGCCGCTTTGTTTATGCAAATGTAGGGGGTACCACAGGTACCACCCCGTGTGCAGCCCCCACCCCTCCTTCACTCTGAGGGCCAGCAGGGGGCCCCCAGAGTGAAGACCGCATGCCTTTCCGTGGCGGCATTGCCGCCACGGAAAGGCATTGTAAAATGCCCATTGTAATATGGCTGGCGGTGTCTGATAGACACCGCCACCATATTATTCCTTTTCCGCCCCAGCCGCAAGGCAACCGGGCGGAAAAGCGGCGGGCGGTCTTTCCGTCCGCTGAGGTCCCCTCCGCCATACTAATACGGCGGGGGGGGAAAATGAGTGAGGATGTCGGGCGGATTGCTACTGTCAGCCTGGCGGGGGCAATCCGCCCGACATCCTAATGGGCCCCTAGGTTTGTTTGTAAAGCTCCTGTTTGCCCTTGGGTCTCTTTGTGCTGAAATAACAGATGTTTATTTTTACCCAACAGCGCTCATTTTGCTGACTTTGGAAGAATGAAAGTCTCCGTGAACCTCCTGGAATTCAAGCCTCTTACCAGCACGTCAAATTCAGCCCCCTGGAGTGGATCCATTTAACCACTGAGCCAACAGAGCCGGCTAGTACCTTTCTAAATTGCCTAGGTAATTACTCAGTGCATTAGCCACATTTCGGGGCTTATAATAATATTTTTACCGTTTTCTTTTCTCAGCACTCTTTTAATATTTTCTCATATTTTTTGCCTTCCCTTATCCTTCACACGTGGAAGCAACTTCTTACTACAATAATTAAGCTAGGGTTATCTCTCCTCTATAGCTGGATCCAAGAGTTTTTTTTTAGTTAATATTATACATAGAATGTTTCGGACACAACATATTCAACATCGTCAAAGAGTTTACCAACCCCACTGCCAACTCCAACGACATCACTCCCTCTCAAACCCTTTGCGACTCCCTAGCTTCGTTCTTCCACAACAAAATAGCTGACATCCACAACAGCTTCGACAACCAACCCGGAGACCAACCCACCCAACATTCTGCAGGACCTTCACCCCCCTTGAACATCCTTAATGACTGGAACCCAATCTCCACCGAGGACACCATCCGCCTGATGAACTCCATCCACTCAGGATCCCCAACTGACCCATGCCCTCACCACATCTTCAACAAAGCAGACTCCATCATAGCATCACACCTCCGAGATGTCATCAACTGCTCCCTCAACTCCGCCACCTTCCCGGAAAGCTGGAAACACGCAGAACTCAGCGCCCTTCTGAAAAAACCCACAGCTGACCCCACCGATCTCAAAAAACTACCGCCCCATCTCGCTTCTTCCATTCCCGGCCAAAGTCATCGAGAAAGCTGTCAACAACCAGCTCGCCGCCTTCCTCGAAACCAACAAATCCCTCGACCCCTCACAGTCCGGCTTCCGAGCCAAACACAGCACTGAGACCGCACTTATCGCAGCAACAGACGACATTCGAACTCTACTGGACAATGGAGACACAGTCGCCCTCATCCTCCTCGACCTCTCCGCTGCCTTCGATACAGTCTGTCATAGCACCCTTCTACAGCGCCTCAGAAACGTCGGAATCCAAGGAAAAGCACTGGAATGGATCACCTCGTTCCTCACCGGAAGAACCCAGAGAGTCCGCCTCCCACCATTCAAGTCAGAGGCCTCTGAAGTCATCTGCGGCGTGCCACAAGGATCGTCACTCAGCCCCACCCTCTTCAACGTATACATGAGCCCCCTTGCGGCCATCGCTCGCCAACACAATCTCAACATCATCTCCTACGCTGACGACACTCAACTGATCCTCTCACTCACCAAAGACCCTAACACCGCCAAAACCAACTTACACGAAGGAATGAAAGAAGTAGCCGAGTGGATGAAGCACAGCCGTCTGAAACTGAACTCAGACAAAACAGAAGTCCTCATCTTAGGCACCTCCCCCCCCGCCTGGGATGACTCTTGGTGGCCAGAGGCCCTTGGAAAGGCACCCATCCCGACGGACCACGCACGGAACCTGGGCGTCATCCTGGACTCCTCACTCTCGATGACCAAACAAGTCAACGCCGTTTCATCATCTTGCTTCAACATTCTTCGCATGCTCAAAAAAACATTTCGCTGGATCCCCACCGAAACTAGAAAAACGGTCACCCACGCACTGATCACGAGCCGCCTGGACTACGGAAACACCCTATACGCCGGTACCACCGCAAAACTCCAGAAAAAACTCCAACGCATCCAGAACGCTTCAGCCAGGCTCATACTAGACATCCCGCGTAAAGAACACATCTCTGGTCACCTGAAAAACCTCCACTGGCTCCCCGTAAATAAGAGGATTACTTTCCGCCTCCTAACCCATGTACACAAAGCACTTTACGAACTTGGACCCGAATGCCTCAACACACGACTGTCCTTCTACACCCCCTCCCGTCAGCTACGATCCTCCAACCAAGCCCTTGCCACTGTACCTCGCATCAACAAAACCACCATGGGAGGTAGATCCTTCTCCTACCTGGCAGCTAAAACCTGGAACTCCCTTCCCACTCAACTTCGCCTTACTCAGAACCACCTAGCATTCAGAAAACAACTTAAAACTTGGATATTCGACAAGTAATTCCCCACCCTTCCTCAAGCGCCTTGAGACCCTACGGGTATGTAGCGCGCTATATAAATCTCTTGACTTGACTTGACTTGACACATTAGGAGACACAACCTCACATATTATAACATCTGACTTGTAGCTGCACAGACTCTGATACCAATTTGATTTTGCCCTCCACAAGGGGGAGGGAGGAGTGGGGGAATGTTCCTGTACTGTGACACATCACTTTCATGAGAAACCTGAAATGGTACCTTCCTAGTCAGAGGAGTTGTGGAGCTCTTCTTGTAAGGAGAAGTGGCCCTCTCCCAACAGAAGAAATTTCAAGGGTGCTAACATGATAGAACTCTGACGGAAAACATTCCCTCAAGCTCCTATTGAAGACACTCACAACATATTCTTGTGCCACGATAACTAATCATTTGCCACAACACACAGATGTATGCTTTAATCAACACTTTGGGGCATATTTACAAGCCACCATTGCCACTGGAACGTTTCTTTTTTCAATGTTCCTGTGGCGATACTGGCTCCGCCTTATTTACAAGGCAGTGCTAAGCTACTTAACGTGACTTAATGCTTTCTTAATGCTTTCTTGTAAAGGCACAATTTTAGGCTACACTTACCGTGAAAGGGGAGGGCAATAGGTGTTGAAGTGAGCATTCCGCTGCAACACCCATTGATTTTGACTCTGCCCCATATTTACAAGGTTGGCATAAATATGGGGCAGCGCCAAAATTAAGACCAATAAAACCTGGCCTCAACATGACGAAACAAGGAGAAATGTTTTATTTCTCATCATTTTTGCTGTTTCTAAGTGTGCTGCATTGTGCAGCACACATAGAAACAGCAAAAGGTCATAAAAACATAATATTTTTGCGCTGGAAGGTGTCCCTTCCTTCACATAAACAATCATTTGAAAAATGCCAAATTGCAACTTTTACGTGTGCTGCACAAAGCAGCACACACAGGCCAGATTTACAAACATTTTGCATTGTGTTTGCATCACAAAACTGATGCAAACCAGCGTAAAATGTTTTTTTCTTATTTACCTTCCAGTGCAAAGCTAGTTTTGAGCTGGAAAGTTGCCTAAAAGGGGCGCAGAGCAGCTCAAAGCACTGCTTTGCCTTACTTAGCATCATGGGGGCGTTACATGGGTGGTACATGGGCCTTCCCATGCAACCACCCATGCTTTTTGATGCAGAACCCTATCTACTAACAATAGTAGGCAGGGTTTTGCGTCAAATTTTAACGCCACTTGAAAGCAGGCCTTAAAAGGAAATGGTTTTTTTTCTCCTTTCTTTTCCTACTTTCCATGTGTTCTGCACTGTACAGCACACATACAAAGTAGGAAAAGGTTTGAAAGTTATCTAGACACAGTATTTTGTACTGGAAGGAGACCGTTCCAATACAAAATCTATGCTAGACTCACTCACACATCCTTGCAGTATGGTGCAAAGGTGTGCGCGTGGCGCTCGTCGCCAAAATTCTGCACCGGTGCTAGGAAGATGGGAGGAGAGTGACATATCTCTGTAGATATGGTGCTCTCCAGCTTCCGCTGGACGAGTGATTAGGTGTACTTTGTAGGATGCATGCTATCTGTAGTTGAGAGGAATTGCTTCTTTATCGCTTGCTAGTAGCTCCTAAAAGTTTAAAGGTTGAGATGAGCGGCACAGGTCTCGGAGACCTGGCGCCAGATTGACAAAAATGTCACCCAACGCAGCTCGCAACAACTGATAAAATCCCTGCCCGCCATGTAGCACCAATCCACCATTGTCATTGTCAAGTCTCTTGGTTTCATCTTCAACAATCAGCTCAGCCTCCAGAGTCAAATCGCGGCCATGTCCAACTAAGGCTTCTCTGGGGATCAGGCCACTCATTCCAGAACAGGACAGAAAATCACTTGTTCAGGTGTTTGTTGTTTGCAGAGTAGACTACGAGAACTCACTCCTCTCAGGCATCCCAAAGGCACACCAAGCTCTGCTGAGAGCAGCTCTATATGCTTTGGCCATTTTTGTTACACGACAGTAGACACTTGACCACATCACACTGATCCTACAATCCCTCTAGTGGCCCCCTATTGAGGCGAGAGCTCAGTTCAAAACTGCTTGCACCATTCGAAAGGCCCTGTATTCCTCTTTTCCCATCTACCTAGCATAACATTTGAAAATCCCAGTAGCAAAACAGAGCCCAAGAAATGCACAATCCCTTCTCCTCGAGCTTCCAATCTTTAAACGAGAATGACACATGAAGCAATCATTCTCAAGAAGCACCACAAAAATCTGGAACTCCCTTCCTCTGAACCTCCATATTACCCCAGCCATTGTTAGCTTTAAAAAGAAACGTAATGTTCTTCTTTCTGCAAGACACTTGGGCTAAAACTATGATCTCCCACACACGCTTGTGTCTTTTGTTTATCTTTTCCTGAGCTGTGTCTCAAATATATTCTCACAATGATTAATGGTAACTGTACTGTACTCTCTCTTGTAAACCGCTCTGATATTCCTGGGCCATGTTTTTGCTAATAAAATTAACAAAAAAATAAAACATCCCAGTTGATTAGTCACTTGAGCTGAACTTATGGCTGAGCTATTTTTTACTCATGAATGGGAAATTTTTCACCTGCATTTGAAAGCACAGACCAATGCCAAAACACATTCACATTCACTGATCAGTGCATAAAGGACATTGCACAGATTGAAAATGTAATTTTGCCCTGTCCTCTCAATGCAAATATTTTTGCAATATTGCAATGCCTACTAGTGCAGAACTTCTCGTTAAGTGGTGCAATGTCAGTAATTTGTCCTCATTAGTTTCATTGTCCTGAAGAAATGAATTGCCGCTGCATAGGTCTGAACACATGTCGGCATTGCTGTAGTACAGCTTCATGTGACCAGAGCAGTTCATCCCAGGTCATGAGTCTTCTAGGTTGGCACCATGCCAGACACCCAAATTCATCTCTTCCTTAATCTTTGGGTACATATGGGAGCTGTTCCAGACACCCTCATACTTGGCAGAGGATACTACATTGCAAACAATCTTCCCTCCTTTCTTTAGTCACAAACAACTTTAATGGGAGGAAGATAGTTTTTACAATACCATAAACCTTATACATGCATTTGTCTGTTTATCCATGTGCTAATCACTCTTAACATGGATGAGAACAAATATACAAGAGCGCGGTATTTACTATCGTTTTTGTCAGTTATTTGGAGTGATGTTCTGCAAGTTTGATTTATTTGCTGTCCTCTGGTAACCCTAAGAGTTGTTTCAAGGTCTGGAGCCCAGCTGCAACTAGCTACAAGTTGCAAAATAAAAATGAGGCAAGAGTAAAGTGGTACCTTTAGGCAACAGGGAGTGTACGAAGTTGCAAAGGTACTAACCCTGCAAATTTGTTGAGGATTTTGTTTAAATAACTTTGCAATATTTGTGAGGGTTACTTAGCTTACAGAGTTCTATAGAGAACACAACTTGTAGAAAACGCCTCTATCTCAACACTTTTTTAGGTTTTGCCTTAGCCATGCGTACGAAGTACGCATGCGCTAGCAAAACCTCTTGATTTCTATCTGGGGTGATGACCCGCCTCTGCCTATCATTGGCTAGCTCCATAAATGGAGGCTAGCCATTGGGAGGCAGAGGCTGTCAATCGCGCTTTCTCTCGAAAACGCGATTCGGGGGCGTTTCTGGTGCTTTTTTTAAGCCCCGCCCCTTTGTCCCGGGCCGCGCTGCGATTGGCTGCCGGCCCGGGACACCCCCGTGACGTCATTCCCGGGCCGCGCTGTGATTGGCTGCCGGCCCGGGACACCCCCGTGACGTCAGCCAATCACAGCGCGGCCCGGGACCTGACTTGTTTCGGAAGCCGTGGTAGTTTTCTGCCCTCCCTCGTGCGTCGCTAATGTTGGAGCGTAGAAAGGAGCACAAGGGCTGAAGGCACCGTCACGAGTCCAGGAAGGAGGAGAGAGGCTGCTGCCAGCAGCATCCGAGCCCTGGGCAGGGGGAGGTGGGCTGAGCTGGACCACGGAGCAGGAGCCACCCTCATCAGTTTCTGCATCGTGCGTTGTGGTGCCCGGGAGGGGGCTGTCTCATTAACTTCCGCCCCCCCTCCCCCTCCTTTAATTAAGCAGCGGGCGGCACCGCTTCGCACGGGGTGTGGTTGCTTTTGGGGTTGGGGGCTGTGCCGAAGTCTCTGGCCCCCGCCCCTCCTGTGCACCTTGGTGGTGTGGATGCGGCAGGGCCAGCCCGGACTCGTCTCTTAGGAGACTGCGACCTTCATGGTTGCTAAGAGGCGGCCCGGGAAGAGTTTGCTGCTCCCTCAGCCCAGCAGCAAGTTTTGGGGATGGCCCTTGTCCTTCTTTTGGGCGTGGGCCTCCTGTCGCCGCAGTTGTGTTCATGGCGGGGTGGATTGGGCGTCTGTCCCGTGTCTGAATCGGCTCTGTAGCACATGCAGTTTGTTGTCGGGGTGGTCTATCCTTTGGTCCCGGTACGGAGTGGGTGTTTGGAGCGGCACGCAGGGTCTCCTGCGCTAGTTGGGGGCGCTCACGTACCTCAATGGGGACTAGTCTAAATGTGGTCCGTGATGAGGGGATGTGGATTGGTCTCCTCATTGGAATTCCGGTGCAGCCGCGGCGTGGGCATTCCGCAGCGGCCTGTCCGGGTTTTGTAGAGTCATCTCCGGTGCCCTTTGGGTGTAGAGGCTGATCCAACGGCAAGCCGCATTTGGTGGTGGTGGACACTGTTGTGCATCTTGAAGGTGCTCGAGATGCGCTGTGGTGAGTGGTCGGAACGGCAGTAGAGAGATTGCTGAGCATCCATTTCCACTTGCGGTCATTTCAGTATACTGGGAGAGGAGGGAATGCAATGTATATGGGGCTTTTCCTTGTTTGTTGCTCGGAGAGGGTTCGTACAATCTGTGTGTGTTTTCGGCATTCATTTGGAGCTCTATATCTGGGGTGACACTAATGCTGAAGTGGTGTGTGTAATAGATGTTTGAACCATTGTTGGACTGATAGGTGAGGGTCACTATTGGCCCCGGAGGGGTGTGGGCAGCATTCGGGTGCCTTTCTGTGGGTCCGGAGAGCGCGCCGGGGCTCCGATTGGCACTCTCACAATGGACACGTGGTCATCGATTATTACCCAGGTGGCAAAGTGGCTAGTGAAATCCGAATTGCAACTGCGAATGGGCGATGGAACATGGCCGGATTCGTGCACACATTGTTTGGGGGTTGTGAACGGGGGTGCCATTGTGTTCTCGGTTTTCCGTGAGAGGGGAGGGGCTGCTCCGTTTCGCTATTGTCACGTGTTGGATTTTGTGCCGTCTTGAGCGAGCTGCGTGCTGCTGATGCCTGCCTTTGCTGGAGCCCTTCTTGGGTTTCGGCTTTCGGTGCTCGTCCGCCTTTTGGGGCGCTAGTCAGGGCGTCACCTTCTGGGGTCACACACATCGGTTTTCAGTGGTTAAGACCTGGTCGGGCAAAGTTTTATGGCGACAATAAAGGGGGGACAAGGGTGGGGGGGCGACCTTCTCACTGCGAAAAACATGCAAGTGTTAGGTCTGGTTCCCGCCCCCAGGCCTCGACAACCAGTGGTCCTCCGTCCACCCCCGAACTAATGAGCGGGGGCCTGGCAAATGCACGATAGAGGGGAGGGTACTTGACTTTTGTTCCCCGGTGACCATGGCTTAAGCAGGGCCTGCACCCGGGCGGCGAGCTGGTGGTTTACAGTTTTCTCTTTCCTCTGCGCGGTGCTCCGGGGAGGGGAGGGCTCGGCTGCTGCTGCAACTTTTCTCGCTCTTGGAGTTTGCTCTCAGCGGTGGTGTCGCTGCCGCCGAGGGCCCGGTTTTGCGGCGCTTCCGGTGGCATCCAGTGGATAACGAGAAGCAACAGGTGAGGAGGAGGAGGCGGCCGCGGGCAGCCAAGTGCTGGAGCGGGGGGAGGGGGCGCGGGCAGTGTGATGGGGAGCCGCCGGGCCTCTGCGTACTTCCCTGTAATGGATGAAGTTTCGAGGGGAAGAGGCGCTTTGGGGAGCGGTTTGGGGGGTGTAGGGACCTGCCGAGGTGAAGGTTGTTTCCTGAAAAGGTGGGGATGCGAGTCTGCTGCCCTATCAACTTTTTTTTTTCTTCCTATCCTCAAGCCTTCACATTTTGACTTTAAAAACATAGATTAATTGTAATACCATTGTGCATCAGCTTCCAGGAAACGTTTTAATTTCCCAGACCCGTTTTCTCACCACTCGCGGTGGGCAGGAAGGATGCAGGTGGCGATTGCCCCAGACAAGGCTTTATACTCTTTCATAACATACAATTGCCATCTTTTACCTCCCCGTATCTCATCATCCTTGATTGGCTGCAAAAGAGGAGGAGAGAAGTTTTTTTCCTCCTTGCTCAGCAGACCAGGCCTCCCTCCTCCTCCTGGCGGCTCCTTCCTCACTGTGGACGATAGAGATAGGCGAGCACAGATCCGGATGAGCAGTTCACATTCCACTGCGAAACCATACACGGCCTCTGAAGGCCAACACCAGCAAAACACAGCACTGCAAACACCGCTCATAACCATCATCTACTTATAGGCACAGAGGGCAGGCCAAAGTAGGCCTCAAACATTGCACAGGATGGAGTTAGAACAATACAGACTTGTGTGTATCCTCATGTGGTCCAACACTGTACAGTTGTTTCATATGTGTGTGGTTGTTAACTTGTGTTTGGCAATAAATTGTCATCTTAAGTCACAATGAAGCTGATTCAGGACAGTGTGCGCAAATATACGAAAAAAAACATACATGGTTGGGGCAAATGTATTATTTATTTATGAGTTTTGTATGCACCTCATTGCATCGTACTCAAAGCAAAAACATGTTATAAATGGGGGGGAGGCAGAATGCATGAGTAAGAGTTCCGCCGGTTGTTGGAAGCAGTGTAATTAACCGGGTCTGTTTTTTGAAGGAATCATTTGCTATTTATTGTATAATAATAAAGTCCAAAAATTGGGGTTGGTACCTATGTGTATAGAGCTGTGTTGCAAACCAGTCTTAAGGATTTTTTTTTCTAAAGTAAATTTGTGTTCCCCGGGTCTCTAACAAGGTTGTGTTAATTAAGTTAGGCTTAAGTGTTTGTTGTGTGGCTAGAATGTGCTTTACCTTCAATCTGGATTATGTGAACTGTTGTGCGCAGACAAATAGTTTTATCTGTTGTGATTTCGTTTGTAGTCATGTTGATGTAGGCAGTTGTTCCCTTCACTTTCCCCAAAATATGCCTAGCTGTGTTAGGGTCACCTGTATCACCAAGGTCGACATAGCCTTATTTAAGGACTTCACCTTCCCCAAGTCTCTGCTTGGCAGTATTGTACATTTCCCCCCCCCCCACACCTTGCAGTCAGTGATACTAGTGATGATTAAGTGTGTGCAAAGATGCTTGGTTGCTGCAGTTGGTAGGGGGAAGTCTGGGTAGCACGAGGCTTACACAGGCCTGGTTTGTAACCGAGCAACTTCCTCATTTCCTAGAGACTCTGCCATGCGTGGGACCTGGTACCAAATGCCTCAGTGAGGCTACTTTGCCGACGTTAACCTTTGTGTATTCTACTGCACTTACCCTGTGTCTTCTGCTGCCTTCGCCCTTTGTGCCTTCTGCTGCCCATACCCTGTTTGTCTTTGATGCCCTTAACCTGTTTGTCTTTGCTGTCCTTACCGTGTGTGTCTTTGCTGCCCTTACCGTGTGTGTCTTCTGCTGCCCTTACCGTGTGTGTCTTCTGCTGCCCTTACCGTGTGTGTCTTCTGCTGCCCTTACCGTGTGTGCCTTCTGCTGCCCTTACCGTGTGTGCCTTCTGCTGCCCTTGGTGTCTTCTAGTGCAATTAACCTATGTGTCTTCTGCTTCCCTTGCCCTATGTGTCTTCTGCTTCCCTTGCCCTATGTGTCTTCTGCTTCCCTTGCCCTATGTGTCTTCTGCTTCCCTTGCCCTATGTGTCTTCTGCTTCCCTTGCCCTATGTGTCTTCTGCTTCCCTTGCCCTATGTGTCTTCTGCTGTCCTTGCCCTATGTGCCTTCTGCTGCTCTTACCCCGTGTCTTCTGCTGCTCTCACCCTCTGTGTGTGTCTTCTGCTGCTCTCACCCCGTGTCTTCTGCTGCTCTCACCCTCTGTGTGTGTCTTCTGCTGCTCTCACCCTGTGTCTTCTGCTGCTCTCACCTGTGTCTTCTGCTGCTCTCACTATCTGTGGGTGTCTTCTGCTGCTCTCACCCCGTGTCTTCTGCTGCTCTCACCCTGTGTGTGTGTCTTCTGCTGCTCTCACCCTGTGTGTGTGTGTCTTCTGCTGCTCTCACCCTGTATGTGTGTGTCTTCTGCTGCTCTCACCCTGCGTGTGTGCGCCTTCTGTTGCTCTCACCCTGAGTGTGTGCCTTCTGTTGCTCTCACCCTGTGTTATTTAATTGTACCTATTGTAGGTATTTGCTATCCTTGAATGTTTTAGGTCTTATAAATTAGATAGGAGTAATTTATTACTGTGCTGATTTTTGGAAAATGGCTGATTTTGGAAAACCTGACGATTCGTGTTACACTTTGGATTTCCTCATTTGACTTGCTTTCATTTGTTTAACATTCTGCAAGAAGTCTTTCACCCACTCAAATACAAAATCCTGCTGTGATCAAACCCTGCCAAAATAGTCTAATAAAAAAAGTAGAATTGGATAAATACAGTAGCATACGATTAAAAATATGCACTTGTTTTGATCTGCATATATATACGAATTTAGAGTAGATAAAACGGTGCGGTAGATCAACCATTTGGCCTCCTGAGATAGATATGTAGACAAAATATTTATCTGATGGGAATATATACAACAGCCACCTGTTCATCATAGTAACTTGTGCCAGGAATGAAAAAGCCAGCGTATGGAACATCTCTTCGTGTTCGGCTTGGGTGCAGTTATCTCATAAATGAGATGCATGAAGAAGGGTATTTTTCATCTGGAAACATATTTTTGAAATAGTGATGTACCGTTTGTCTACTAAACTTACTGAGTGTACCTGGGGTGTAAAGTAAACCCTCACGTCAAGAGTATTGCCCTCTCCAGTCCACGTGTTTTTTCCCTTGAATTCTGGGACGTGTACTCCTGGTTTTGTAATGGTATGAACAAGACAAGAAGTCCCAGATTCAAAGAAAAAACTGGAATGCGCATTGTCCTGGGGAAACTTGGCTGGGCTGTAAAACGTGCCAGGCAGAAAAGTATGAATGCATATTTATTAGTAAACTAAATGTAAAAATATACAATTTTACGGCTCAATTTATTCTCAAAATACAAAATAAATATGGGTAAATACCAAAAAGGTGTTTAAAAAATAAATACACCAGTTTTGTGTGTGCCTCTGTTACCTGCTTGCGACCCGTTTTTGTGTGTGTCTCTGTTGCCTGCTTGTGACCTGGTTTTGTGTGTGTGTGTGTGTGTGGGTGCAAATGCAATAGGTGTCGCATTTGCGAGAGATTAGGCTATTGGCTTTGTAAATGACTGCCATTTATTTATGTTTTCAAAGCCAACACATAAATAAAAATGTTGTAATTTACAATGCCAATAGCTCTAACTTTTCCAAAGGCGAAACCGTTGCATTGTAAATGCTTGTTTAAAGAAAAGATTTTGAAAGATTTTGAGCAATTTTTTGTGGTTTGTTTTGAAAACATCTAGGCCCTGGTTACGAGTAAATGTGCTAATAGTTGCACCTGATAAATATCAATACAATGGTGCATGTTATTTATCTGTGCAATAAATAGCACCTATTAAAAGTTTGTGGGGAATAACATTTGGATTTTGGTGTTTAACGCAACAAAATCTGCATGATACAGTAAATACTGTATGCTTTTCCTGAGTAAAATGTTGGCAGTCTTGACCTGCTGCAATTTAAAGAAGGTTGAATAATTTAAATAGATCCAATCTCATAATACCCCGCCCCTGCTCAAACAGGGGTTTACACAGGGGTAAGAAAAGAACAATCCACTTGTAATCAGTCCCCTGGTAGTTTATACACTAGGAAAACTAAGCAAAGTGGCAGCTGCGGCCTGTGCAGGTAAGAGCGGTGGGGCCGGGTTGGGGGTATTCTACAGATGACAACGAGGGAAAATTAAATAAATAATTAATTTGCTCTCGTCGTCATTGTCTATCGAACCCCCCCCACCTCGCCCCACCGCCACAGCGCTCTTACCTGCACGGGCCGCGGTTGCAAAGTGGGCGAAGTTTACCAGATGTTGGCAATTTAAAGACCTATAAGACAATAACAGTCAGACTTCAATCGTTGTAAATTCAGAATGAAAGCATTCACTGCTTGTTAAAATAGACTCATATGGTTACCCTAATGTAGACTGGAAATAACACAGGCTACACAAGGTCATACTAGTCACTCACTGCATCCTTACTTACATGTTTTTTGCATTTAAAGCAAAGGGAGAACTCACTGGTGATCAATGTTAAATGTTTGTCTTTTTTTTTGTGAAGCGTACTTTTTACACATTACATGAACTCAATGTAATGGAAAAGAAATGCGCATGCAGCTAACAGGTCGAAAAAAATAGCGGGCTCCGTAGGCATCGGGGGTTCCCCAATCAATCACCTGCAACTTTATGGTGCAGGAGACGCTTGGGCGGGATTATGTGGAGGATCACATTAAATTAGCTCATCTTCTGCTGAGGTTCTGTATTTGGTGTAAAACCCAGGCCTGTCTTTCGAGAGAGGTTATCGAAGACTGCCTGGTGAGCGCTCTTGGTCCCTCAGTACCATGGGTATAGTACCTACAGACCACTTTTCTTAGCCTTGGAAAATCTAGCCTCTTTTTCGACGCAACCTCTATTAAGAAGGAGGACAAGAGGTGGGAGAAGGACAACTTTTTGTTAACAAGGGACAGGGAGCTGGCCCTGTGCAATCTAGGTTTCTTCAGAGGCTATGTGTTGTTGGAAACATAACCCAGGATCGAGCCATAGCTGGAGTGGGTCAACCCCCCCTTGGGAGAGATCTCTTCTTACCAGATTTCACCGGGGTACCTGTAAATTGAAACCCTGAACTCCTCTTGGTCAATATGATGCTACCACCATTCGTTGCTCACCTTGTGCTGAAATATCGGACCAAACCCTGTTGTACTGCATGTTCTTTTCCAGATAATATAGAGAACTATCTAAGGGCTTGCTCGTGCCAGTGGTAAGAAAGACCAAGGGAAATAGGTTGCAGAGCTGAGTCATTATGTACACAGGGAATACGTCTATTGATGGGCTTATGTTTAAATTTAGCTGTCAAACTTCGTAATTAAATGCTCTTTTAAATGTATTTTATGTATAATCTTCATTTATCCACATTTCTTACTTTTTATTATATGGATTATGTATATTACTTTTAACTAATGATTTTAACTGGGTTTTTTTGTATGGTGATGTTGATTACTTTTCTGTTAGCATGTGCTTTTATGGTCATTCTTGGCCGAAATAAAGATGTTGGGCCCGATTCACAATGGTAAATTAAGATGAAAGTCTAACTTTACATATTTCCGTATTCGCAAAGGGCATTTATAAGTAGTAAAGTTAGACTTTTGTCTCAGTTAAATTTAAGACCAAAACTTACGTTTAACTGAGACAAAAGTCGTGAAGTTAGACTTTCATCTCAGTTTACCTTTGTGTGAATCGGTACCGATATGATGAAATGTGTAGGAGGGTGGATACCTGACTATGGTTACCCCAGATTTGTGTTTAGCTGGTTTTCGACTTAGTTGGCCTGGGATCCTGCTCATCAGGGTCCCAGGCTATCTGCTCTCTCTTTAAAATGGACTCCATGTACCCAAGGTGCATAACTAATTGGATATTGGGTCACCTCATCAGCCCCTGTACAGTGTACTATAGGTACCTAGGGCATAGGTGCATCCAAGGCCTACCAGGGGCTGCAGCATATCTTTTGCCACCCCTGGCTGGCAATCCAAATTGACACAACTGGCTGATCACTCAGCTGGGGCAAGGTCGTGTTCTCACCCCTTGCTTAGATATAGTATACCTATATCTAAACCTATATCTGGACACATATATACCTATACGTCACTCCTATGGCAGGCCTTAACAATCCTGGAGGCAGAGTGCTTTGTTTTATGTGAGATGGTGCTCTGGCATGAGCTGAGCCTGTCTGCAGCTTTCGGAACCATTTCCTTATAGCTGTTCCAGGGTATTGCCATACCATATACTCTTAAGTGCATTATAATCCTCGCGGTTATTGCTAACTTTGGTTTAGCTTTATCAAAACATGTCGTGTAAGGTGTCATACACTTTCGAATACTACCCCCTCGCCAGTTCTGGCGACGGGGGTAGCATTCCACCCTTCTAGAGGGAGAAGACATGTTACTTTACTTAAATGCGGTTAAAACTAACCAGAGCCTCAGCATCACAAAATGGATGCTGCTGCCACAGACACAAGTCTGGCCTCCTGCTGCTGACCGAAACTCTGGCAGGGGAGGCCTGGACAAAAGGTTTCCTGTCACAGGGAGGTGTTACACCACCCCAGACAGGAGATAGTGGATTGGAGCAGGGAGGGCTGAATGAAACTAGACACTGCCTGGGGCACACAAGGTGTCCCAGGCAAAATCCAGTCAAACCGGTTCTGCGGCACTCCAGCCCCAGCTCTGGCGCAAAACTGAAAAAAGGGAAAGGGGTGTAACCACCCCCTTCCTGGGTCCCACCCATTGGAGGGACCTAGCAGGTAAACCAGCCCCTTGATTTGGAATAAAGATAGGAGCTGTGCCCATGAGTATTAGATTTATCCTGACTGAAACTTTGATACAGAACTCTGGACCCTTCAACATCCCACTCGACGTGGAAGACTGAAGAATCTCCCTTGTGGTCAAGGAGTGACCACCCTGTGCAAACAGGTACCATCCATCGCCCAACAGTTTGCTTTGTTGCAGTTCCCGCCAGAACTCAAGCAACAGAGATCAACAAGACCCAGCTTTCCTGACTTCCAACAGCCCGATCCACAGTCCCAGCGAATCTGAGACCCGTGGAGGCGACGTGAAGCGCGGGGCCGGCCATCTTAAAAAGACTGCGAAGTGCTGACCGTGCAGCTCCCGAGGCACCCTTGAAGCTGTGCATTTGGGTTTGAGAAGCCCCCGCCCCGAGCAGCTCGTGCACCGAAGATCTCCCCTCCACACTTACAGAGTGCTGCGTGGGGCTCTTTTGCATTTTCCTGCTTGGCGCGTTGGTCTGGTCGCTTGCCCGTTGGCTAGTGGCCCCATTACCGACGAACCTTTGAAACTACTCTGCTAGTCTGGTTGCTTCAGACTGGCCCTCGCTCCCCTGAAAAGGAGCAACCTCTCTGACCTTGCTGGTCCGAGTAAGAAGCGATCTTCCAATCCTGAGTGGGTTGCCTTTGCCAAGGCCCGTTGACTCCGAGAACCTTTGTGGGACAGCTTGTGATCCACTCCTGGTCATCCTCAATGCCCCAGAGTCCACGTGGCAGCGGAGTCAAGATTCCTGTCAACCACCTGATTGCGCCCGACATCGCCTGGTTCCTTCCTGGTTCCATCCTGGTCAGTGGCTAGTGACCCAGACTCTGTCCCCTCTGCTTTCAGGTACTCTACATCTTCGATCCACCCTTGGATCCAACCGGACTTTTCCCTCCTGGCCGCCTGCAGCATCTTCATCTCCAGACTCCATAGAACTCCACGACGAAACCCGACACACTTTGGCACCTATGCACCCGCTTCCTGTGGGTGAGGTAACGATCTAACACCGGTGCTCCTGTAGTGGTTTACACCTCTAGTGTCTTAGTTTAAAGTGGCTTAATTCTATTCCAGTCGGAAGACTTCCAAAACAGTAGCTTTGTAACTTTTACGCACCATTGACTTTGCATTGGTGCATGCGTGTGCTTTTAGCGCTGCACCCGAATCCCGCAGGCTACTCCCGTCCTAACTGCTGTTAGTCCAGTGTAATCCAAGCGATTCCCAAGGCGCTAGGCCTTACCATTGTTCGTAAAGTGATACTTATACCACTTATTTAGTATATGGTTTGAGTGGCCACCGGCCCTATCCATAATTGTGCAACTTGTGTATGTTTAAATGTGCTTTTGTTTAAACGCTTGTGCCTCTGGACTCATAAAGAGTACAGAGGATTATTCTAGTAATAAATACATATATTTTTATAATATATAAATTGTGTGGTGTCCTTTCATTTGATATTACAGGATTGCATATGGTAAAACAGCTGGCTTCACATGCCCTCTTGAGTGAAGCCTAAGACTGCTTAGTCCATGCTACCCCTAGGATAGCTTGCCTATAAGGTTGACTTACAACCACCACCATAAAAGATTGTTTGGACTGATACAAGGTGCTCACTAGACTAGTGAACATCATACATCAGGCCAACTTCTCGCATTGGTGTGCAGCGGTTGGGATTTGAGCTTGCTGTTGTTTTACCATTGCAATCTTCATATCATTTGAAAGATCACATTAAGTACTATAGGTACATATAAACAAAGCTTACATACTTAAGTTCTACTGTTGTTATGTTATGTTAGACCAGGTTTATATAGCGCACGGCTACTCTAAAAGAGTGTCCCGGCGCTTTCCACAGGCAGCTCAATACAGAGTGACATAACAGCAAAAGCAAATGAACTTTGTAGTTGTAGACTAAAGGGCTTAGCACACCCTGACTACAACTCACTAGCAAGGTTCCAGTAGGAAAACACTTAGTGTAGGTAAGTGCATCACTTACACCTCACTAGACATGTCTGGCACAGGTAAAACCTCAGGTTCTCTACCTGTGACAGGTGACCTGCCCAAGGCACCTTCCAGATATGGAAAACTCAGCTTCAAGGACTTGAGTGGCTTGTGCACTTCAAGGGGGCTGAAAAAGGGTCACAACCCTACTATCTCAATCCTGATAAGTGCCCTAAAAGGCAGATGATCTTGCTAAAGCTGCAGCAGCCCCCACATTAAATCCAGGAGATGAGGTAAAACCCCCAGAAACAGACCCCATCACTCCCATAGTATTGGATGAGGAGGTAACAGATGATGAGGATTCAGATGATCAGGGGGATATCCAGGTACAAGTTAGGAGGCTTAGCCAAGCTAACTTCTACCTACGTGGGAATGGAGAAGGAAACCACTTCCCCAGACCCAACAGCAGAATACTCCCTGGCAATAGAAGAGATAGGTCCCCTTCCAGGGAATCTAACCTTTCTAATGCCTCAAGGGATTCTCAAAGGGGAATGACTTCCCCCCAGAGAAAAGAGCATAAGGCCAGGATGAGAGCTGTCAAACTCCAGATAGAGAGGGAAGAGATAGCCCTGGCCCAAGCTAAACTGCTTTAGCAGGGGAACACAAATTGAGTGGTTTAGATACAGCTGGTGGCAGCATAAACCCTAAAGAAAAAGACAGGTCCTATGAAAATAGAAACCTGACAGAGATTGTGCCCCCTACAAGGAAGGGGATGACATCCACAAATGGATGACTGCTCTGGAGAGAGCCTGCATGGTACAGCAGGTTCCTCAAGATCAGTGGGCAGCAATCTTATGGTACTCCTTTTCTGAGAAAGGGAGAGATAAACTCCTCACTGTTAGACCTGAGGATGCTAAAAACTACACTGTCCTGAAGAGTGCTCTTATTGATGGGTTTGGCCTAACCACAGAGCAATACAGGTTGTTCAGAGATACCCAAAAAGCTCAGACTCAGGACTGGACTGATTTTGTAGATTGTGCTACTAAGGCTCTGGAAGGTTGGTTACTTGGCAGCAAAGTACATGACTATACAGGATTGTATAATTTGATTATGAGGGAGCAGATCCTTAGTAATTGTCTGAACCAGCTTTTGCACCAGCACCTGGTGGACTCAGATCTGGCCTCTCCTCAAGAATTGGGTAAGAGGGCAGACAAATGGGTCAGAACCAGGATTCGGCCTAAGAATCAGGGTAATGACCAAAAGAAGGATACTTCCAAGGCTCAAGAGAAGGGTGGGGATAAATCAAAAGATAAGTCTCCCACAGGGCCCCTAAACTCCAAGGATGGGGGTGCGTCCCAAAACACTTCCTCTAACCCAAAGAAACCTTATTGCCATGCCTGTAAGCAGACTGGCCACTGGAAAACAGATAGCTGTTGTCCAAAGAATAGCAATAAAGAAAATATTCCTCCAAGTAAAGCTCCAACACCCCCTGTTACTATTAGTAGTAATCCCCCAGGTGGTGGGAGCACCCCCAAGAATTTGGCTGGGTTTACTTTTGGAACTCAGGTGGACTCTGGCCTAACCAGGTCCCCTACTGCAGCTACTCTTGTCTGTGAGAATGGCATGGGGTTTGCCAACTTCACTGCTTGCCCAAACACTTTGAGCAAGTACAGCCAGGAGCCCCTCATCAATGGTCAAAAGGTTGAGGTCTACAGAGACACAGGGGCTAGTATCACTATGGTGACTGAGAATCTAGTCCCCTCAAGGCAACTTTTACCTGGAGCCACATACCAGGTGACTAACATTGATGGAGTTCAGAGAGATCATCCCATGGCAGTGGTAAATCTCAGCTGGGGAGGTGTCACTGGCCCCAAGAGAGTGGCAGTGTCTTCAAACTTGCCTGTAGATTGTCTACTGGGGAATGATCTGGAGATCTCAACCTGGGCTGAGGTTGAACAAGAAACCCATTCTAAAATGGTAAATCTCCATGGAAAGGTTAGTGGGGCTGTGATAGCCACAGCCCCAATCCTACAGGTCCTTCCTGGAAAGGTTGGAAGGGCTGTGCCAGTCACAGCCCCATCTCAAGCAGACTCCTTCCCTAGACAGATTAGCAGGGCTGTGATGGTAACAGCCCATACCCAAACTGAGCCCCCCCCCTGAAAAGGTTGGTAGGGCTGTGCTGGCCACAGCCCAAAAACAAACAGATTCATGTGTTGTGAAGCTTGAAACTATGGATCACTCCACACACACAGAGAGCATTGAGGAGGAAGAGCAATCTCCCTCCCACCAGACTTTAGGAAAGAATCAGCCTCCTCAGGGAACTGATCTTACCCCTTGTGAAGAAGCTGCCCCAGAGGTAGTCAGGCCTAGCCTGGCAGAGCCCCTGATGTAAGTGGAGCCTTCCAAGGTGGGACCCAGTCAGGAGCAGGTAACCTGCCCCTCTCTACCCTGCCTCAGTCAGCCTAGGGATGTAGAGGCCAAGGAGGTCAGTGAGCCCCAAAGGGCCCCCTGTCCAATAAAACACCCCCATCAGCAGATTAGGGGCACCAAAGCTAGCAGCCCTAGCAAGGTGAAAACTTTAAAAACTCCTGAGGGATCTCCCTTACACCCAGTTAGGAACCTCCCCCAGATGGACACTGTTGGGCACAGCCAAACATGGGACCCAAAGGCCGAAAACCTGACCTGTCCCTCCAGTAAGCCAACAAAAGGGACCCAGACTCCAGCTGTAGGCAGCCAGAGGTTGACCTTGAGAGCACAGTGCAACTCAGTCAAGGAAAGAAAGGCACACGTGGTGGAAGCGGATTGGAGGAAGCTGAGCCCTACATTAGTGGAGCCTCACTTCAGTACTCCATCTAAACACCAGCCTTTTACTTTGCCAAAACACACCACAGGTAGTAATTCCCCATGGTGGAGACCCTCTGATACCCCTAGGGTGAGGGATTACTTGGTGGACCATGACACATGGGGTAACCATGCCAGTGCAGGTTCCTCCTTATATGGCCACTCAGGTAATATAGGCTTACCTGGTCAAGGATAGCCTTATCTCCTTTCGTTGGGGGGGGGGGGGTTATGTAGGAGGGTGGATACATGACTATGGTTACCCCAGATTTTTTTTGCCTTGTGTTTAGCTGGTTTTCGACTTAGTTGGCCTGGGATCCTGCTAATCAGGGTCCCAGGCTATCTGCTCTCTCTTTAAAATGGACTCCATGTACCCTAGGTGCATAACTAATTGGATAGTGGGTCACCTTATCAGCCCCTGTACAGTGTACTATAGGTACCCAGGGCATAGGTGCATCCAAGGCCTACCAGGGGCTGCAGCATATCTTTTGCCACCCCTGGCTGGCAATCCAAACTGACATAACTGGCTGATCACTCAGCTGGGGCAAGGTTGTGTAATCACCCCTTGCTTAGATATAGTATACTTATATCTAAACCTATATCTGGACACATATATACCTATAAGTCACTCCTAGGCCAGCCTTAACAATCCTGGAGGCAGAGTGCTTGGTTTTATGTGAGATGGTGCTCTAGCATGAGCTGAGCCTGTCTGCAGCTTTCGGAACCATTTCCTTATAGCTGTTCCAGGGTATTGCCATACCATATACTCTTAAGTGCATTATAATTCACACGGTTATTGCTAACTTTGGTTTGGCTTTATCAAAACATGTCGTGTATGGTGTCATACACTTTGGAATACTACCCCCTCGCCAGTTCTGGTGACGGGGGTAGCATTCCACCCTTCTAGAGGGAGAAGACATGTTACTTTACTTAAATGCGGTTAAAACTAACCAGAGCCTCAGCATCACAAAATGGATGCTGCTGCCACAGACACAAGTCTGGCCTCCTGCTGCTGACCGAAACTCTGGCAGGGGAGGCCTGGACAAAAGGTTTCCTGTCACAGGGAGGTATTACACCACCCCAGACTGGAGATAGTAGATTGGAGCAGGGAGGGCTGAATGAAAATAGACACTGCCTGGGGCACACAAGGTGTCCCATGCAAAATCCAGCCAAACCGGTCTGGGCACTCCAGCCCCAGCTCTGGCACGAAACTGGACAAAGGGAAAGGGGTGTAACCACCCCCTTCCTGGGTCCCACCCATAGGAGGGACCTAGCAGGCAGACCAGCCCCTTGATTTGGAATAAAACTAGGAGCTGTGCCCTTAAGCATTATATTTATCCTGACCGGAACTTTGATACAGAACTCTGGACCCTTCTACATCCCACTCGACGTGGAAGACTGAAGAATCTCCATTGTGGTCAAGGAGTGACCACCCTGTGCAAACAAGTACCATCCATCGCCCAACAGTTTGTTTGTTGCAGTTCCTGTCAGAACTCGAGCAACTGAGATCAACAAGACCCAGCTTCCCTGACTTTCAACTGCCCAATCCACAGTCCCAGCGAATCTGAGACCCGTGGAGGCGACCTGAAATGTGGGGCTGGCTATCTTAAAAAGACTGCAAAGTGCTGACCGTGTAGCTCCCGAGGCACCCTCGAAGCTGTGCATTGGGGTTTGAGAAGCCCCAGCCTTGAGCAGCTGGTGCACTGAAGATCTCCCCTCCACACTCACCGAGTGCTGCGTGGAGCCCTTTTGCATTTTCCTGCTTGACGCATTGGTCCGGTCGCTTGCCCGTTGGCTGGTGGCCACAGTACCGATGAACCTTTAAAACTACTCTGCTAGTCTAGTTGCTCCAGACTGGCCCTCGTTTCCCTGAAAAGGAGCAACCTCTCTGACCTTACTGGTCCGAGTAAGAAGCAATCTTCCAATCCTGCGTGGGTTGCCTTTGCCAAGGCCTGTTGACTCTGATCCGGAATCCGACACCGCCGACAGCGAGAGCCTTTGTGGAACAGCTTGTGATCTACTGCTGGTCATCCTCAATGCCCCAGAGTCCACGTGGCAGCGGAGTCAAGCTTCCTGTCAACCACCTGATTGCGCCCAACATCGCCTGGTTCCTTCCTGGTTCCATCCTGGTCACTGGCTAGTGACCCAGACTATGTCCCCTCTGCTTTCAGGTACTCTACATCTTCGATCCACCCTTGGATCCAACCGGACTCTTCCCTCCTGGCCGCCTGCAGCATCTTCTTTTCCAGGCTCCATAGAACTCCTCGACGAAACTCGACACACTTTGGCACCTATGCACCCGCTTCCTGTGGGTGAGGTAACGATCTAACACCGGTGCTCCTGTAGTGGTTTACACCTCTAGTGTCCTAGTTTAAAGTGGCTTAATTCTATTCCAGTCGGAAGACTTCCAAAACAGTAACTTTGTAACTTTTACGCACCATTGACTTTGCATTGGTGCATGCGTGTGCTTTTAGCGCTGCACCCGAATCCCGCGGGCTACTCCCGTCCTAACTGCTGTTAGTCCAGTGTAGTCCAAGCGATTCCCAAGTCCCTAGGCCTTACCATTGTTCGTAAAGTGATGCTTATACCACTTATTTAGTATATGGTTTGAGTGGCCTCCGGCCCTATCCATAATTGTGCAACTTGTGTATGTTTAACTGTGCTTGTTTAAACGTGTGTGCCTCTGGACTCATAAAGAGTACACAAGGATTATTCTAGTAATAAATACATATATTTTTATAATATATAACTTGTGTGGTGTCCTTTCATTTGATATTACAGGATTGCATATGGTAAAACAGATGGTTTCACATGCCCTCTTGAGTTAAGCCTAAGACTGCTTAGTCCATGCAACCCCAAGGATAGCTTGTCTATAAGGTTGACTTACAACCACCACCATAAAAGATTGTTTGGACTGATACAAGGTGCTCACTAGAATAGTGAACATCATACATCAGGCCAACTTCTCACAAAATGTATAAAGAGTTAGGGCTCTCTGGCAGCCCTTGCTTTGTTGGAAGTGTCATTCACATTTTAGATCAGCCCACTGGACAGCCATTTGTTGCTGGCAATGTCATTCATCATGACGCGTGGCATTTTACCTCAGTGTGTGGCACTATAGGGATGGGCAGGCAAAGCCAGGCCACAGGAAACCGTTTGCATGCAGCCATATTACTGGTGTAATATTGATTGTCCACATAAAGGTGGTGTCCTATTTTGTGCCTCACACTGGCAAGACCTTAAAATGGGGCATCGTATATGCACTTCAGCCCTGGACCACATGCTATTAGTGTGAGAGATGGAAACATGAAGAAACATGACCTAGAGAAGAGCAGCAGCTGGCAGGGTTGTTTAAGCTGCTGCTGAAGGACTTCAACATGGAAGCCATCTTGTAAAGCAGACTTTTTCCTCTGAAAGCAAAAATAAGGTTTAATTGAAGTGTTAACTAGACAGTACATACATTCACTGTTATAATTAAATCTTATTTTCAAGAAAATAACTTTTGGGATTCAAAAACAAATGATTTGTTGGTAAAACATGCCCTGATAACTATAATAATGATCTAATGTTCTTATCTCGGTAACACTTTCAGTAAATGTCACATGGATTATAAATTTAAAGCTCACGGGTTTCCTTCTTTACTGATTTGTGCATGTAAAGATAGATAGCATTCAGTTTTTCCATCTGAATTTAAATATAAAAAAATGAAATTGAAAAATACTGAAATGTGACGGTATTTGGTCTACATTCCCATTTCATCAGTCATGACTGCCATTCCAATAGCTATGCATATGACAGCAAGACGAGATAAGAACAACATTTCAAGATGAAGATAACATTGCTGAGGCTGGGCTTTTAATATTTTCAAGTGAATATATCGATGAATGTATACCTTTACTTAGCACACTAATACACAACAAACCATATTGACATAATCGAGGAACAATGCTAGTTGCAATTTTATTTTTTCTTTGGTAAAAAGTAAATATGTATAAATATCAATATAATGAGAAAAGATATATTGATAAATACAGAACTGTCAAAAATTCCATAAAACTGGTAGCCCTGCTTATATAGTTTTAGTGCAGAAAGTCTTATCTTGAAGATAGCTTTTCCATTGAAACACCCCATACTTTTCAAGTTGAGTCATCTGATGTTGCTAGTTAGCGCATTTGCTCACACATTATTGCTGGCGTAGTATAGTCACTTTTGCAATTTCTCAGAGGGTTCTGAAGAGAGCTCGGCTTAAAACTTAAACAGGAGAAACCTACTCCAAGAAGCAGTCCAACCTCTGCGTGACTCAAAGATGGCTGCTCTGGTCACACGTGGAGGGTGATGCACCCTTTTAATTGGCATTGATGGCACCCCACATTAACATGTCAGGCTGGTGTATGGAGGGGTATCATGTAGGTATTTGGAGCAGCAATGGTGGACCTTGGGCCTCAAGCCTGGGCAAATGGTGAAAGTTGCTCAGTACTGCTCTATATTGCTGCAAAGTATGGGGATAGCAACTCTAGATCAGTCTTTGTTTGGCTGCTCATTGGGAAGGTGGTGCTTTGGGTCAGAGCACCCAGGGCAACCACACTAAGTCCTGCCACACTCTCTCTGTCCAGGATTTGACCTGGGTTTTGGCTTCTCAATGGCTCCAGAAGATATGGTGTTTCAGCATCGCACAGAACACTGCTAGCTTTTACCCCGCTATGGGATGAGCAAGTGGCGAGAGGTGGAGGGGCTTCTTGGCACTGCTCCAGCTCCTAATTGCATAACTTTAGAACTCTGCCTTTCAGAAGGGTAATTGCAGAATTTGTCATTGCAGTTCTTTCGACAAAGAACACACACCTAAAATAAGCCAGACGTATTGTCTTTGCCAATGCTTGCTATAATTACGTTTACCTCTGGCAGAGTAGTAACTTTTAAATGCTGCATACATTATTCGTACCTGTCAACTCATTGAAAATATAATTGGAGCATGTTGTGTGGTGTGTGACCTAGAGAAAAAAGAAAAACATATCCACAAGCGCTACCACAAAGACAAAAAGAATGACGACCTACGGTTTGTAAATTTCCTCTAGTATTTAATTATAGAAATATGGGAACGTTTACATAAGTAAGTGATCCGAATAAATTTTGAGCATGTCTTTTTTCACACATTTCCGTTCGAAGATAACATTTTGCGCATTTCAACTCTATACCGCGTTTGTTTTAGGAAGTCGTGAGTAAATACGTTTTTTTTAACTTTTCTTACAGAATATACTGCAAAATGGTGATGGATGGAAATGCTTGAATTAATACAGGCCACTGATGCGCACAATGCCATTTTCATCCTGATGCACTGCGTAGAACTGCTGACTCCCGCTGTATTGAGTGACTGGCGCTAGTACTTTTAATCATTGATTCATTAAATGTGGAGTCACTGATGTTCGTTACTAGGCCCAATGATGCATGCATTGTGTGGGGCCACTGAACCTAATTACTAGAGGAGCAGCTTAATTTTTTTTAGAAACAAATTCTAGTGTGTCAATAGTTAAACATAGGGTAGAGCCCATTAATACAAAAGGCATCCACCATATCATACACCACAAAGTATTGTCATTGACATTTAGCTAACTTATTCTGGAAATAAAGAATATACAGAACAAAACAACATGAACATATTGAACCTTTTGCACTGATCCACTGGGAGCAGCTTAATTTTGGCTCCACCCTTACATGTCACTTAAGCTGATTTGTGCAGATTGTCACTAATTTTACTTTTCTGTGGTCTAACATTCTAATAAACAAATGCAAATGGGATTTCTAATGTATTTCTAAAATATTGAATGATTAAAACTTAATAGTGTCATTTAATGTGTGCATACTAATGTTCAAGATTTTAATAAAAAATGTAGTTCTCATTCATAGCTATATAAATGTTTTATGAATCTAACACATAGTTATATGTAATCACAATTTTATTCCACATGATATTTCATATATGTACTAACTGTGAATGTGAGTACAGCTATATTCAAATGCCAAATGCACTTTAACTGCTGTGCTAACTTAGCATAATTGCGGGCCTCAAATTCCTGAGATCCGATGTTTGACTTTCACATGAGAATTGTTTTGCTTGCATATTTTCTCCTCTGCAGGTGCAGATACAAAGGTTTGTTAGTTAGAGAAGAAATACCAGCAAGATTAGAGCATTCTCACTAGGCTCATTGTCGTCTGCACAGGATGTCACCATTCATATTTGCAGGCAATCCATTCAAAGACTGATCTTCTATACTAAGTTTGACAATGTTGTTAGTGTACATGATCATAAATACAGAACTTGACCTGACACACACATTTTTCAATGCCCTAAGTAAATGTGCGGTGGCCGAAATCACCTAATCAGTGCTGGTACTGTCAAAAACGTCTGTTTAGGGCAGGCAGCTGTATTCACATTTTGATGATCCATCGTTCCAATAATTGTTTGTTATACCTGTCATTAGTAACATATATAGCATTTTCTGTTTACATGTATATATTGGCCTCTAGTTCCTGACAGAACAATGGTTTTTGCATTTTTTATTTATTTTCTGCTTTTCTGACCGAATAGACAACAGTATGTTGAAGGATGGTAATGCGTGCACTAAACTGAACTGCCAAATAGGCTCATTGATCACTAGATGAATCCTAGGCATTTTGTTATTTCTTTAAGCCAGACTTAGGGTCTTATTTTGAGTTTGGTGGTCAGGGCACTCCATTATAAACATGGCGGATGTCCCGTCCATTGTACTATAAGTGCATTATGTTCAGTGGCAATCAAAATATGGTGGACAGTGCACCTGCCACCTTTTGATCTAGTACCCTGTCCACCAACCCTATAGATCAGACTGGTGAACACCTACATGGGAAACATTTTCTATTGTTGTTAAAAACGCTTTTCACTTTGTATCTATAGTTCATAGTATGTCCAGACATAATGGTATCCAATTAAAAAATAAGAGTTGAAGTGAAACATTGAGTTGAAACAGAAAATAAAGCAGACACAGATTCTTATTTTTATATAAAATAAGTGAATTATGAAACATTTGCACATTAGTATCAAAGAAGCTGGTAGGCAGACAAAATATCGAGTTTTAAATATCGACATACAATAATGTCGATGTTTAAGTATCGAATGGACATAATATAGAAGGTAAGTTATATCGATATGTTTAATATCGATGTTAGTAATATCTATGTTACTAATATCGATGTTAGTAATATCGATGTTACTAATATCGATTTTTGTATGATTTGTATGTATATTATTATGTATTTAATTTTTTTTATATAATGTAAGTACATTTTGTATTTTAGTACTGTAGCGGGTTCTGGGTTTATAGGGGAATAGGGTGGGAAGTAATTTAATTATAGTAAATTAATTATTAATTATTAGGAATTATAAATTATTTTTAATTAATTGGTAATTAATTTTTATTAATTGGTAATTAATTTTAATTAATTGATTAATTGATCATTATGCTCTGTAGCGGGTTATGGGTTTATAGGGGGATAGGGTGGGAAGTAATTTAATTATACTAAATTAATCATTAATTTTTAGGAATTATAAATCAATTTTAATAAATTGGTAATTAACTTTTATTAATTGGGAATTAATTTTAATTAATTGATTAATTGATAATTATGTTCTTTAGCGGGTTATGGGTTTATAGGGGAATAGGGTGGGAAGTAATTTAAATGTAATTAACTAATAATTTATTTTAATTCATTGTTTTGTTAATTATATTATTATTAATTAATTATTAATTTGTAATTTATTATTAATTGGTATTTATTATTAATTTATTTTTACTTAATTATGTATTGCTATTCATGCTTTTAATAATTATGCATTGGTATTTGTAAATAGTTTATATTTATTTAATAATTAATTTTTGTATTATTTTAAAATATTAATTTATTTATAAGTATGTTATTTTTACCTTCTACGCTATCCAATACTTTCCCTACTGTTGCACTCTCTGGACTTGGAATAGTAATTTTTACCCCTACGCTATCCAACTTTTTCCGTACTGTTGCACTCTCTGGAGTGGGAATAGTAATTTTTACCCTTACGCTATCCAACACTTTCCCTACTGTTGCACTCTCTGGAGTGGGAATAGTAATTTTTACCCTTATGCTATCCAACACTTTCCCTACTGTTGCACTCTCTGGAGTGGGAATAGTATTTTTACCCCTATGCTATCCAACATCAGCAGCACTGTACAGCTGATGAACTGTCACTGGCTGTGTAATTAAGGGAAATGGCTGTAATGTTGGTTTGCTTGTCTAAGGCAGGTGTCCCTCTCTTGCGCTGAGTATTCAACAATACGCTTCTCCACTTACTGACTACTAGACACCTTAGTTGGGCTGCTAAATAAAATGGGACACATATGTTTCTCTTTAGGACTTAGGTATAACTGTCTTCTGATTCTTTACTGATCATCACAACAGAAAGAGGCTGTGTTTTATGATGGCCCACAAACAATGACGTATCCATACTATGAATAGTATGCAAAAGCCAGCATATGTGTAAGCCCCCGGCAACGTCTGACTTGACTGATGGGTAATTTAATGTGTGTACCATGAATTGGAAGCTGCCACAGGATCATAGTGAAACACTCTGGGTCTCATTTATGAGACTCCTTGCGCCTCCTGAACGTCCCTTTTTTGTGACGTTTCGTGGCACAGAAGCCTGCGTGATATTTATCAGGCAGCACTAAGACACTTTTTTTGGCTTAATGCTGACTGATAAATATCAGTCCCTTTAACGCAGTGTTCTACATTAAGGGGGCGTGCAATGGGTGTTGCTGGGGGCGTTCCCAGGAACAGCCATGGCCTTTTGACACTGCCCCAGATTTACGAGAAATCGTGAATCTGAGGCAGTGCCAAAAGCTCACACCTCCCCAGGGGAGGCGTAAGGGAGGCACAATGAGGAGAAATATCTTTATTTCTCCTTGTTTTTCCTTTTTCTATGTGTGATGCATTCTGCAGCACACATAGAAAGAGGAAAAAGCCTCTTGTGATTTTTGTACAGAAACATTTCCCTTCCTGTACATAAATAATCATCCCAGCAACGTAGTCACACTTGCACTATGGAGCCAAGGTGCCTGCGTTGGCGCACTGCAGCCCATTGTGCGCCTGCGCAGGGCAAAAGGACAGGAATGCGCTGTATCTTGCAGTTTGCTGCAACACTAATCTTATAGATATGGCACATTCCTGCCCTTTTCTTTTGCCGTAGGGAAGTGCAGCAGTATAACCTGTTGCGCTGCCCTACAGCAAAACCTTGTAAATGAAGCCCTCTGTCTTCTGCTAGCTTGCCCACACACAACACATATACACCCTGTTATTTACTATTTGACTAAGGCCTGAAGACCTACAGCCCATCCTGTGATCAGCTCAGCTTGGTTCCTGCAACACTTCACATTAGTACATTAGCCTGACTCTTCAATCTCCCAAGTCTGTGTCCTACTCTATTGACCTACACAGAAGACCATTCTTAAAGTTGCAAATCTGTCTCCAGTGCCATAGAGAGTGTTCTGTTTTGGAAATAGCATCTATTGGTTGTATTATTTACAGGTACTCTTCATTACTCCAGTTCTCCTTTCCTAGCCTTAGTTCTTATTCCATAAGAAGATCATGTCAGGCTGCCCATGTCATGCTCCCTAATCCTTTGAAAAATTTGTCTTTAGCCTCATTTTCTACACAGGCCTCTGCCTCCTTCAAATCCTCATCCATGGAGGGCTTAGCCTGTGCAGGGACTGAGGCAAAATCTTCATTTTTCGAAGGTTTGATACTGTTCTACATGGGTACCTGGCCTGAGGGAATGGAGTGTCCTCCTCAAGGAATTGGCCAGGGAAGTGGATGAGAGGGCAATAATATTCCTAGCTGGGAATTAAATTAACTATATGCCCTTCTTTTGCAGTCTCTCTGAGGTCAGTGTAGGTCGCTGCCCCTGTAAATTGTGTTTGAATTCATTTGCTGCCCCCATTAACTGTTGTTTCCTTGCTACATGAGTCGGTATGCCAAACCTATCTATTATAGTGGATGGAGTAAATCTGGGCCTATCAAAACAGCATCGTTAACATATACTAATGGCAGACTATTGACTTTTGAGCTCATGTGCCGGATGTATGACATTACAATGCATGCTTTTACCACGCATGCCTTTACAACGCTGTTTTTACAACACATGCCTTTGCACCGCATAGTGCTTTGGGGCGCTGGATAGTGAATAGTTTAATTTACTATTCCAACTCCAGTCCCCGTGGATAGTAGGGAAGGTGTTGGATAGTAAATTAAACCTATTCCCCTATCCTAGAGCGCCCCCCAGCGCAATGCGTTGTAATGGTTTGCGTTGTAAAAGTTGCGTCGTAAAGGCACTGCCTGGTAAAAGTTGCGTTGTAAAGGATGTTTCCCCATGTGCCAGGTGATTTAAGCAAGCCGTATCATGCTTCACCAAGACCTGCTTACTGCACGTTTTTTCCCTTAAATCCTGCATTCTTATTCAAAGATTCTTTGGTTTAGATTTCTCATTTTCTCTAGGCGTGCCTGCTGTTTACCTCATCCATCTGCTTCACCAGTTGAACAGGTTGCCACTCCCGTAAACCTCCTCACCTCAAAAGCTCAGGTCTCTGACAGATTAGCATCTTTCCTGGCCTAGGTCAGGGCTATTAATTAACTATCTGTTGAGTATATAAGAGAATTTTTAAATAGTATCACCTTAACTTACCAACAGCAGAACAACATAAAGAAGGGATTTAGCAGCCTTGCCTTTTCTCAATAAATATGATTGTTTGCAACAGCGGCATAAACTATCACCTGCTGCATAATTTCTATAGTTTAGCAAAAAAATATTGCTTGCAGGTCAAATGAACCGAAACCAGTATGATGTGCACTACCTCACTCTGCAGGCCTTGTTTTTAATGGAAAAAGTGCTTTCTGAGTCCCTATAGGAAATCAAAACTGAATATAGGTTTTAGAATAGCACTGCATTGACTTTAAGAGGCACACTTTTTATCACAAGAAGTTTGCATTCATAGCCTAGGTGTTCACACAGCTCAACACTGAGACCCTGATTTACCAAGGACAAGCATTGTCCTTGAGTAACACAATTCATCACAAGGCCACACAACCCCTTAACTAGGATTTACAAAGTGTGAGAAGTTGGCCTGATGTATGATGTCTCCAATTCTGGGGCACCTTGTATCAGTCCAAACAATCCCTTTTGTTGGTGGTTGTAAGTCAACCGTATAGACAAGCTATCCTAGTGTTAGCATGGACTAAGCAGCCTAAAGGCTTAACTCAAGAGGGCATGTGAAGCCAGCTGTTTTACCATATGCAATCCTGTAATATCAAATGAAAGGACACCACACAAGTTATATATTATAAAAATATATGTATTTTTTACTAGAATAATCCCCTGTACTCTTTGAGTATAGAAGCACAAGCGTTTAAACAAAAGCACAGTTTAACATATGAAAGTTGCACGTTTATGGATGAGGCCGGTGGCCACTCAAACCATATATCAAAAAAGTGGTATAAGTATCACTTTACGAACAGTGGTAAGGCCTGGGGCCTTGGGAATCGCTGGGACTACACTGGACTAAAAGCAGTTAGGACGGGAGTAGCCCGCGGAATCGGGTGCAGCGCTAAAAGCACACGCATGCACCAATGCAAAGTCAATGGTGCGTAAAAGTTACAAAGTTACTGTTTAGGAGTCTTCCGACTGGAATAGAATGACCACACTTTAAACTAGGACACTAGAGGTGTAAACCACTACTGGAGCACCGGCGTTCATGAGTTACCTCACCCACAGGAAGCGGGTGCATAGGTGCCAAAGCGTGTCGGGTTTCGTCGTGCAGTTCTATGGTGCCTGGAGATGAAGATGCTGCAGGCGGTCAGGAGAGAAGAGTCCGGGTGGATCCAAGGGTGGATCGAAGATGTAGAGTACCTGAAAGCAGAGGGGACAGAGTCTGGGTCACTAGCCAGTGACCAGGAAGGAACCAGGAAGGAACCAGGCGATGTCAGGCGCAATAAGGTGGTTGTCAAGAAGCTTGTCTCCGCTGCCACGTAGACTCTGGGGCACCGAGGATGTCCTGGAGTGAATCACGAGCTGTCCCACAAAGACTCTCGCTGTTGGCAGTGTCGGCTTCCAGATTGGAGTTAACAAGCCTTGGCAAGGGCAACCCACGCAGGATTAGAAGATCGCTTCTTGATCGGACCAGCAAGGTCAGATCGGTTGCTCCTTTTCAGGGGAGCGAGGGCCCGTCTGGAGCAACCAGACTAGCAGAGCATATTTAAAGGTTCGTCGGTACTGGGGCCACTAGCCAACGGGCAAGCGACTGGACCAATGCGTCAAGCAGGAAGATGCAAAAGAGCCCCACGCAGCACTCGGTGAGTGTGGAGGGGAGATCTTCGGTGCAAACGTTGCTCGGGACTGAGGCTTCTTGAACCCCAATGCACAGCTTCCAGAAAGCCTTAGGAGCTGCACGGTCAGCACTTTGTAGTTTTTCCAAGATGGCTTGCTCCATGATTCGCGTCGCCTCCATGGGTCTCAGATTCGCTGGAACTGTGGATCGGGCTGCTGGAAGTCAGGAAAGCTGGATCTTGTTGATCTCTGTTGCTTGAGTTCCGGCGGGAACTGCCACAAAGCAAACAGTGAGGCGCAGGATGGTGCCTGTTTGCACAGGGTGGTCACTCCTTGACCACAAGAAAGATTCTTCAGTCTTCTACGTCGAGTAGGATGTCTAAGGGTCCAGAGTTTTGTTTCATAAGTTTCAGTCAGGATAATCTGATGTGCATTGGCACAGCTCATACCTTTATTCCAAATCAAGGGGCTGGATTACCTGCTTGGTCCCTCCTATGGGTGGGACCCAGGAAGGGGGTGGATACCCCCCTTTCCCTTTGTCCAGTTTCGCGCCAGAGCTGGGGCTGGAGTGCTCCAGAACCGGTTTGACTGGATTTTGCATGGGACACATTGTGTGCCCCAGGCAGTGTCTAGTTTCTTTCAGCCTTCCCTGCTCCAATCCACTACTCCTGTCTGGGGTGGTGTAGCACCTCCCTCTGACAGGAAACCCTTTGTCCAGGCCTCCCCTGCCATGTCAGCAGCAGGAGGTCAGACTTGTGTTAGGGCAGCAGCATCCATTTTGTGATGCTGAGGCTCTGGTTAGGATTAACCGCGTTTAAGTAAAGTAACATGTGCTTTCCCTCTAGAAGGGTGGAATGCTACCCCCGTCGCCAGAACTGGCGAGGGGGTAGTATTCCAAAGAAAGCCAAACCAAAGTTAGCAATAACCGCGAGGATTATAAAGCACTTAAGAGTATATGGTATGGCAATACCCTGGAACAGCAGTAAGGAAATGGTTCCGAACTCTGCAGACAGGCTCAGCTCATGCTAGAGCACCATCTCACATAAAACCAAGCACTCTGCCTCCAGGATTGTTAATTGCAAAAAAACACAGTTGATGGACAGAATGTAGAACAATGTCATACATTCACCCCAGTACAGAGATCTGGGCCTAAATCCATCGTTTTTTGCACTCCACACCACCCTGGGTTAGACACTGGCTATATGCAAATCAGCTCTGACCCTGTGCCTCATGGGAACAGTCCTTTCCGAACTACCAAGCCATGTCTTTCCCAGACCAGAAGCAAGCATCCAAGGACCGGTTTCTGGCTATCAGCCTTCATCAGCCTGGATAGCTTGACTCCAGTGGTGTGGAGAGCCTGGGACTCACCTCTGAGCATACCCAGCCCACTCGGGGTGAAAATTGCAAAAAACACAGTTGATGGACAGAATGTAGAACAATGTCATACATTCACCCCAGTACAGAGTTCTGGGCCTAAATCCATCTTTTTTTGCACTCCACACTACCCTGGGTTAGACACTGGCTATATGCAAATCAGCTCTGACCCTGTGCCTCATGGGAACAGTCCAGTCCGAACTACCAAGCCATGTCTTTCCCAGACCGGAATCAAGCATCCAAGGACCGGTTTCTGGCTATCAGCCTGGATAGCTTGACTCCAGTGGTGTGGAGAGCCTGGGACTCACGTCTGAGCATACCCAGCCCACTCGGGGTGAAAATTGCAAAAAACACAGTTGATGGACAGAATGTAGAACATTGTCATACATTCACCCCAGTACAGAGATCTGGGCCTAAATCCATCGTTTTTTTGCACTCCAAACCACCCTGGGTTAGACACTGCCTATATGCAAATCAGCTCTGACCCTGTGCCTCATGGGAACAGTCCAGTCCGAACTACCAAGCCATGTCTTTCCCAGACCGGAATCAAGCATCCAAGGACCGGTTTCTGGCTATCAGCCCTCATCAGCCTGGATAGCTTGACTCCAGTGGTGTGGAGAGCCTGGGACTCACGTCTGAGCATACCCAGCCCACTCGGGGTGAAAATTGCAAAAAACACAGTTGATGGACAGAATGTAGAACAATGTCATACATTCACCCCAGTACAGAGATCTGGGCCTAAATCCATCGTTTTTTTGCACTCCACACCACCCTGGGTTAGACACTGGCTATATGCAAATCAGCTCTGACCCTGTGCCTCATGGGAACAGTCCAGTCCGAACTACCAAGCCATGTCTTTCCCAGACCGGAATCAAGCATCCAAGGACCGGTTTCTGGCTATCAGCCTTCATCAGCCTGGATAGCTTGACTCCAGTGGTGTGGAGAGCCTGGGACTCACGTCTGAGCATACCCAGCCCACTCGGGGTGAAAATTGCAAAAAAAACAGTTGATGGACAGAATGTAGAACAATGTCATACATTCACCCCAGTACAGAGATCTGGGCATAAATCCATCTTTTTTTGCACTCCACACCACCCTGGGTTAGACACTGGCTATATGCAAATCAGCTCTGAAGGACCGGTTTCTGCCTATCAGCCTTCATCAGTCTGGATAGCTTGACTCCAGTACTCCAGTGGTGTGGAGAGCCTGGGACTCACGTCTGAGCATACCCAGCCCACTCGGGGTGAAAATTGCAAAAAACACAGTTGATGGACAGAATGTAGAACAATGTCATACATTCACCCCAGTACAGAGATCTGGGCCTAAATCCATCGTTTTTTTGCACTCCACACCACCCTGGGTTAGACACTGGCTATATGCAAATCAGCTCTGACCCTGTGCCTCATGGGAACAGTACAGTCCGAACTACCAAGCCATGTCTTTCCCAGACCGGAATCAAGCATCCAAGGACCGGTTTCTGGCTATCAGCCTTCATCAGCCTGGATAGCTTGACTCCAGTGGTGTGAGAGCCTGGGACTCACGTCTGAGCATACCCAGCCCACTCGGGGTGAAAATTGCAAAAAACACAGTTGATGGACAGAATGTAGAACAATGTCATACATTCACCCCAGTACAGAGAATTGGGCCTAAATCCATCGTGTTTTGTTGCACTCCACACCTCCTGGGTTAGACACTGGCTATATGCAAATCAGCTCTGACCCTGTGCCTCATGGGAACAGTCCAGTCCGAACTACCAAGCCATGTCTTTCCCAGACCGGAATCAAGCATCCAAGGACCGGTTTCTGACTATCAGCCTTCATCAGCCTGGATAGCTTGACTCCAGTGGTGTGGAGAGCCTGGGACTCACGTCTGAGCATACCCAGCCCACTCGGGGTGAAAATTGCAAAAAACACAGTTGATGGACAGAATGTAGAACAATGTCATACATTCACCCCAGTACAGAGATCTGGGCCTAAATCCATCTTTTTTTGCACTCCACACCACCCTGGGTTAGACACTGGCTATATGCAAATCAGCTCTGACCCTGTGCCTCATGGGAACAGTCCAGTCCGAACTACCAAGCCATGTCTGTCCCAGACCGGAATCAAGCATCCAAGGACCGGTTTCTGGCTATCAGCCTTCATCAGCCTGGATAGCTTGACTCCAGTGGTGTGGAGAGCCTGGGACTCACGTCCAACGATGGATTTAGGCCCAGATCCTTGTACTGGGGTGAATGTATGACATTGTTCTACATTCTGTCCATCAACTGTGTTTTTTGCAATTTCCAGGATTGTTAAGGTCTGCCATAGGAGTGACTTATAGGTGCATATGTGTCCAGATATAGGTTTAGATTACACCACCTTGCCCCAGCTGAGTGATCAGCCAGTTGTGTCAGTTCGGATGGCCAGCCAGGGGTGGCAAAAGATATGCTGCAGCCCCTGGTAGGCCTTGGATGCACCTATACCCTGGGTACCAATAGTACACTGTACAGGGGCTGATAAGGTGTCCAATACCAATTTAGTTATGCACCTAGGGTACATGGAGTCCATTTTAAAGAGAGAGCAGATAGCCTGGAGCCCTGATTAGCAGGGTCCCAGGCCAACTAAGTTGAAAACCAGCTAAACACTAGGCAAAAAAATCTGGGGTAACCATAGTCAGGTATCCACCTTCCTACACAAAGCTATGCAAGGGACAGTTTGTGCCACCTTGCAGGACCTTGTACAGAAATGCAATCCAATGCAGCAGCTTGCTATGCGTTACATTTTGTTGCTTTAGTCATTACGCTGGTGGAGCATGGGTATTCCTGTGCAGCCACCCATGAAAATTGACGCAGTCCCATATTTACAAACATTGGTAAACTTGGGATTGCAAAGTGTAGCGTCCCCTGTTAGGGTCCGTCCCCCATTGCACTGTGCGGCCCCGTCGTCCTGGGGTTGTTCAATTATAATGTTTTTTTAAAATAAATTCAGACACTGAGTCTTTCTTGTTGTTAGGCAAAATGCATTTGTTATCTGCCATCTTCTGTTCAAATTCCTCAAAATCACATTACTTCAGCAGTGCTGTGTCTATCTGACCAAACTGTTAGTTACAATCCCTCCTCCATCCCGATGCATTTCGGGCAAAGAGCCCTTCGTCCGGGGCTCTCAGTTTAGTGTAGTAGTGACTATGCTCCAGAAAATCCGGGATGGTGCCAAAAAAGGTGTACCTACCACAGAGAGGAGGAACGAGGAGAAATATCGTTATCCTCCTCGTCATTTCATCTTTCCATATGTGCTGCATTCTAATGTATGAAAGTTTTCTTAAATCATAATTTAGCTAATAACAATTATTTTCGATTCTCTAAATTGGGAATGCAAATAGGGAATCGCAATTTGCGATTCCCTAATGCAAATGTAAGAAGCCTTTCATAAATGAGAGCTATGCATTTAGAAAATGCTAATTACCATCATCTTCAAGATGACGGTAACCATGTGCGTACTTTTAGCGTCATGTGGCGCACCCATGCCCCTAGGGCATGTGTGTGCCTTACTTTTGCACCTTTTTTTGTTTCAGGCGCCTCAGGGATCCATAGGCCCCTGGGCACCCTTGGCTTTGCATTACCTAATTTGCGATTAGGTAATCTCAATTTACATAATGCAAGACCATTCCCACCTATGGGTCTTGAAGCCCATAGGAACAAATGGAGTCGTAATTACAAATAGCGATTCCCTAATGCATTTACGATTCTTAATTAGTCGCAATTAGAAGTCGCTATTTCCTGCATGTTTTGTTACATTGCATTTTCCGATTACCAAATAGCGATTTCAAAAAAATCGCTAATTGTTAATCGCAAAATTATACTTTTATTCATGTGACCCTATGCCCCCACCATCTATTTTACTCTGAAAGATAGGAAGGACGCTTAATATACTCAACCCTGTGGCATAATTTAGCTCTCCACAGCTGCATAATTCCAGGGGCCATCTCTTTAGGTAAGGGGGTGGGTCAGCCCCAACCTGATACGTTTTAATCTAGGATAACTAACAGATCTCCCACACGTATGTTAGTTAGTACTTGTGTGCACACACAGTGGCTGGTGTAGAAGACTAGAGTGGGCAGGATTTGGTTATCACCTTTTATGACTTTCTTCCATTTCGGCATTTAGTTCTGACATGATATAACTTGTTTTGTATCAGAAGGTTTTTTCCTTTCAAAGGTTAACAATTAACATGAAACAGTGTATTTGTTGTGGAATACCACAAGGATTGAGATTAGCCATGCTGGCTCAAGTACGCTCACAGTCACTATAAAGCTGTAATGGGGGGCTGGGCAACAGTTTGGCAGTTTTTCAAAATAGTCAAAACGTGTTGTAATCTGTTTTGCTGGCTAGGTCCAACTATGCACCTTTCACAAGTGTTTACACAAGAGGGTTCAAAGGAAAACAGTTCTATTGCAGTTTGAATCTGGGCGTGTTTGCCAGGTATAACACTGTGAACTCCTTTGGGTGGAGGAGACTTTGAAATGTTCTGTACGGAAATATTTTAGCTCCCAACATGTTATTCCTGTCTTTGGTTTTTTTCTTGGCTGCTCTCACTTGCACTACTCAAAGTACTGCACCCAGTTTGCTCTGTTTTTGTGGGTGCTGCAAAACACACCCAACAAGGGCCAGATGTACTCTGAATCTTTTTTGCAAAAAGCAGTTGCAAATTGCACACTGAATTTTTGCGAATCAGTTCTGATCTTTCAAACTGACCTATGAACTAACACATCAGTTCACAAAATTCCCAATCTCCCAATCGGAATAGGAATCAATTCGACCTATCTCATGAATATTAATGAGGCAGGTCGCAAATTGCGCATCTCTCTGATTGGAGGCCATCGCAGAGATGGTATCCTGCTAGGGTCAGCGGATCACCATATCTGTGATTGCCAATAGTTAAAGCAAACTTTTTCCTCACTGCATCCATTTTCCTTAAAGGAAGCACGGCTCCATTTAATAAGAAAAGTTAACTTTTTTACAAATTTCATTTGAGAGTGTGCAGTGGTCCCGCGCGGACCATTGACTACTCCCCCAAAAACCTTTTTAACATTCACAAAGTGTAAAGAGACCCAATGAGTTACTATCCTTATTTGAAGTATTAATTGTATTTCAATGTTTTGCAACCAAAATTGTAGTTGTAAACCATTGATACATCTGGTACTAAATAACAATTTGGAAGGGACGCCTTAAATATACCTTTCCCAAATTACAATTCAGTATCCATTCCTAAATCCATTTGGGGATTTGTTAAAGCTTTATCAAATCTCCTAATGGGTTTAGTGAATTAAAAAAAAAAGCTTTTTTGAGGTTGTAAACATTCAAACAAACAATCTAGCCTTCAGGCTCAGATATCTTTGCTCATTTAAATCCATATCCACCTGTGCCAGCCTTCCGGGTTATGAGGTTTCTCTCCAGGCTAAGGTTGAAAAAGTTTTTCTTCCCAAAGGAATGTGACTTACCTCTTAATCAAATGGCCATTTAACAGAAACATTACACTGTATATCATTGTGCTGCTTCCGTTGTATGTAACAACCGGTTTGTACTCCAATAAATCTAAAAATAAGAAGTGTGCACCTGTGGGAAAAGGTAAAAGGATATTGAGAGAGATTTTAACACAACAAGAAAAGAAAAAGACTTTATTGCATGATTAGTAATAACTTTTGCAACATGAGAAAATGGCATCAAATGTCTGTTTACATATTCCATAGAGTTACCTCTTTTTTCTTTTCAAAATACATATTTCAAACAGTAAAAGTTAAGAAACATTAAAACATGTAAGGTGGCCTGATTTACATGTTACTAACACAGAGCTGCTAAAATGCAAAGTGCATACATGTGTGAATTAAAAGCAGGGGAGTTTGCATTGTTACTGTAATAGAGAATGGGGTAGAAATTATATGGGAAACCTATGGGAATAAATAGACACCTACTATGCATAACCCCATAGTGTGAGCTGGGACGTGTCAGTTAGTCAATAGGCAGAAGAAGGGGGCATATGTCAGTGGGGGGATGAAGTCAGAGGTGTGGGCCCAGTGCTGGTCAGTTATTTATCAGCCCATCACATGCATGATCCTGAGCCTCTATCTTCCTAGAGAAGCGGTCAATGAATTTAACCATAGCACAATTTAGCATGGTATTTGATGGATCGAAGCAGGCCAAGACTGCTTCTCTGAAAAATCGTATGTCTTTAGCAATCCAACCCCTTTGTAGCAGGGCCCTCCTATCCTCTAGAATGATGGGACTCAGGTACAATACGTGTATTATGTCCTATATTTGTTGATTGCAGAGCCGACACATTGCCTGAACTGTACTCCTTTTCCAGGCTGGGAATGGGGATTACCCGCTTCCTCAACTTCATGAAGTGTAGCTTTGTCCTTTCATTTAGGTAGCTCTGAGGTATCAGTTGATTATATGTGCATAGTATCATACAGCCGTGTTTCCGTGCAAAAAGGCTGGCCCTGTCTTCTATTGAGGAGAGTAGGTTGGTGCTAATTTTTGCCAACCTTTTAAATTCCTGATGACTGATGTGTAAGTCCCAGGTGGGTTCCAAGCCGAGTGTGCTGAGGGCTTGGGTCAGATAGTGATTTCCCACTGGCCTATGATTTGCGGCCCGTTCGATCCATAAGTGGTGGGCCAGGGTACCTTCCTTAGAGGCCGTAAACCTGTGGCAGCTTACAGCACAGGCGGCCTTTCGACCTAGCGCCTGTCTACAAATCCCTAATTCCAGTCTTATTTGCGCTGGTGATGTGTGGGAGTGGAGCTGGAAAACTGTTCTGTAGATTTTTGTGAGCGTTTGGTCAAGTATCACACTCTCCCACCCTTTCAGAACCTCATACCCGTATGTTAGGGTTGGAAGAAACCTTCGCCTGAGCTACCTGGAGAATCAGGGCAAATGTGGGGCCTTTTAGTTTTATGTGTGCAGATCTGAGAGCAAACAAAAGTGCAGTGCCTTTCTTTTTTATTTCAATCATCTGGCTCAGGTATCTACCATTATTGTTAAAAAGGAGGCCTAGATACTTGTGGCAATTGGTTGCTTCTAATTTCTCCTGGTCGAGAGACCATGTTGGCTTTTGTGTTCTGGCAACTCACGCAAAAATGTTAGTTTTCTTTTTATCAGCTGACCATTCCTATTGGAGAATGTTACCGGTTGTATCCAGAAGACGCTGCAAACCAATCTTTGTTTTGCTGAGGAGGATCAGGTCATGTGCATAGAGTAGGTTTGAAAAGCAGCGCCCACCCAGTTTGGGCAGTTGAGAGTTGACTGAGTTAAGGACCAGGGACAAATCGGATAAAAATAAGTTGAGTAGAGTGGGCGCAAGAACTTAGCCTTGGTTGAGGCCTTGCATGGTGGTTATGGGCCGTGGTACATCCCAGCACCGAGTTTGATTCTTACCCATGTGTCATGATGCAGTAGCTGCTGAGCCCTGGGCAAAGTGTCCGGCGTGTTAGGGAGGGCAATATTCACCCAAAGCTTCCCCCCATCTACCCTATCCAATGCAGACTTATAATCTATAACACCCATGTAATTGGGACAGGTGCTGGATTCAGCCTGGTCGATCAGAAAGGAGTGTGTAATAAGGTTCACTCTTGTCCCAGTGTGCCTTATGAATCCAGTTTGATTTAGTGGTATGATTTTATTTGTCTCAGCCCATGATTGTGTAGAGTCCAACAGCACACCTGCAAAGTACTTCGCTTCATTGTCAATTAGAGCTATCATACGATACTTCCCGGGAGTTTTTTTTGTCCCTCCCTTTAAAGATTTGAGTCAGTATCGATCCACGCCATGAAGAGGGGATGCAGGTCTTTTCCAATATGGACGAGTAAAGCGGGGCTAGTTGGATAGCCCAGATAGCTAATTCATCGTTATATGGAGCCAGTGGATTTCTGCTGGGCTTGGAGCTTGAGCGCCAGCCCTGCTGGCCTTCGAGATTTGTTTTTGGATGAAGGCCTCTGAGATGAGGCACCTAGAAGTTGCCTGGTCGTGGTTCTCTGTTGAAGCTTCCCGGACACTACTGGCCACAGAGCCTTCATCCTGCACGAGGAATTGATCTGGTGCTGATTGAGTATTAAAATGTTCATGTAAGAAGTGGTACCAGACTGGCTTCGGGATGTTGGAAGAAGCCACCTTAGGGAGAGAGCTCCGTAGTCCATTTATGGTGCGCCAGAAGTTATTCATCCTGATATTGTACAACAGTTTAGCCCAGAAGGAGTTCCAGATTTTCCTTTGGTGGTCACGTTTTGCCGCCTTCAGATGTCTTTGCGCCTCCCTGAGGTTTCTTATTATTTTTGGGTCCATAGGTGACATTTTGGGATTCCTCCACAGCTGATTTATCCATTTTGTGGCAGTCCCTATTGGATGGCTGGAACCTTTCCCTTGTGAGACGCATGGCTTTGCTTTACCCAGTACCAGTTTTGCAAACCCGTCCACCAGTTTTTTGGTAAACTTTGTCCAGCTCAGAAGTGGGTTTCCCTCTAGTTTGAGTATACTGGCTAGTAGCAGATTGGCTTCTGCTACCAGGGCTGGGAGGCAATTTATGGAGCACTTGATTAGTTTGAGATTAATAGTGTGGCTTTCGAACCCTTGGTCAACTCCAGCATTATGGTTGTTCAGCCTGATATTGAGGGTGAACTCTTGAGGGCGATGGTCACTGTCCATTTTTTCACCAAAGCCAAATTAGCTGATTAGATTTAGTAAGGAAAGGCTGACAAATGTCTAGTCGCTCAACGAGGTCCCAGTGTTGGTCAGGTATGAAAGGCCAGGTGGCTTATCAGGATGAAATCAGCCATTGAGGGCTCTTAATCCAAGGTGTTCCAGGCTTCCTTGGAAGACCCATCCTCTTGGGTCATTTTTACCCCACCTGGTATGGTCCTAAGGTGGAATAGCCCCATCTGCTTCTTGGATCTGCATTATCTCGTTTACGGGAAGGTTGTTCATTGGCCACAAATTATAGTCTCCTGAGATTATAATATCTGTGCTGGGGTTTTCTGGTCTGAGATTTAGAACCATGGTGGTCAGTTTCTTGGTAATAGCTGTCCTTGTACCTGAAACAGGACGGTAGTACCTACTACTTGCAGTCATGGGGTGTCACTCGCTTGTTCCCAAGACTGAATTGGTAGGCAGACAAAATGTCCATTTTCAATATCGACATACAATAATGTCGATGTTTAAATATCGAAGGGACAGAATATGGAATGTAAGTTATATTGATATTTTTAATATCGATGGGACAGAATTTCAAAGGAAGTAATATCGATTTTGTTATTATCGATAATAGTAATATCGGTTACTGATATCGATGTTAGTAATATCGATGTTACTAATATCGATTTGTATATGATTTTTATGTATATTATTATGTATTTAGATTTTTTTAAATGTAATTTAAGTACATTTTGTATTTTAGAACTGTAGCGGGTTGTGGGTTTATAGGGGAACAGGGTGGGAAGTAATTTAATTATACTAAATTAATTATAAATTTTAGGAATTATAAATTAATTTAAATTAATTTGTAATTAATTTTAATTAATTGGAAATTAATTTTAATTAATTGATTAATTGATAATTTTGTTATGGGTTTATAGGGGAATAGGGTGGGACGTAATTTAAATGTAATTAAGTAATAATTTATTTTAATTAATTGTTTTGTTAATTATATTATTGTTAATTAATCATTAATTGATAATTAATTATTATTAATTGGTATTTATTATTAATTTATTTTTACTTAATTATTTATTTCTAATTAAGTTTTTAATAATTATGTATTGGTATTTGTAAATAGTTTTCATTTATTTCATAATTAATTTTTTTAATATTTTAAAAATAGTATGTTATTTTTAACTTCTACGCTATCCAACACTTTCCCTACTGTTGCACTCTCTGGAGCTGGAATAGCAAATTTTACCCCTACGCTATCCAACATTTTCCCTACTGTTGCACTTTCTGGAGTGGGAATAGTAATTTTTACCCCTACGCTATCAAACTATTTCCCTACTGTTGCACTCTCTGGAGTTGGAATAGTAATTTTTATCCATACGCTATCCAACACTTTCCCTACTGTTGCACTCTCTGGAGTGAGGGTAGTAATTTTTACCCCTACGCTATCCAACACTTTCCCTACTGTTGCACTCTCTGGAGTGGGAATATAAATTTTTACCCCTACGCTATCCAACACTTTCCCTACTGTTGCACTCTCTGGAGTTGGAATAGTAATTTTTACCCCTACGCTATCCAACACTTTCCCTACTGTTGCACTCTCTGTAGTTGGAATAGTAGTTTTGACCCCTACGCTATCCAACACTTTCCCTACTGTTGCAACCTCTGGAGTGGGAATAGTAATTTTTACCCCTACGCTATCCGACACTTTCCCTACTGTTGCACTCTCTGGAGTTGGAATAGCAAATTTTACCCCTACGCTATCCAACATTTTCCCTACTATTGCACTCTCTGGAGTGGGAATAGTAATTTTTACCCCTACGTTATCAAACTCTTTCCCTACTGTTGCACTTTCTGGAGTTGGAATAGTACTTTTTATCCATACGCTATCCAACACTTTCCCTACTGTTGCACTCTCTGGAGTGGGGGTAGTAATTTTTACCCCTACGCTATCCAACACTTTCCCTACTGTTGCACTCTCTGGAGTGGGAATATTAATTTTTACCCCTACGCTATCCAACACTTTCCGTACTGTTGCACTCTCTGGAGTTGAAATAGTAATTTTTACCCCTACGCTATCCAACACTTTCCCTACTGTTGCACTCTCTGTAGTTGGAATAGTAGTTTTGACCCCTACGCTATCCAACACTTTCCCTACTGTTGCAACCTCTGGAGTGGGAATAGTAATTTTTACCCCTACGCTATCCAACACTTTCCCTACTGTTGCCCTCTTTGGAGTGGGAATACTAATTTTTACCCTTTACGCTATCCAACACTTTCCCTACTGTTTCACTCTCTGGAGTTGGAATAGTAATTTTTACCCCAACGCTATCCAACACTTTCCCTACTGTTGCACTCTCTGGAGTTGGAATAATAATTTTTACCCCTACGCTATCTGACACTTTCCCTACTGTTGCACTCTCTGGAGTGGGAATAATAATTTGTACCCGTACGCTATCTAACACTTTCCCTACTGTTGCACTCTCTGGAGTGGGAATAGTAATTTTTACCCCTACGCTATCCAACACTTTCCGTACTGTTGCACTCTCTGGAGTTGAAATAGTAATTTTTACCCCTACGCTATCCAACACTTTCCCTACTGTTGCACTCTCTGTAGTTGGAATAGTAGTTTTGACCCCTACGCTATCCAACACTTTCCCTACTGTTGCAACCTCTGGAGTGGGAATAGTAATTTTTACCCCTACGCTATCCAACACTTTCCCTACTGTTGCCCTCTTTGGAGTGGGAATACTAATTTTTACCCTTTACGCTATCCAACACTTTCCCTACTGTTTCACTCTCTGGAGTTGGAATAGTAATTTTTACCCCAACGCTATCCAACACTTTCCCTACTGTTGCACTCTCTGGAGTTGGAATAATAATTTTTACCCCTACGCTATCTGACACTTTCCCTACTGTTGCACTCTCTGGAGTGGGAATAATAATTTGTACCCGTACGCTATCTAACACTTTCCCTACTGTTGCACTCTCTGGAGTGGGAATAGTAATTTTTACCCCTACGCTATCCAACACTTTCCCTACTGTTGCACTTTTAGGAGTGGGAATAGTAATGTATACCCCTACGCTATCCAACATTTACTTACTTTTTTTAATTTGTTTTATATTTTTATTAATTTTTATTTATATTATTATTTCATGTGTATAAATCTATTTGTAATTTATAATATTTTTCATTTTTTATAAGTTATAATAAAGTTATTATTAAGGAAGTATATGTTATATATCATATGTATATTATTAATTAATGTTTTTATTAAATTATGTTTATTATTTATTAATTTTAAATATTATAACATATTGTTAACTATGTTTATTACATTTATACGTATTATTTTATTCATGTTACATATTTTTTTTTATTAGAAAAACCAATCTTTTTTAATAACGATATTTTTGACATCCATATTTTTTTTACAATATTGTTGTACTTATCTTGTTAGAGATAGCATGGCGATATTTTTGTAATCAACATGTTTGTTGCGATATTTTTGTAGGTCGATATTTTTGATATCGACATTTTGTCAGACATTTGATTGAATTACACTATTGGCCGATACGTAGATTGCAAGGCTTCCACTGCTGCGGCCCAAATTCCATTGCTTGAGTGCAGGTATGTGATGGTTTATGTATTCTTCTAAATGGTAGGCCGTCTGTTACCATGTCTCTTGAAGTAGGATGATTTTGAACGTGGGTTAGTAAGATGTGGTTGCCTGATCAACCAGTTTGTTAGCCAGACCATTGATGTTCCAGGAGCATATCTTGAGTGATCTTTCGGAATGTACGTTGTGGGCGCTGCTTTGTCACCTTAGCAGTCGGGTGATGGAGATTCCCTACTGCTTAAAGATGTCCGTGTGCCCCAGAATTTTAGAGGCCGGTTGACCTTGGTTCTTTCATTTTCTGGCCGTACCCAGGCATAATGAACTCAATAGATGCAATCGCATTCTTTGTGACTTCTTCCTGCAAGCCTGTGGCTTGAAATAGCTTGAGGATGTATCCACGGTTTAGAATGTCAAATGTGCCTTTGAACTTGCATTCTGGGCAGTTTGAGCTTGTGGATGCCCTATGTGACCATCTTGGATTCTTTCAGACATTTTGTTGGCCCGAGTTGGCAGAGCCTGGAGGGCTAGATTGAATTCACTCAGTGAGAGAGGACCTGGCCAGTCAGAGCATGCATCTACTAGGCTCAGGGGGGAGCCCCACGTTCCCTGGGTTAAGATAGTTTGATTCTTGAGATCTGGGGAAAGGCCGCCTACGTGCATGTTAGAGTCCAGACCAGAATTTACAGGTTTGAAGGGTAAGTTGATTGCGATTTCAGGCTCCTTCTGTCTAATCAAGACTACATCTCTAGTAGTTTGCATGACACTTGCTTGTTCAGGTTCCTCAGTTTGAACTGTTGAATGCCTCGTGGCTCTGTTCTTGCTGGCTTGCGGGTCTGTCGCCAGGTGTTTCAGTGTCCCGCCACTTGACTGTGTCCTCGGGTAGCCATATCTTGCCTTAGAATTTTTGTGTGGTTAGAGGGGGCCATATTTGCCGTCATAGCTGTGTCTGCTACAGCTGCTGTGCTCTTTTGTTTTGCAGCGAGATCTGGGCTTCCATTTGGCTCATCCGTCGCCCCTTCCAGGCCCTCCAACTGGGTGGCTTTTGTGTCCTTGCTCCCAGTGGTGTCTTCACGGTTCCAAGTTTTGAGCAAGGGATAGGGCGCCAGTTTGTGCTTTGTAAATCAGGTTTTCTTTGTGCCCTTTCTCCTTCTTGCTTGTTTCCCTTTGGGTTCTGCTTCTTCGGTGTGAGGTGACCTGTTTTGAGCAGGTGGGGATGTAGGGTTGGCCTCAAGGCGTTTTGAAATGCTGGTGACACATGAGCAACTGCTATCCGCATTGCAGTCTGTTGTAGCCGGGATCTACAATGAATCAGCTTCAGCCGCCCCTTCCATCCCATCTATTGGCCCAAACTTGGGATTCTTTATTACCTTATCTCCTCCATCCAAAGACATACCTCTACGGTTTAGAGGCTTTGTGTTAGTTATTTCTTTCATCTTTCTCACTAGCTTTGCCATCACCTCCAGGAGCGCACATAGTTTGCCAAGAACTTTTGAGCAGTTGCAAGATAGGCAAGGATGGTCAGCGTCCGCCTGGGCCCGTTTTATCAGGTTGTTCAGGTTTGTGATCTTTTCGTTGACGCTGGTGACATACAATGCCAGAGTGTTTAAAAAGCGAATCTGTTTGTCCATTTTATTTGCTTGGAAGGCCATTGTATCCACCAATGTCTGTAGGATGCCTAGAACTGGTGGGACCGCCGTACGTCTGGCGGGCGATCCCAAAACCTGGTTTTCATATTGTTTCCCCCTATGTTCTGCCTCTCAATTGGTCATTTCAGAGGTCCTCTTTTTGCCTTTAACCTGTAACTTTGCCTAGCCCAATCGTTATGAACCCTTGAGCGGCCTGAATGACCAAGACAGACTAGGGATGGAGCCCTCTCCAACTGTCAATCAAAAGGGCACACCCACTATCAGGGCCCTTCAGGCCATGCGCGCTACTCACCCGTGAGGGTCTCAAGGCACTAAGGGGGAGGGGGTTACGCGGATCTGATTCAGCTGAAGAACTAGGTCTTGAGGGCCTTTCTGAAGGTGTTCAGCGAGGGGGCGTGCCTTATGTCGGTTGGTAGCTCGTTCCAGGTTTTGGCTGCAATGTGGGAGAAAGATTTCTGCCTCCTCTGGCTCTGTGGATGCGTGGGGTTTCAGCCAGTGCAAGGTCAGCAGATTGGCGGTTTCTTTTGGCTATGTGGAAGTTTATTTTGTTGTTCAAGTATTTGGGTCCGTTGTTGTGGAGGCATTTGTAGGCATGGGTGAGGATCTTGAAGGTTATTCCCTTCTCCACGGGTAGTCAGTGGAGTTTCCCCAGGTGTTGGCTGGTGTGTTCGTGCTGGGGATGCCGAGGACGAGTCTCGCTGCTGTGTTCTGTATCGTCCGGAGTTTGAGGTGGAGGGACTTGTTGATGCCTGCGTAGAGAGCATTCCCATAGTCCAGTTTGCTAGGGAGGAGTGCATGGGTGACTGTCTTCCTTAACTCCGGGGGATCAATTTGAAGGTCTTTCGAAAGATGCAGAGGGTGTTGAAGCAGCTGGAGGTGACGGCGTTGACCTGTCGGTTCATGGTGAGTGATTAATCATGTACGATGCAAAGGTTTTTGGCGTGGTCAGAAGGGGTAGGTGGGCTTCCGTGGGCGGTGGGCCACCAGTTGTTGTCCCATGCTGAAGGGGTGGTTCCGAGAATGAGGACTTCTGTCTTTTCGCAGTTGAGTTTTAGGCAGCTGTTGGTCATCCAGACTGCCACGTCTTGCATTCCTCTCTGGAAGTTGAGTTTTGCGATGGCGGGGTCCTTGGTGAGAAAGAGGATAAGCTGGGTGTCGCAGGCGTTGGATACAATGTTGAGGCTGTGTTGATGGACGATGGCTGCGATGGGGGCCATGTAGATGTTGAAGAGGGTCAGCCCTTCATTTGTGCCAGACTTTTTATAATTATTATTTATGAGGTAGACAATAATTTTCCGTTTCGGCTGTTGGCTGCTTGCAGTGTGAGCAAAGACACTTTGCCTGTTTACACAGGGATGGACTGAAATGCTCTCCATATCGCAGATCTGATGGAGAGATCTAATAAATAACAAAAGTGTTAAGTGTACATGAAATGGAATCCTGTGAGGTTCCTGATACATACATTTGTGTAGCATTTTGTACACATTATTACAAGTGACTGAGGTTCTCATCTCAGCATTTCTGTCAAGGCCAAATATTGGAGGCATTAAAATGACATACAATAGGTGGGAAAATCCTGAGTATGGTTAAGAAATATAGATCAAAAGAATTGGCATTTATCACTAAAAGCACTTGCCCTGTGCTCCCATGTACATTTAAACATATTTGTTTACCTTAACTATTTCAAGCTGCATTAGTAATAATTAGCAGCTCCAGCATCCCACATTATAAGCGGATTCATGCTTATTTAGGAAGGCACACATTGTTTTAAATAAGGGCAAAGTCAATTTGAAGATGTCAAGTTATAATATACTGTGGATTCAATCCATGCTCATAAAAGGATAGCATGTTATAATATATATGACAGTACCCTGAAAGAGCCAGTACTTAATTGGTAAAAAAAAATATAAGGGCCAGGGCCCTCGTCAGGAGGCCACTCCAGCTTGCACCTCCTATTGCTAGTGCTGCCAACACACACCTTCAAGTGTGACAATGCAAACTATTCCAGGCCCCCAAAGATTTAAGAATGGCTTGGGCTATATGTATCAGTAATTTTCAATCCATGGTGAATAAATAAACAACTGTTGTTGTGCTAATCTCTAAATTAGACAAACAGTGCCACCATGTGGCAGACGGTCATAAGTGTTGGTGTTGAAAAATTAAGTGCCGGTGCCGAGCACTGGAAACCACTGGCACACATTAAGCACTGGAAAGAGCGTACAACAATTAGTGCTCACAACAGCAAATCCATTAAGTTTGCCGTCACTGATGCTTGGTTAGAAGGGTTTGAGTCCCATCACTTAGTCATCTTCTATTTCCACATTCTTCCATTCCATTTTAGATGTATCTATTTTTTCAATGCATTAATTGAATATAACAACTCCCCACAACTGTATTTCCAGTATACACAGACAGACTTTTACTGCTTAGAGGTTTTTTTCTGATGTGTACACAGTGCATCTACACAAAGTAAATAGCGGTATTGCCTCCCCTTCCCTTTGGCCATTACATTGGGAGAGTAATGCAGAATTCTGTTTGTGGTCAGGAAATGAGATAACAAGCATTGGCAATGCCAATTCTGGATTATGAATGCACTGTCAAGCCAGACCTAAAATTCCATGTATGTTATTAACTGCCCGCTATACTTCTGTGCTGCTGCCTGAGAGAGATGCCATGAATTATCTAGTTATCTAAGACACTTTTATAGCATTGCAATGACATGTGTGTGCCACTAAAAGTTCAAGTTCAGGTAGCCTGATAAATAGACAAAATGATCACAGCTGTGTGGAAGACTAGCACTTTTTTTGTGGAAGCACACAACTTCTACTCAATCAAAACATGTACTCCTGGCTCCCAACTTTGTGGATGGAGCCAAAGCCCCTTTCCTGATGAGACTCACATAATAGTCTGGAGACAGCTGAACTGTCAATCCAGATCATATAAAGGATCAGTTGCACTATACGTACACATATACATACGCAAGACATTTATACTCAATTTGTGAAACACATTCTACTGAAAAAAGTCTATCTTTTCTTATTAGGATTTAAAATCTTCCACAAAATTATTTTTAACAACAATTATCTACTCACATTTTTGTAACATTCTACCAGAGTGTCTCGAAGAACAAGCATCACTGCACAAAAAAAACGTCCCCACATAGGGGTCATTATGATGGCGGGCGGATCACCACCTTCCGCCCACCATCACAACATGATTTACCCCCCAACATTAGTATGGTGGGGGGGGGGGTACAGCGGCGGACGGAAAGTCCGACCACCGCATTTCCACCGGTCAGCAATCGTTATGATTGCCAGCCGGGCGGAGCTGGTGCATACCATGGTGGCGGTGACTTCGAGGCACTGCCAACCATATTATGTTGACGGGTTGACAAGTCCTTTCCATGGCGGCGGCTGGCAGCCAGTCCCAGCACCGCTGGTCATCCTAATAGACCCCAAAGTTCCAGAAGTGTACCTGTGTTTCTCTGTCCCATTTTATGTATTACTAAATTTCCCTGTGTTATTTTCTCTAGTTGCCAAAATCTCTCCAAAACAACTGGTTAGGCATCGATGTTTGTCTATGGTTTCCCTTATAAAGTACCAGACTTTCATTTCCCTGCTTCCATCTATACTTCACCTTCACCCACACATCCTCCCAGCCTACTCATTCACCTCCAGTCCACTCATCTTCAATCTCCACCAGCTTACCTTTACTACCAGGGTAAAATTCGTCCATTTATTTTAAACGTTTCCACTCACATTTACCCTAGTCTCCCAGAGCCACCCACCCACTCACTCACCCATTAACTCTTTCTCATACACACATTCATATAAATTCATGCATCTAGCAGTAAGCATTTTCACTAGTAAAATGCCAGACCAATTGGCTTTTCCAATGCTTGCTTAGCTTTAGGATCATCGAACCTATGGGATGCTAACATGTTAACCCAAAACCCAAGGATGCTATAATTATTAAACTGTGAACATTTGATAGAGTGATGACAATCTCAGTAGAAGTGGCCCCTTACTCAAACTCAGACACACCAGGCTGACCCAGCACACTGGGGAGTCTCACATGTTTTACCATGACCAACAAGAAAGGGATTCTTGCATTTGTATCTCACTGGTGGTTGCATTTTTAGGTGTGGTCTCATGCCATCTTTAGGTTTGCCAGCGTCAAGCAATGAAGAAAAAAGAATACGCAAAAAATACGTATATACATGCCAAGAAGTGCTTTGGAACAGCTCTCTTCCTCCATTTGTCTGTCTAACTGCCATTTACATTTTTCTTCCACCCACCACAGAATAGAGCATAGCGCAATGGACCAGTCCTCTTCAGACATTGGCTCTGTTTCAATGTGAGCGAGGGCGTTTCTTCCTGATCATGTACGCACCTACCTGAAAAGCAGAGCACTTCAGTGTCAGGGCTGATGAAAGACTTAGCGGTCCATTAGGATGGCGGGCGGACTTAGTCCGCCCGCCATCCCATTGGTAATCGGGACCGCTCGCCATAAGGGCGGGGGTCCCGCGGGGGGTATTAGGATGCGTTCGCCACTGTGGCCGGTGCATCCTGTATTTTTAGCATTGTGGCGGGCCACAATGCTAAAAATGCACTTTTACATTTGCATAAACAAAGCGGCAGGCAACGCGCAGTGCTTGCCGCTTTGTTAATGCAAATGCAGGGGGGTACCGTGTGCACCCCCACCTCTCCTACACTCTGGGGGCCCGCAGGGGGCCCCCAGAGTGAAGACCGCATGCCTTTCCATGGCGGCATCGCCGCCATGGAAAGGCATTTCCCTAAGCCCATTGTAATATGGCTGGCGGTGTCTAGTAGACACCGTCACCATATTAATCCTTTTCCGCCCGGCCGCAAGGCGTCCGGGGCGGAAAAGCGGCGGACCGTCTTTCCGTCCGCCGAGGTCCCCCCGCCATATTAATATGGCAGGGGGGAATTCGAATGCAGATGTCAGACGGATTGCCCCCGCCAGGCTGGCCGTAGCCACCGCCAGCCTGGCGGGGGCAACCCGCCCGACATCCTAATGGGCCCCTTAATGTCACCAAAGTGATTTATTTCCCTTTTATGATTTTTTTTTTCATCACCCGCATGCATTTAAACTATTTCTCTACACCACAGAAATCCAAAACCAACAGCACCATTTCTTTGCACCAATAAAAATCATATTTTCTTGTGATGTGCATTGAAAATAAGATGTGCTTGTACGCCTGACTATATATAACTGCTATATTAAAATTATATGTAATGGCTATTTTTTTAATCAATTTTTATGGCAAGCATGTGGCCACCATGTTTAGGTGGCTCCATGTTTTCTTTTCATCTACTTCTTTGTGGCACATAATTGCAATAAAAAATAAACACTGCACCAGCTTGTCCAACCTATTGGTTCTGCAAATGCTTTTTTTCTTTTCATGTCAACTTCTTATAAAAAAAACATTGCACCAACTTTCAGCGTCTTGTCCTATTGGTTTTGACAATGCTTGTTTTTTGCTTTTGCATCAGTGCAGAGTCTCTGTGAAATGACAACTGTTTTGATGCAGGTGTATTAATGTCAGTTAGAGGATACTGAGTTTGTTTGGTAAATAATAATAGACGAACAGAGATGAAAAAAATATTTTTGTTCTTTCTGTAGTCACTGTCATTCACGGTAAGCAGGAGTGAACTTCTTGTAGCCGACCACTAATGTGCCACTGTGATATCTTGGGTTAATGATGTATGTTTTGAGACATTCAAGTGTCCATGGGGAGCTTGGAAACGCAAACTACTGCAGACTGAGGTGCCAAAGGGACAGTTTTGCTTTATATGCAGTCTGGAAAACTTTTAAAACTTAACGGGCCCGATGTAGGTGGCAAATACCGGTCGGAAACGGCCGAATTCGGCCGTTTCCGACCGGTATTTGGAATCTTGAGAGGTAGGGGGCCAGATTTTACAGATTCTGTAAATTTACCGAATCGGTAAATTTACAGAATCTGTAAAATACAGAATCGGTATTTTTACCGATTCGGTACCTTCCAGATGTAGGTGGGACTCTGCAGAGTCCCTAAGGCCTTACAGAATCGGTATTTTACCACCCAATCCAATTGGGTGGTAAAATACCGATTCCAGGTGTGCATGCACATGTGTGCATGCACACCTAGCCATGTGACAGACAGACATGCCCTTAGGGCATGTCTGTGTGCCACATGGCAAACATGCCCGTCTTTGGGGTGCTAGAGGGTGTCAAAGTGACACCCCCTGCACCCTTGCTAAAATCGGTATTTACCGATTCTGTAATTACAGAATCGGTATTGCCCATTGATTCCTATGGGCTTCAAGGCCCATAGGAATCAATGGGCAATACCGATTCGGTATTTACAGAATCGGTAAATACCGAATCTTAAAGATTCGGTATTTACAGATTCTGTAATACCTACATCTCCCCCCTTCATATTTACCGACTCTTAAATACCGAATCGGTAAAATTCGGTATTTAAGAGTCGGTAAATATGAATTACCTACATCTGGCCCAACATCTTGTAAATTGTAAAGAAACTTTTCAAAATAACTTAAAAATAACCGGTGCAGAGACAGAATATCGAGTTAAAAATATTGAGTTGCACAAATATTGAGTCATTAATATTGTAGGCCAGAAATATCGACAGCAAGAATAATATTGATTTTAAAAATATCGAAGTGTTTAATATCGTTTGCAAAAATATCGTTGTTAAAAATATAGTTTTTTATTATTGTTACGTACTTTATTATATATATTTTATATGTATGTGATGTACGTTTCTTTGGTATAAGAATTGTTTGTATGTTTCATTTAGGTGTTCAATTTTTAGTAGTTATTATTTTTTTTATTTGGATTTTGCACTTTTTGTTCCGTAGCGGGTTGTGGGTTTACAGGGGAATAGGGTGGGAAGTAATTTAATTATAATACATTTATTATTGTTTTTTACTTGAATTTTGCATTTTTAGTTCCTTAGCTTGTTGTGGGTTTATAGGGGAATAGGGTGGGAAGTAATTTAATCATGTTAAGGGGCCGATTACGATTCGGTAAACTAATCCGTACGACAAATCAAATCCGTAGCCCTTTCTGTACAAATCTACAATTCGGTCTGAATCGCGTAGTACGATTCACATGAAAAATATACGACCGAATCGTTGCGAACCGTACGAAAAGCAAGGGAAAATCCGTACGATACGGACCCTCAAAGTGAACCGTACGAATCGTAAACATGTTGTATGACCCAACAAGTACGATCCGGACCGGGGAATGAGAACGTGATTCGTACGGAAAATGTTGTGTATGAGCAATTCGTACAGAGAGCCACACAATCACATGCGCACCGTGACCCTGCAATCATGGGGTGTACGCACCGTACCCCTGCACCGTACCCCTATGCACTGTCCCCCTATGCACCGTACCCCTATGCGCCGTACCCCTATGCACTGTACCCCTATGCACCGTACCCCTATGCACCGTACCCCTACGCACCGTACCCCTGCAATCATGGGGTGTACACACCGTACCCGGGGGGGTCTCTTTCGTACCCGGTTCGAGTCAAAATCTGCTTTTCAGGACGTTTTGAGCTCCCGTAGAAAAAGAGTTGTACGGAGTGTTGACGAGACGAATCGTACTTGCTGGTTCGGAAAATGCTGCTTGGGTCCGAATCGTAGTTCATCGTACGTACGGGGACGTTTAAGGGTACGATTCGTAAGGGAAAAATGCTCCGTACGGCTATTTGTAAGGGATTTTACCGAATCTGAATCGGCCCCTAGATGTATTGATTTATTTTTATTTATTAATATTTTTTTTATTTTTATGTTAGTGTGTTAAATGTGTAACGTAATTTATTATTAATTAATTAATAATTGGTTGTTAATTCATTTTAATTAATGAATTTGTCATTAATTATGGTAATTGTGTAATTAATTTTAGGTGTGTGCTGTGGTGTTTATAGGTGTAAAGGGTGGGAATTCATTTATTTTTTTATTTATGAATCAATATTTGCTTGTTAATTAATTGTAATGAATTAATTGGTTATTTATTTTGGTAATTGTGTAAATAATTTTAGGTGTGTGTTGTGGTTTTTATAGGTCTAAAGGGTGGAAAGCATGGCAAGCAATTTTTTTTAATTGATGAATTAATAATTGGTTGTTAATTAATTTTAATAAATTAATCGGTAATTATGTATGTTAATCGTGTAATTAATTCTAGGTGTGTATTGTGGTGCTTATAGAAGTAAAGGGTGGAAAGTAATTTGTGTTTCATTCATTATATATAGTTGTTAATGATTTTTTATTATTTGATATTTATTTTGGGTAATTGTTTATTTTTTGTGTGTTGTTTTTACTTTTAAAGGCATAAAGGGTGGGTATTAAATACATTTACATGTTTTAATTATTAGTTGTTAATAGTAGTTTTTAATTTCAAAATAAGTTTTAAAAGGGTTTTATTATTTTATAGTTTATTTAGGTGTGTGTTGTGGATATTATAGTGTTAAAGTGTGTGTAGTCAATTAATGTTTATTAGTTTTTTATGATTAATTTGTTTTAATATATTATTAATGATGGTAAGTATGCAAATAAATAATCTAATTAAAAATGTTGGTTGAAGTGTTTTGTTATTGGTGTGGTGTTATAGGGTTGGAAATAAAATAAATACATTTGTGTTTTAATTAATGTTTTTCTTTGTAAATATTTTCTAGTTGAAAGAATTCTTTTTTTGTAAATGTATTTATTATTTAATTTTAAATAATGTTTGTAAGTTTTGTTTACATGTAATTAGTATTATAATATGTGTTCTTTTTATATGTTGAATATTTTGTTTTTACATTTTGTTTATTCATTTATATCTTTTTTTAACATTTTTAATATGGATATATATTTTTTAAGTGTTTGAGTGTGAATAGTTTTTTGTTTTCTCCGCTATCCAACACTTTCCCAACTATTGCATTCACTGGAGTGGGACTAGTAATTTTAACCCCTCCTCTACCCAGCACTTTCCCTACTGTTGCACTCACTTGAGTTGGAATAGTAATTTTTACCCCTCCGTTATACAGCACTCTCCCTACTGTTGCACTCACTGGAGTGGGACTAGTAATTGTTATCTATTCGCTATCCTGCACTTTCCATACTATTGCCCTCAATGGAGTTGAAATAGTCATTTTTTTCCTCTCTGCTATCCAACACTTTCCCTACTGTTGCACTTTCTGGAGTGGGAATAGTAATTTTTACCCCTCTGCTATCCAACACTTTCCCTACTGTTGCACTATTTGGAGTGGGAATAGTCATTTTTACCGTTCCGCTATCCAACACTTTCCCTACTGTGCACTCACTGGAGTTGGAATAGTAAACGTAATTATTTTGCTATCCAACACTTTTCCTACTGTTGCACTCATTATATTGGGCAAGTTAAGTTTAAATATATTTTCTTACCTAGGGGTCTATTAAGATGGCGGGTGGATGGCGGCCGCCAGGCTGGCGGTAGGAACCGCCAGACCGGCGGCGGACATCTGCCCGCGATCAAAACCCTGAAAACAGCCGATCAGATTAGCATTGCGGTCGTGACCGCAGCGGTGTGATTTTCCGCTCGCTACTTTTCCGCCGGTTGCAGTCCGCTCACTGGCGTGGCGGGCGGAGCTGGACCGCTACAATTGTGGTGGATCAGGGCCAAGCACCGCCAGCGCGATTATGATTAATATTTAATATATTTAGTATATATTTTTTTATGTTATATATATAAATCGATATTTGTACTACTATATTTTCTACATCGTTATTTTTGTACTTACCTGCATAGTTATTGGAGTCAATATTTTTGTAGTCTATATATTTTTTCGATATTTTGAACATCAATATTTTTAACATTGATACTCTATAAGTGAACCAAAATAACCATTAGGTCTCGCTTATGCCAAGTTAGAGCATTTATAGGCCCAGTTCTTCTCTATTCTGGCTGGGAATATCCGTTTATAGCAGACATAGACTCTTTTGATATAATTTCGGACATTGCTATCTAATAAGAGGTGCAGTGTCATGTGTCCAGCTACAACTTTCATATGAGCTGCTACTTCCTCAGATCCCCAGGTACAGCGCCCCATGCCCAGAAACCACTTCTCATACCCAGGTACAGCATCATATGCTAAGGAAAAGAGAAGTCCAGCCTCACACAGCCAGGTGTAGCATCATACAAGAAGGCATAACATATAATCTCACATATAACTTCATATAACAGTGCAGCCATCTTCTATTCCCAGGGGCAGTCCTGCATGCACAGATGCACTTATCGTAAGGCAGATAAAGACTAAAATGCGTTGGAACTGTCGTCCGAAACAAGTGCAATCTTAAATGTCAAAGCATTTGCATTTATATATAGCCTTTCGAAAACAAGCAGTGTGCACACGCCACACATCAGCACAAAAAAGACATGTAGAGACTGTGAGAAGATACGTGAAATAGTATTTGATGCCTGAATTAGAAAGGGTGCATGACAACATAACATCACTTGAAAGATGAGATTAAACATAAGATAGAAGATGTTTACAATGATTAAAGTTTTACATTTCTACATTACATGGTTGTAGGACAGAACTTTTGAATTTGCTGTAGTGAACTTTTAGAACCTCTTTGATGTCAGTAAGTGAGTTGATAGCTCAAAGCTGAGTGGTAAGAACATTCCAGTGTACTCAACCTGAGATATTTGAAATGTGATTGAGCAAAGCGGGCTTTGGCTGTAGCTGGCAGATGGAGATATCCTTGTCATAATAACCTGGCAGATTCCCAAGGGCAGAGCTATATATGCTCTTAAATATCAAGGTAATTCCTTTGTATTGTGACCAATGTTTTGTAAAGAGCCATCTTAGTTAATATTGGTAGGATGAGGCAGGTGAATTGTGAGCAAGTATATTAATCTTTTGTCAGATTTGTTGATCTTGTCTGGGGGGAGAATGAATTATGGGTGAGACTTGTGAGTAATCTATTAAAGTAAAGAATCTTAGTCATCCACCTTAGGGGCACGATTCCGATGCCGTGCGGCAGGCCGTTCCAGAAGCGTCTGGAGGTGAACAGTACAACCGACTTGTATCGGAAGCCGGTTAAACCAAACTATGCAGTATGATGTACAATAACCTTTACTCACCAAACAATACGGTCATTCCGATTCCGTCCTCATAGTCCAAACGAAAAGCACCGGAAATGCAGAAAGGAGCCGTCCGGAGGCATTTTGATGTCCGATTAAAAATGCCGAAGTACGATGCGTACTTTCCATGCGTTGAATCTGTCACTAAAACCAATATGTCAGAGCCGCCGGAAGGGTAGTATTTTAGCACCAATTCGCCCCACAACAAGATTCCTGCTGAATGAGATGTGCAGCCATGAATCCGATCATGCATGTCATCCCCATACTCTACCTCTTCGAGCACTGCTACAACAGCAACCGAAGTATACGTCGCAGATGGTAAGTCCGACACCTACCGAAACAACAATGTTGATTCAATAGGGGTGTGGCAACTACCCAAAGCAATGTACAGTCAATATGGGGTGTGGCAACTATCCACAGCAATGTACAGTCAGTATGGGATGTCGCAAATACACACTGCAATGTACAGTCAATATGGGGTGTGGCAAATATCCACAGCAATGTACAGTCCATATGAGGCGTGGCAACTACCCACAGCAATGTATAGTCAATACGGGGGGTGGCAACTACCCACAAAAATGTACAGTCAATATGGGTGGTGGCAACTATTCACAGCAATGTACACTCAATATGGGGAGCGGCAACTTCCCACAGCAATGTACAGTCAATATGGGGGATGCAAATACCCACAGCAATGTGCAGTCAATATGGGTGGTGGCAACTACCCACAGCAATGTACATTCAATATGGGGTGTGGCAACTAACCACAGAAATGTGCAGTCACTATGGGGTGTGGCAGCTACCCACAGCAATGTACAGTCAATATAGGTGGTGGCAACTACCCACAGCAATGTACAATGAATATGGAGTTTGGCAACTACCCACAGCAATGTACAGTCAATATGGGTGGTGGCAACTACCCACAGCAAGGCACAGTCAATATGAGTGGTGGCAACTACCCACAGCAATGTACACTCAATATGGGGTGTGGCAACTATCCACAGCAATGTACAGTCAATTTGGAGTGTGGCAACTACCCACAGCAATGTACAGTCAATATGGGGTGTGGCAACTACCCACAGCAATGTACAGTCAATATGGGGTGTGGCAACTACCCACAGCAATGTACAGTCAATATGGGGTGTGGCAGATACCCACAGCAATGTACAGTCAATATGAGGCGTGGCAACTACCCACAGCAATGCACAGTCAATATGGGGGTGGCAGCTATTCAGGGTAATGTACAGTCAATATGGGGGGGTGGCAAATACCCACAGCAATGTACAGTTAATATGGGTGGTGGCAACTTCCCACAACAATGTACAGTTAATATGGGGGGTGGCAAATACCCACAGAAATGTACAGTCAATATGGGGGGTGGCAACTACCCAGCAACTACCCACAGAAATGTACAGTCAATATGGGGTATGGCAACTACCCACAGCAATGTAGGTCAATATGGGGGTGGCAAATACCCACAGCAATGTCAAAGAAAATATGTGTTTTGGTGGGTGATACACCATATGTGCATATGCATATGTGGCTTTGGGTGGAAATCCCCCCATACATGAAGATGCATATCTGGGGTTTGGGGTAAATACCCCTATACACGAAGATGAATATCTGTGTTTGGGCCAAATATCCCTATACATGAAGATGCATATCTGGGGTTTGGGGTTAATACCCCTATACATGAAGGTATATATCTGGGTTTGTGGGAAATACCCCCATACATGAAGATGCATATCTGTCTTTGGGGAAAATACCCCTATAAATGAAGATGAATATCTGGGGTTTGGTGTAAAAAACCCTATACATGAATATGCATATCTGGGGTTTGGGTAAATACCCCCATACATGAAGATGCATATCTGGGGTTGAGGTAAATACACCCATACATGAAAATACATATCTGGGGTTGGGACAAATACCCCTATACAAGAAGTTACATTTCCTGGGTTGAGGTGGAAAATAAAGCTCGAAGAATGTACACAAACAATGTAACTGCTGATAAAAAATCTTTATATCAGTACTTGTGGAGTACATGCTGCAGGAATGTCCACATAAACAATCTCACAGGTTATTGTCAATGAAAGGAATTCACACACTGTTGCAGCAAAAGTAAATGCCAACTTTGAGGAATGGGTAGAGTGGAGATGTAGGTACACCAGGGTCACCTGCAGACTATGGTTATGTGGGCCTTCCTAGACCACACCAATGGACTCACACACTTACACAGTCCCCATAAGGAAAATGCGACATTAGGTCACAGTTTCCATGGATCACCATCTGTTCTTCGAATAGAGGCTGGTGGAAAGGCTTTGTGGCAGAACCACCATGGTGCACTGCGTTACATGCATTGACAGAGGTAGTGTCATGTCGAACACACAAACTTCACTTTCAGGACATGGCAGGTGCAGGGATTTGGCGTTCAATGTAGGGTCCTTGAAGGGAGGCAAGTCACACCTGGACAGTCGGACCTACATACCACAACCTTGATCTGCTACATCGTTCGTTTCACTACAAAACCTTTGTCCAGTAAAAATACAGATGTCATGTTCACGTGATGATCACAGATTGTGTGTCAATTACTTTCAGAGTGCCTGAGCATCATTGTGATCACAATCAGAACATGGGTCCAAAACATGTTGTGTATGTAGATTGAGGGACTTTCATCATCAGGTAGTTACAGTCTGCAGGCTAAATTCTATGGGAATAGCACATTTGATGCCAGACCATGAATTAGAATGAACAGACATATGTGTGATCACACAGTGAATGCATAAGTCCACCACAACACACACGGAGACATTGCAGGACAAAACCACTTCAATGTAATAACAAAGGTAAGACATTGTGATGCATCTGTGCACAGTAAAGCACAGAGGATAGCAGCACAGACAAAAAACATTTCCACAGACAAAGCCACTCAGTATTGCATTCAGTGTCTCCAACAACACAGAAGTGGTTTTTCACTGTTATCATGGTAATATCTATAGTCATGAACAATCTTGTTTATGAAAGAAGCATGGGCCAACATAAATGTAGGATACCATAAATGTAGGATACTGTCCCTATGTGTGGACTGGTCCCACAAACTCAAATAACAATTTGCCTGTGTCCATGGACCGCTTTTGTGAATGTCATTTGCAGACAATATCCATCTAACACCTCAATCCATAGTGTGTGCCTGAAATTGATAATCACATTTTGAATGTGCAGATTTTGTCCTGTTTAGTAGTATGAGTATGCATTAGTCACATTACGTAGTATCCACAAACAGTGTTGGTGTGGCCAGTGCACAGCTCATTGAGTAAGATAAGCTGCAAGCATGGGTGAGTATGCTGGGGTTGTGACTAAATCTGTGGATCAAAAACACAAGTGACTTAGTCATCATGAATCCAGGAGATTTGTGTACATCTTGTGAGGATGAAAGACATGTGCAGAATTAAGACTGCTTTGTCCACATTTGGCACTGAAACAATGTCACAAACAATCCATTGAAACATCAAGAAGACTATCAACAAACACATATTTCCATCAACACATCCTCACATGTGTGGCAACTAAGAACATGGTGGAGACTCAAGATCTGTGAGCACTTGCTCAGCAAACAGACACACATGCTCTCTGTGCACTCACTGTACACATGCCTCACCACATGTACCACATTCCAAGTCAACTGACATCACAGCACTCATAATACAGCTTGGTGTGAAATGGAACAGCATCAATGTAGCTCATATCAAAACCCTTGTCAGTCATTCTCAAAATACATGTGACACATAATTCATATGCTCAATTATAACTTGTGTGTGGACGCTAAATGCAATCCAAGCTGGGATGATGCACACACAATATATTTGCAATTTCACATACCAAAATCAGGATGGCATGAACATCAGCTAAATGAGTGATCAATAGACTATAAAGAAAATAAATCTTGCCTAACAAAAACTACATGTAATTATTTGAGTCAAGTAGTAGCAATGGTTGGAAGGCTGGGAAAATACTGCTCAGCTTACACTAACCATGTGCTCAATAAATGCACAAGATGTGTTCAAAGCCATGAATGTTTTACTACTCTAGTGGCATCACACATTAAGCAAGGTTGACCTTCCCACTATTCTATAAGATCTGCAGAAGAAACAGACATTGATTCACCGCCTGAAAGTCACATACAATTCTATGAAAATTAATTTGTGTACATGGGTGTGTGCTAAGTCACAGCAATGCAGTCAATAGCCATATGTATCCAGCTGAATAGATGAGACAGGTGCATATATGCACATCACAAATACCTACACTGTTGCACATTGAGACACTTGCAATATGTAGACAACTGAAAGCATTACCTATGTGTAAGTGTGTTCAAAAAATGCAAAGGTGGGTAACTTCATTTCACACTATGATCCAAAACAAGTTGCCAATTACAACCATGAAATGCAGACCTGACATTTTAAAATACAATCTGTCAAAGTGCCCAAACTCCATGTAACATATGCAATCCATGCCACACGAACATTGAACATATAAACAACCAATTTCACTTGTCATACAGTTAACTCTGAAACAAGTTGTTGGACACAAATGTTTTTAATCAAAAATAAGAATTGCTTTATTCAGCATAAAAAAGTATTTATTAATATCAAAAGGCCATTGGCCAGTCCATCACTGTTCGGTGTCCATATGACCTATGAACATCAGGCCCATATATATTCTTGCCAGCACAGTTCCTGCAAAGGGGCATCTTGGGTAAATGCCAGGCACCAAAGGGGACAAACTATTGGGGTTTGGGTTGGGTTTTGGGAAGGATGGGAGCAGGAGGGGTGTCAGGGTCCACTGCAGTGGTAGGGTCTGATGGCGAGATGTGGGACTCCACCGCAGGGATTGGCTCTGATTGTGAGGGGGGTGTAGCTGTAGTGGGATGGGCTGTTGGAGCTGGGGATGGGGTGGCCTTAATTAATTTTGGGATCTTACATTTTTTGAAGGGTGAGTCTGAAATGGAGAGGGGAGATGCCTTTTGTGTGGGTGTTTTTGGCCAATTTAGATGTACTGGACCTATCTGGGGATTTATGGGGGTGTAGCAGTGGATGCTTTGTATTGGGACCGGAGGGATTTTCGGCAGGAAGTTGATGCCTTCTGTTCCTTCAGGGGAAGGAGGGTAGCGGACACTAAAGGTGTGATATCCTATAGGTACTTCATGTTCTTAGGCAAGGGGTGCATGTTTGCGGAGGGAAGAATTCAATGGGAACAAGATGGGGAGCCTGGGTTGAGGGATTATAGGAGAAGAAATGGTAGGGGTTGTAGAGGCAGAGGGTTGTGAGGTATGTGGAGTGTCACTGGTTGCATCTGTGTCGGGAGCTGTCACTTCCTTTGATGTGAGTGGGCTGTCTGTAGCATGAGTGTGCAAGTGTGTGGCTTGTGACTTTGGTCTGTGTGTTTGTGTGCTGTGTGTGGATGTTGCAGTGTGTGAATGTGTGTGTTTGCATGTGCTTGGTCTGGGAGGGTAGTTGGGATGGTGGATGAGGAAGAGGTAGGAGTGGGGAGGTACTGCTTGAGGAGAGATAGTGCTGCTGTCAGTGTTGAGGCCATAGCCTGATTTGTTCTCTGTAGAGCCGACATGTTTAAGTGAATGCCCCCCATGTACGATGACATGTCTGTCAAAAGAGTTGTGTGTACATGGAGTACACTCAGCATTGATGTCTGCCCCACAGAGAGCTGCTTCAGGAGTTTGTTGGTCTCTACACTGAGGGCACCAGGGGAGACAGGTGCGGGGGGTGAGGTGCCTGGCCCAAATGATAGTTTGACCTGCCACAGAAGCAGCCAGGGACAGTGGAACTAAGAGCAGCAGGGAGGGTGGAGATGGTAGTAGGGGTGAAGGTGAAGGTGAAGGTGGCTTCTGGTGTTGTAGATGCAGTCTCTGTGTCCCCAACCTCCGCATGGGAGTCCTCATCGGAGCTGTGACCTGATTCTGAAGCTGCAGATGGTGTTGCAGATCCACTGCAAGTGAGACTCCCCTTACCCTCTCCGTCACTGGGTCCCCCCTTCCGATGACTCTTAACTGGACCCACTGTGGCCGCTGATGATGCTGTGATCAAGTAAGAAAAAGATTTACATGAGTCATCCATACCTGGTTGACACATAGTTAACATCACAGACGTTCAGAGATATCAGACATCACATTGAATTGTGCTATTAGCGCATGCTGCATTAACAGAAATAGTACTTGTTACCCTGCCACTTTCACATTGCTCAATCACACATGATGTGATCAGCAACATTGCGTGTATCAACATCAAATTACTACAAGAGGGGGTGGTGATGGACGGAGCATTTGTACCAATCAAACACTCACACCCAGTCAACAGATCTGGGTTTAATCCATCACCGTTCTTTAGCCCACTCTGCCACCCCAGTTCAGACATGGCCATAAGCAAATCAGTCTGACCCTGTGCCTCATGAGAACAGTCCAGGCCGAACTGCCAAGCCATGCCTTCCCTGGACCGGACACAAGCGTCCTAGGACCGGTTTCTGGCATTCCAGCCGTCTTCAGCCCGGCTTGCTTGAATCCAGTGGCAAAGTGAGCAAGGGACTCACATCTGAGCATACCCTGCCAACTTATGGCGAACAAAGCGGTACATAAGGGGGTGGTGATGGACGGAGCATCTGTAGCAATCAAACACTCACACCCAGTCAACAGATCTGGGTTTAATCCATCACCGTTCTTTAGCCCACTCTGCCACCCCAGTTCAGACATGGCCATATGCAAATCAGTCTGACCCTGTGCCTCATGGGAATAGTCCAGCCCGAACTGCCAAGCCATGCCTTCCCTGGACCGTAAACAAGCTTCCTAGGACCGGTTTCTGGCATTCCAGCCATCTTCAGCCAGGCTTTCTTGAATCCAGTGGTAAAGTGAGCAAGGGACTCACGTCTGAGCATACCCTGCCAACTTATCGCGAACAAAGCGGTACAAAAGAGGGTGGTGATGGACGGAGCATCTGTACCAATCAAACAATCACACCCAGTCAACAGATCTGGGTTTAATCCATCACCGTTCTTTAGCCCACTCTGCAACCCCAGTTCAGACATCAAACTACAGAACAAGAAGGTTGACTAATGGAATTTGTGGCCGGGAATGTTTTGTCTTGTGCTCATGATGGACTTGTGTACTGACATTACTGTCTCCTCTTCTGCAAGTGAGTAGAGCCATCAAAATGGGAATATGAATTTCAGATGTAATTGAGACATGGTACACATCCTGAAATCCATTGTCATCTAATGTTGAACCATTGGTTCATATGTTACGGCTCACATGTCTACCTTGTCAAATGTGCACAATGCGTACTCATTGCAAGAGTCATGTTACACAGTTCACAGTGATTGATAACGTGTTCAGTAGCTTTACATATCCAAGTCAGTAGACACATATGATTGTCATCCTGGTGACACCAAGGCAGTACGCATAGCTGGTCTGACAGGCACGTAGGACACTGTCCTATGTCATCTATAGATGTTATTAATGATCTACCAATGGCCACGTCTGAAAACTTCAGCTTCACACTGCCTAAAGAGGAACACCATTCAACTGGCACATCTGGGTGCAATTACTGTATGGATTCTAGTGACTGAACTAATCTCCATCATGAGTACAGTCAACGCTGTTGAACAATCTTGGCTAAACTGAACAAGTCCACCTTTATATGGACAAAGTCTGACTGTCCCTCCCTTTGATTAAAAGGTATGCACACTTTGTACTGCTGAGATTGCTCATGTCTTACGTACCATGAGGTTAACAACATTTTATTTGGTGCGTATTGTACATCTCAGAATCAGACAGTGATGCCAAAAAAACCTTGTTTACCAAACCATCATGTTTGAGTATTCAAGACCATAAACCCACATGTCAACAGTTGTGACTGTGTACTTCACGTCGTACCTCAAAAATCCTGACAGGTTGCGATCAGTGACAACCTGTGTTTGACAATAAATGGCTTATGATCTCACCATCACAAACTCTGACACATGGACTCACTCTTTCGAATGTTGTTTGTATTTTTTTACAAGACATAAAGGGAAGGACATTGTGACATATGACCCGAGTTACCCTAGTTGTGACTGTCCCATAGGATACATGTGATCACAATTAGCAGCAAGTTAGTAAAAAAGACTTTTGCACACAGACCAAGACAAACCAATCTATGTCTCTACATAGACAAATCATTTTGACAAAATGTTTAGCATGTGATTTGCACAATTAAAATCTCCAATCACAATATACTCCAATGATTTGTTCAGACCACTCTGAGAACAGGATCACACATCAGTGAATGTGCAGACACGTGTAAAGCTGTGGGATTCATGCTGAAACTCAGACACACGTCTTGTGAAAATTAGAAAGCACACATGTGCATGTCAACACTGTTCCAATCCCTGTACATTACTCACTCACATGTCCCTGATGAATGTGTCATTACCTGTCATCTATTGCTCCATCTGCTTTTTTCATCTAGTGAGACTGCTTGCACGTTTGGCGGACTTACAACTTGTAAAAGTGCCATCTAGCTCAGATCTCAAAACCTGCCTGAATTAAGATAGAAATCCAACATGTGAGACTCATCCCCTCCATGCTGCTGTTGGGCCTTCAACTGCCCATCCAGGTCAGGGAAGACCAACGCTATGATGCATAGCATGTGTGGGGTCAATCTTTACCGGCTGCCTCGCTTGCCCGGTTGTGACTGGCCCAGCTGGACCTCCGCAATCCTCCTGGCCCAGCCACGAAGGTCCTGCCACCTCTTCCGCAATGACGAATACAACGATATACGACCCCCACGTCACGCACCTTCTTGCCGATGGTCAGCCGCATTCTGTCCTTCTCATGGGAGTTAACCTGTAAGGATGACATGGTGAGAGTCCCTTAGTTGATATGCGTCATGTGTCTCAAATATACACTAATATACGTAGCTCATGTTCATGTTTTCACAAATAACTAAGGGTAATGGATGTGGCATCATGTGCATCAGTCATGTGTACAATCTAATCTCTGCTCCATTTGGGCCAGTGATTACATGTTTGCCCTAGTACGCCCTTCTACAGCAGAGTGCCTGGCCAAATCAGTTCCCTACACCCAGTGAAATTTGCAAAAACATAAAGGAATATCTCTGATAGAGATTCCTTCTGCCAGTAATGCACAGTTATCACACATTTCCAAGGGCAATGCACTGTTATTCTCACTCACCTGCTCCTCTGGTTTGCCATACGTCTGGTTGTGTAGTGGCAGGAGTGTGTCCAGCAGGGCCTGGTTCTCCTCCTCAGTGAAAGCTGGGGCCCTGGGGTGTGTCCTTGCCATTGTGGCTACCAGAGGATGTTGTCACAGAAGCTGAGATATGGGGAGGTGTAGGAATAAAGCAGGTTGTGCAGGCAAGTGAAGTCCCTAGGGAACAGATAGACATATTTAAAAAGCAGAGGCGGTCTCAAATCTATGCATCAAAAGTGATAGGTTTGTGTCTGTTACATTGTACGAATCGGTCCAATGCATTACTTTGTTAGCAAACGACACGCCTACCTGAACATTCAAACACTCTTCTTGTGATCTCTGTTGAAATGGATACATTGGTGATGGGAATTAACAGAGTCGTTTTCCATTCGCTGAAGACATGAGTTCAAATACGCATCGCTCACCATAGCAACAAACAGCCAATGGCTGTGACTGAATTGTTTCCGATGCAGATAACACGTCCTTTGAATACTCACTTGCCTCTTTTACCATGACAACCAATGACTGTGTCTGAATAATTTCAGATGTGGATAATGCGTCCTTTGAGTACTCACCCACGTCTTTCACCATGACAATCAATGGATGTGACCAAATTGTTTTGAATGCGGATAATGCGTCCTTTGAATACTCACCACGTCTTTCACCATGACAACCAATAGCTGTGACCGAATTGTTTCGGATGCAGATAACACGTCCTTTGAATACTTACCTGCGTCTTTCACCATGACAACCAATGGCTGTGACCTAATTGTTTCGGATGCGGATAACGCATCCTTTGAATTCTCACCCGCGTTCTTTACCACGACAACCAATGGCTATTTCTGAATCATTTCGGATGCGCATAATGCGTCCTTTGAGTACTCACCGCGTCTTTCACCATGACAACCAATGGCTGTGACCAAATCATTTCGGATACGGATAACACGTCCTTTGAATAATCATTAGTCCAGAGAACACACTGCTGTAAATTATGTCTCTTATTACAGTACATGTGTGTATGTACTTTATATATGAAAAAAATAGCTGTACTTGAATAAGGCACACTCTCATGGGGAGTTAACCTTAAGGGGCACATGACACACTGTATAATTGGCATGTCATGCATGTCAGGATTGCTAATCCTGTTATCTGCATTGTAAAGGTCAGGGTGCACACCATTTTATGTGTAGATGTCCATGTACAATCTTGCCTTGTCACTGCATTTGTGTACTGTATGACCAATTGCACAATTTTAGAAATTTCAGACTGTAGATGTCTGTTGTGTAAGTAATGGCTAAGGATTTTACCATTGGATGAGTGGACATTGAAATCATTATGCATCTTCATCTTGTTTGTGTAATGTGAAATACTAGTCTATCTGTGTGCCCCAGACTGTAGTGTATGGTATTGTTACATATTTCAAAATCCACTACATTGAAAATAGTCTGTGTATGTGAATTTATGTATAATGTAGACATAAATGAATGACAGTGTCCAACGTGTGACAGTGTTGGGCATGACAGAGTATGTGAGATGATGTGTATATCAGGTGTTACACATATTTTGCATTACATGTTTCTATTCTGTCCCCCTACCTGCCGTCCACAGGCCCTTTTCAGACCTGGCAACCATGGAAGAACGTGACATCATCAGGAAGTACCGTTTCACAAGGCCAATCATGGAAGACTTGACTGCACAGTTGTCACCTCATCTACAGCCTGGTCGGCCATATCCAACTGCACTGACGACCAAAGTAAAGGTTATGGCAGCTTTACATTTCTTTGCCACCGGTACATTCCAATACACAGTGGCAACATCTGGTGGTATGTCACAAACCATGTTCAACTGAATGAATGAATGTTGGATTTATAGAGCACGTAGTTACCTTGGAGCGTCCCAGCACTTACCACTGGGAAACCCGTCTTGGCTTTCCCTGTGAGATGGTCCCTTTACTGGGCATCCCCAAGATGAAGCCAGGCATCCCCAGCTGTGGTGGGGCCGGAGTGGAGATTAAGCAAGCTATTGCACAGAGTTGCAGCGTGGGACCCCATGGTTAGAGTGGCACCGAGGCGAGAATTATCGGGCTGGCTGACATTGTTCCTGCACCGGGCCGCGTGGGGAATTGAACCCAGGTCCCGGGCCGACCTCAGCCTCCAGGTCTGCCGCCTCTAACCATTGAGCCACATTTCTCCACAGTTCTACTGTGTTCTGCGAGATTTTTGAGGGGCATTTCTGCATTATCTGTGCCAATACATAAAGTTTCCAACACCTGGAGAATTAATTTGGAGACATCAAGGGTGCATTTTTATGAATTGGGACAGTTACCCCATGTAATTGGCTCCATTGATAGCACCCATGTTGCATTGGTGTCACCACAGGCTCATGAGGTAGTGTATTGCAACAGCAAACATTACCACTCAATTAATGTCCAGGTGGTTTGTTTGTCAGACATGTCCATCTCCCACATCTGTGTACGTTACCCTGGATCTGCCTATGGCGCTTATATCATGAGGAACAGTGCCATCCCCCGTTTGATGTCACAGGCACAGCATGACCGTGCCTGGCTTGTTGGTAGGTGATGTGACATACGTGTGCTGTGTTGTGTGTAAATTGTATGTCTGATAATGCTCTGTCAACCAACTACTAAATCTATTTTTCTGTTTTCAATGTAGGAGACTCTGGGAACCCCAACCAACCTTGGTTACTGACACCACTGCTTAACCCAGTCATCGCTGCCGAAATGCGGTATAATGAGGCACGTGGTAGAAGCCGGCGAGTTATTGAGCATACTTTTGGCCTCCTGAAGACAAAATTCTTCTGTCTCGATCGGACGGGAGGAGCCCTACAATATGCACCATTGAAGGTGTGCAACATTATCACTGCTTTCTGCATGCTCCACAACCTGGCTATACGGAGAGAAATTCCACTATACAGGGTGATGGAGATCAGCATCTGCCAGCGAGGGGGACATGATGACAGTGGGGATGATGATGGCGTGGATTTGAGGCTACAGCTTATCAACAACTTCTTCACATGAGTGTAGTTATGCAATGAAAATAGATGAGTACCCCCAAGTGTTTGTTGTTGTGTTGCTGCTGCACAATGTGTATGTTTGTTTGTGAGTGTATAAAAATTGGCATGATGTTAGTAGTATGATAAGTGTTTGTGAGATGGAAAAGTTGATATGTACAATGTTACTGAGAATCATAGGTAGTGTACACACTGATAATCTTGTGCTTCAGATGACACTGTTGTCAAAATTGAAGAGGCTTAGTCCTGTGTGCCTAACTCTGATCTATGTTTCTCCTTACCAGGGTACTAGGACCGTGTCAACCATGCAAGTTGTGACCTCACCAGGCACCTGATGCTTTGACCTACTCCAATATTGGACTTGTTTGTAAATCCATGGCACATATTTCTTTTGGATGGATGGACATTTTTCTTCACTTTACAGCTTTTTCTTACTGCGTAAAGTCCATTGAATTTGGGTTAATGCGCCAGATTGTGTCAGGGAAATAAACCTATGATACACAATGATTCGTGCCTTGTGTGTTTTCACACATCCAAAGTTTTCTTTTAAACTAAACATGCTCCATGATGCACTGTTATGCTAAAAAATGTTTGTTGATTGTGTTTGAAAATGGTGCAAGTATTTTAAGCAATATACTTGCATTGCACCTGTAACATGTTCTACTGATTGTGCCATGACCTGGTTGTGTCCATCTATCATGCTGTGACAATGCACATATACTCACAAGCCAGTAATGTACTCCTTCCAAGTGATGTGTTACCAATGTAGTGCACACTTTCTTCTTTGCCTTTGTCAACTTCATTACAGTTATTACATTAGTTATTCAAAGTAAAGACATTACCACTTTGTTTGGTGCAGAGTGATTTATTTGAGTGCATAATGCGAAGATATCAGTGCACATCATGGTGGTGTCATCAACATACCTCAAAATCGTATATAAGTGCAGATTGGAGTTGGTAGTGTTTGCAGATGAGCTATTCCAAATTAGATGCACAGTTATGTGAGTGCATAGTCCAACTTAGACCTCCCCAGCCAATGTGGGAGAGTTCTGTGATAGTCAACAAAGTGAATGGTTGGCACGCAATGGAGGATATTTGGAGCAGGTAGTCACTTCCTGGGTGTGATGGTTAGACATCTGTCTCTCACCGTTTCTTCTTTGGATGACCGACTCCATGTTTTTCAGGGGGACCCCCAGGTACAGGCAGCTGCGATGCAGGGGTCTCTCCGCCAGAGTCCACATCCCTCTCTGTGGCTGTTGCAGATGTTGTTGCAGTGGATGTGGTAGGCACACAGGGAGGTGTGGAGATGTAGGCAAACTTGCAGAGAGAGTTGGCAATGTTCCTGTACACTGCAGTCTGGTTCATCAATTTTTGACATAAATATGTCCAGTTTTTAATTTTGTTCTGCCTGCTGCTGTTGCATAGTCCTGAGGATCTTTATGACCAGGCCCATCTCTCCTTGTGAATCCTCATACGCATTTAGGATTCTGGAGAGGTTTTGGGTCTCCACATCAGCAGCACCTGCTGCATGATGTTGCCAATCCCCACAACACCTCCCACCACCCCATCCCACCCGAGCAGGACCAGTTGGTGCTGGCACAGTCGAACAGGAGCCTCCTTCATCGTTGTCATTGGTGTTGTTGGGAAACTCTAGAGTGCCCCGTGTTGCTGTGCTGTTGGTAGTCTTCTGGAATGCTGTGTCCGTGCAGGTAGGGGTCAGCTGGGTGTTGACAGCTGAGGCAGGAATGGTTGCAGAGGATCGGTGTATTTCCATCACTGGTGCTGTGGGGTGACCCACACCAGAAGGGCCAGGTCTGTCGTCATCATCAGAAGAATGATGAGAGTCATCAACGCCGAAAGGCTCTTGGTCGATCGGAGTCTGGGCAGGGCTGTCCTGGATGGTTCCAGTGGTGTCCTCAGCTGGCCCTGTAGGTACAAACATAACACAATGACTGATGTGAATGTCCATTTCCCCTTCAATCACACACATTACATAGGCTAACAAAGCTCATAATAAATAACTGTAAATAGATTTGACTCTTTCATCTATGATGCAGACCTATTTTATGTGATGAATATATTTTTGAGACAAGAGGGGGATTGATGGACATGTGCAGGTGTGTGCATTAATGGGCCTATTGTGTTCAATTCACATTACATGTCAGAAGACATTGACTGGTTATTAACACCCTATGAATGACATAGGTGTGTTTAGGTTGTCCACATATTTACTTTCACAGTGAGATACATACACTTTGTCTCCCTTTGTGTGTACTCTTTTTGTGCCTGTGTACTGGTCTTAGTACATGTGTTTAGCAGTCACATTGGTGTGTCTGCCTACACACTCACATTCTGTTAACTTAGCATGATAGGTGTTGGGAATGGACTGACTGAGGTGCTTCTTGTTTTTTATCTCATTCTATACATGTGAATGCCTGTGAGTATGAACATTTTGTGACAGTTTAACTTTGTGTCTACACAGACCATGTACTTTGTACATTAACTCCATGGTCAAATGATTTCCCAAACTCACCTTTCTACCAGTTTGTGGCACAGATAAACAAATATTTGAGTGCTTGTTCTATATTTGTGAAACTTACACCCCTCCTCCAACCGAGCCCCACCATGCCACACGGAAGAGTGTTGTCCAGCCAATGTTTGTGAGGGTATGTGAAAGATATTTGTCTGTGTTGGCTAGTCTTTGTGGCACATATGCAAATGTGGCAGCTGTGATCTGTTCAGACAACATTCCCCAGGGTCTGTCATCTTACAAGTACACATGAACTCACTGAAAGATATACATAGCCCACAATTAGGTGGTTGTGCTGTGTGTGTATAGGTGTTTGCTGTTCTTCCAAATCCCATCAATGCCACTCCTAGATACACCTTAATGCCCAGTGCTAACAGGCAAAAAGGACATGAACTTAGCTCACAGTGTGTCCAAGTGTCATGGCCGGCTGTCTGGTACTGGGAACTGGTTTCTGACAACTTGCCTCATGGCCTTGTGCATCACACGGCATGCCACAATCTTTGCCATTTCATATGTGTATGTCCACTTACTGTCAGGTCATCACGCTTTTTGGTGTTCTTATATGGCTGTTTCTGCAGATGAGTGTTTACAATGGACGGACATCCCATCAGGCCATGTACTAGGCACACCCTTCTTGCATACAAATGCAGATCCCCTGGCTATGCTTTCCCGCAAGTGTGTGGATGTGTACTGACAACCCTGGATGACACTGGTGCCTGGTGTTTTGAGCAAAAGTCAATGTTGATATTTGTAGATTAATCAGACACCAGTGCCTTGTGTCATCCATACTGCTAGTAAAATCTAAATTACTGTGTGTACGCTTAGTTCATGTCGGTCTGTTAGTGATGTTGATGAAGGTTTAGGTTGCTCGCTGCCTGATGTGATTTGTAGGATTTTACAATGCTCCTCCTCCCAGCAGCCTAGCTAAGTCCTCTGAGACTTTGGCTAACTGGCAGTGATGGTAAGTGTTTTGACAAGGCTGCAGATACTGGTGCATGGTGGTAAATGTGAATCAAAATCACAGAAAAGGAGTTGTGCACAAAACACCATGCACCATTGTCAGGCATCTTGCTGTTGCACTTCCATTCATTGTCAGTTAGGCATTGTCCCAGGTAAAGTGGTTGTTCATGGTGGGTGTAGTATTGTTTAACATTACTCCGACTCACACCAGAGTCTATACTTAACACACTCTTCCCACACAGTGAAAACAGACCACATGTCAGAGGGGTTTTCTTGCGGTGATTGAGGATTAGATTGAGACCCCTGCTTCTCCTTCCCACCAACTCTATCACTACAGCAGGGCTATGCTGCTGAGACTACGCCCATCCCCTTCCTTCCTATGTAGACACTCCATGGAGTCGCTTGAGTTGCAGTTGTGCCCTCATTGCTCATTTAAAGGTAGGAATGTTGTGCCCGCTGTTACGGACGAGGTGATACTCAAAGGTGGCTTGCTAAATTGTAGATCGCTAAGCAAGCATTGTGTCCAACTATGGGACCTTTTATCAGATGAGGAGTTGAACATACTGTTCCTAACGGAAACTTGGTTGGGTGAGCACTCCGACCCTGATATCCTCAGCACTGTCCCGCCAGGGTATACCCTCACCAGAATTGATAGAGGGGGAGGGAGGGGTGGGGGCATCGCCATTATTGTTAAAAACCCTGTTGAATGCTCGCTGCGCCCGATTAAGGTTGATAACTGTGAGGTTGGTGAGTTTAATATTAAGATTGGCCCTCGGGAATCTATTTCCGGCATTTTAATTTACAGACCCCCGGGAGCCATGGGGAATTTCAGACTTAGCCTGATGGAAGGCGTCGCCCATCTTGCCATCAGACACAGTAAACTGATGGTGTTGGGAGATCTTAATGTACATCTTGAAGATCCCCTTCAGAAAGATGCGGTTGACCTGCGACAAGTCTTGAAAGAGCTGCAACTTGATTTGCAAAGTGATGCCGCTACCCATGAGCTAGGCCATTGTTTGGATCCAGTGTTTGTCAGCTGGGATGGGGTAAAAGTGATGAAACCTCAACCTCTCCCCTGGACGGACCACTTCTTAGTGCCACTTCAATTTTGCTATCTACCCCAGAAGACAGCTAAGAATGATAATAATAATTTTCCTCAGCGAAAATGGAAGCAGTTCTCCCAAGAGGCTTTTAATCTGCTCATACAGAGGATGGGTCCACCTATGGCCAGGGATAGTGACACTGCAAATACCGAATTTAACGAACTAATTCTAACTGCCTTGGACTCGCTTGCTCCCCGGAGCAGCTGTAAGTTGAAAGGGGGTAGACAGCGCACTGCCCCTTGGTTTACCCAGGAGCTACAGCAAATTAAATCAGAATGTAAAAAACTTGAACGGAGCTGGAGGAGGAATCCATGCGCACAGGGCAAGAGTAGCTATAGCTTAGCGCATAAAAGATATCAATGCGCATTGCGCAGGGCGAAAGCCAAACACTATCAGGCACGCATAGAGGAAGCTGAGAGCTCGTCGAGAGAGCTCTTTAAAATTTTTAAGAAAATATCCCTGGTATCCAGTTCTAATGCCCCGAAAGTAGACTCGGTTGCAGAATGCAACAGGGTAGCTGACTTCTTTTCTGGGAAGGTTAAGAACATTTACGCCTCTTTTTCTAAACAACCCGTGAGTGGCACTGAATTCAGGGCTGCAAGGACACCTATGGATCCGTGCAATACACTACAACTGTTTACGGTTCCTCCAACTGAGAGCTTAAACAGGATCTGCCGCAGCGTCAGGTCCGGATCTCCTATTGATCCTGCGCCTCCTAGAGTGGTGTTGGGTGGTCTGTCAGTGCTGGAACCTTACATCAGGCATGTACTGCAGACGTCTTTTCTCCACTCAACAGATCCCGGAGGACTGGAAGAAGGCGGTTGTGCTGCCTATTAGGAAAAAGCCCAACGTCGGTCTTGACGTGTTGGAGAACCTTAGCCCCATTTAGCTGCTTCCCTATCTGGCCAAAGTCGCAGAAAAGGTGGTGAACTCTCAATTAGTTGAACACCTTGAGAGAGCCAATATTCTTCACCCCTCCCAATCAGGCTTTCGAGCGGGTTTCTCGACGGAGACGGCCCTTCTGCGTGCAACTGAGACCCTTAGAGCTGGAGCGGATGCGGGGCACACTATGGCCTTGATAATGCTCGACCTCAGCTCAGCGTTTGACACTGTAGCCCATTCCATCTTGCTACAGTGTCTAAACGAAGCTGGGGTCGTAGGAGCCGCCCTGAACTGGCTGCAGTCGTTCCTGACGGGGCGCTGCTTTCAAGTTCAACAGGGGTCCTGCCGTTCCTCCGAGGTGCCTCTAGACCAGGGAGTGCCACAGGGCTCAGCAGCACTGAGCCCTACACTTTTCAATCTTTACATGGCCTCCCTGGCTAAGGTTGTCCAAGCATTTCGGGTGGAGTTGGAGTCTTACGCCGACGACACTCAACTGCTTATCTCGCTGTCTCAAAACCCCACAGGAGCATCCTCCAATTTCAAGGCCTGCATGCAGGCCTTGGCCGACTGGATGGATGCCCATTGTTTAAAGATTAATGGCTTCAAAACCGAGGTTTTGGTGGTGGGTGGGAAGAGCAGTAGCTGGTCAGCCGATTGGTGGCCATCCTGTCTGGGCACCACTCCTGTACCAGGTGAGGAAGCAAAAAACCTAGGCGTGTGGGTTAATCCCACACTGTCCTATGAGGGTCATATTAGACGCCTTGTGGGGAAGTGCTTTGGGGTCCTTAAGGTTCTAAATAAGACTCTGGATCTGCTACCCCTGACTGCCAGAAGGACGATGATGCAGGCTTTGGTCACCTCTCGGTTGGACTATGGGAACGTTTTGTTCCTCGATACCACCGAGAGGAGTATGGGCCGCCTGCAGGTCATCCAGAACGCGGCTGCTCGCCTGGTGTTGAGGAGGCCGAGGAGAGCCAATTCACAGAAGGCGCTTGATGCTCTCCACTGGCTCCCCATAAAGAAACGTGTTCTGTTTAAATGCCTGCTTATGTGCCACCGGATTGTCTGGTTGAGGGCTCCCGCCTATCTTCGGGACCTAGTCTGCAGATACGAGCCGCCCAGGGCCTTGCGCTCGGAAGGTACGGGGCTGCTGACGGTTCCGCGGATAAAAAGATCCAGAATGGGAGGGCGGTCGTTTACATTACTGGCCGCCCAAAACTGGAACAAACTCCCGCTGGCTCTAAGGCTGGAGAGCAGAGAGGCAATATTTCGGTCTCTGCTGAAGACCCACTTGTACACACTGTGAGGCTCTGGTGAGGGGGTTTCCTAGTGAGTTTTTTTGTTTGCCACTTCTCCATTAGCGCGGGGACACGCCGTGATGGCGTTACTGAGCGCTCTACAAAACCCTTTATTATTATTATTATTATTATAGATGTGTGACACTTGTGCCTGGTGTTTCATTATTGGAAAAATCCCAACAGCCCCTTGTGGTCAAAACACCAGTCCACATTGTCAAACATCTTGTCAGTACATTGCTACTCACTCTCGAGTAAGCAGAGTTTCTGATAGACTAGTTGGGCTGGGTGGGAAGAGTGTGTGTATGACAAGACCTGATGTGAGTTGTATCCGTTGTAAATACACCTCCTCCCACCCAGACCTGCTCACTCATGTGTGCCTATTTTGACCTCACAGTAAGACAAAATGTACTGGCAATGTGGCTGGTACTGGTGCATGGTTTCGGACATGGATGCAACTCACATCAGGAACCTGCGCTCCAAAAACCATGCAACAGTGTCAGACATCTTGCTAGGCCACCTCCCCTCACTGTGAGTGTTGCTTAGGCCAGGTGGAATTAGCTAGTCTGGATGGGAGGAATATTATTTTCAATCGCTACAAATTGCATAAGGCCCTGTTCTACGTACACCTTTCCACCCACATCAAACAGACCAACATGTACTATGCTTACCTCACTGTGCTAAGAATTGTCC